>NC_081318.1:91378469-91698542 GCF_026419965.1 Kogia breviceps | reverse complement strand
TGGAATTGAACTCTTTCTAAGAATTTTATATTCTCCATGTTACCACATTACACCACATGCTATATACTAAGGTTCTCTAAGTAAGCGTCAGGCCCATATCCCCAAAATGTTGTCGCATATCCTTCCTCTATTAATAAACACTCATTGTTTTTACTCTCATTCTACTGACTATTATCTCAGGAAATATAATTGTATAAGAAGCTCACACTGGTTAATGGTATCCCCATTCTAATAAAAAACACGAACCCATAAGCTACAGAAGCATCCAACAAATATTTCCTAAAACAATCCACCACACCAATACTACTTATAATGGCTATTATCATTAATCTAATACACTCTGGTCAAGGAACACAATGAATATCAAAAATCTTTAATCCAGCAACATCCACCCTCATGACAATCGCCTTTGTCACAAAAGTAGGACTTTCCCCATTTCACTTCTGAGTGCCTGAAGTCACACAAGGCGTCCCATGAACAGCAGCCCTGATGCTATTAATATGATGAAAGTGCAACCCTATCAGTTTTATACCACACGTCACCATCCATCAACCTAAATATACTATTAATCATAGTGATATTATAAATCATAGCTGGAGGCTGAGGGAGATTTAGCCAGACTCATCTGGAAAAAATTACACCCTCCTCATCAATTGCCCATATAGGATGAATAACAGCTATTATAAAGTATATTCCAATTATAACGATCCTAAACATACTAATTTATATCATAACAACACTATCTTCTTATTATTTATGCCCAGATCATGTGCTACAAGAGTATCATTATCACACACATGAGATAAGACAACTCCCATCACAATCCTTTTCCTCACCATTACAGTATCATTAGGACATCACCCATCACTATCAGGGTTTTTACCCAAATGAATAATTATCCAAGAGATAACAAAAATGATAACCTCATTCTACCAACATTAATAGCCATCATAGCAGTCCTCAGCATATATTTCTACTCGCAGCTAACATACTCCACATCACTAACTGTATTCCCTTCCTTAAACAACACAAACACAAAGCAATTTGCACATACAAAGAAATAACCTTCCTATCATTACCAATCATAACACCCAGACGATTACTACACCTAACACCCATTCTGTCAGTGCTGGACTAGGAATTTAGGTTAGTTCAGACCAAGAGCTTTCAAAATCCAAAACAAGTAAAATTTACTTAGTTTCTAAAAATAAGGATTGCAAGACTTCATCCTACATCAATTGAGTGTAAAGCAAACATTGTAATTAAGCCAAATCTTTATGATATTGATGAGTTTTAACCCCAGGAAACTTTAGTTAACAGGCAAATCCTTTAGTCAACTGGCTTCAATCTGCTTCTCCTTCATTTGAGAAAGAAAAAAACAAAAAGGCAGGAAAATCTCTGGCAGAATTGAAGCTTCTTCTCTGAAATTACAATTCAATTTGTTGATTCACCACAGGATTTGCAAGAAAGAGGGCTCAATCTCTGTCTTCAGATTTACAGTCAAATGCTAATTCAGTCATTTTACCTCTGTTCATACACTGCTGATTATTTTCAACAAATCACAAAGATATCGGCATTTTATAATTACTATTTGGTGCTTGAGCTGGAGTAGCAGGCAGCACCTTAAGAATATTAATCCAGGCTGAGCTATGCTAACCTGGAGCGCTACTTGGAGATGCACAAATCTGTAACGTGGTCATAACAGTCCCTGCACTTGTAATAATTTTCTTTATTGTTGTACCCATTATATTGCAGGGTTTGACAACTCACTTGGGCCACTAATAACTCAGACACCTGAGGTAGCATTTCCCCCAATAAATCAAGTAAACTTTTGACTACTTCCCCCATCCTTCTCACTCCTACTCATATCACCAATAGTAGAAGCTGGTTCTGGTACCAGTGGACCGTGTATTCAGCTCTAGCCTGCAATCTGGCCCACGCAGGAGCCTCTGTTGACCTAACCATTTCCTCCTTGCATTTAGCAGGTGTCTCTTCATTTCTTGTTGCTATTACTTTTATTCCTATAGTCTTTCATACGAAACCAGCAGTCATACCCCAATATCAAACACAATTATTTGTTTAATCTTCCCCAACTATAGCCATATTACTATAATTACCACTCTCAGTCCGAGCAGCCAGAATTGCCATACTGTTAAGAGATAGAAATCTCAACACTACTTTCTTTGACCCTGTAGGAGAAGACCAAATCCTATAAAAACACCTATTTTGATTCTTTGGTCACCCTGAAGTCTGTATTCATGGCCTACCAGGGATTGTTATAAACTCACACATCATTACATACTATTTAGGACAAAAAATGCCTTTCAGCTATTTGGGAATAGTATGAGTCATGTCCACTGGTTTTTTAGGATTTCTCTTGTGGGCCCATCATGCATTTACCATAGGGATAGCTGTCCACTCAGGAGCATACTTTGCAAAAGCTACCGTAATTACTTCTATCCCTACAGGAGCAAAAGTATCCATCCAGTTGATTAGCAACTCTTTCTTTAATTTTTCTTTTTTCTTGTTTTATTTTGGCTGTGTTGGGTCTTGGTTGCTGCACATGGGCTTTCTCTGCTTGTGGTGAGTGGCAGCTACTCTTCGTTGCGTTGCACGGTCTTTTCACTGCAGTGGCATCTCTTGTTGCAGAGCACGGGCTCTGGCGCATGGGCTCAGTAGTTGTGGCTCACGGGCTCTAGAGGGCAGGCTCAGTAGTTGTGGTGCAAAGGCTTTTTACTCCGCGGCATGTGGAATCTTCCCATACAGGGGATCGAACGTGATTCCCCTGCATTGGCAGGCCAATTCTTAACCACTGCATCACCAGGGAAGTCCCTGGTTAGCAACTGTTCATGGAGGTAATATTAAATATTATACGACCTCCCACTATATTATGAGTTTTAGGCTTTATTTTCCTTTTTACAGTAGGAGGTTTGACAGGAATCATCTTAGCCAACTGATCCCCAGACATTGTCCTCCAGGATGCATACTATGTAGCAGCACACTTACATGATGTAGTGCCCATGGGAGCAGGTTTCACTATTATAGGAGGCTTCCTACAAGCATTCCCACTATTATCAGCTTATACACTAAACTCAGCAGTAGCAAAAACTCACTTCACAGGTATATTTGTAGTAGTAAATATGATTTCCTGCAGCACTTTCTGGCCTCTCAGGGACGTCACTACGTTAGTCTGAGTACCCTGAGGCACACACCACATGAAAAATTTTGTCTTTAGGCTCATTCATCTCAGTAGCAGCAGTAATGCTAATAATCTTCATACTGTGAAAAACATTTGTGTACAAATGAGAAGTGTCAGCAGTAGAAACTGCTACTCTTAACCTAGAATGATTGCACGAATACCCTGCACCATATTCTGTGTTTCAAGATCCTACCTATGTAAATGTAAAAAAAGGAAGGACTCAAGTCCTTTTCAACCACTTTCAAGCCAACACCATAACAATTATGTCTTTCTCAATAAATGAGATAAAAGTAATAAGTGATGTAAATTTTTCAAAGTTAAATTATAGGCTAAAATACTGTATATCACGAAGGCATATCAATTTCATCTAGGCCCTCAAGATACAACATCACCGATTATGGAAGAACATTTACATTTTCATCATCACACATTAATAGTGACTTTTAAAAGAAGTTCTCTAGTCCTCTATATTATTTCACTAATATTGAAAACTAAACTAACTCATATACATACAATAGATGCACAGGTAGAGAAAATGTGAACAATTTACCAGCCATTATTGTAATCTGAATTGCCCTATCATCATTGTGAATCCTTTACATGATACGTGAAATCAATAACTCTTCCCAAACCATAAAAACTATGGGTCAGTAATGATACTGAAGCTACAAATACACAGATTATGAAGATTTAAATGTTGACTCCTCTGTAATCCCCACATCAGAGCTAAAACCAGGAGAATAATGACTAATAGAAGTCAACAACCGCAGAGTTAGAGATACTCACTGAATATTAGTTTCATCTGAAATTGTTGTACACTCTTGAGCTGTTCCTTCTCAGGCCTAAAAAGGGCTGCTATCCCAGGACGCCTAAATTAAAGAATCTTAATACCAACAGGACCAGGCCTATGTTGTGGACAATGATCAGTAGAGGTCACTTTCCTGAGTTCAAAGACAGGACAGAAGGATATGGCTGAGATATGGGGTGAATCTGGAGCCCATGGGCATGCACTCTCCAAGCTCCAGGATAGGAATGAGGCCTCTGGGGTCCCAGGCCACCCCACACCCTCCCAAACAGGATCTTGGCAACATTCTTTGTCAGAGATGAGGCAACCTAACACTTGTCATGCCACGATATTGTGACCTATGTGGGCCCCATGCGCTGGGAACCACACCCACACTCTTCAGGTCCATGCTACAGGATGCTTCGTGCCTCAGGAGTAGAGACCACACAGCAAGCAGTTCCCTCCCCAACCAGCAGGAGGAGGGGAGGAGGGCAGTGGCACCAGGGGAATCTCACTCAGACAACAACACCCAGGGGTGCCAGCAGGGATAGTGATGATGCAGATGAGGCACAGACCAAGAGATGGGACCAGAGGACGCAAAAGGCAGCTGGTCAGGTCCTGGCCCAACTGCAACACAGATACCTTTGTCCCTCATACACCCCTTCCTCATATACCCCCTCCTTAAATGCAGATTCTTCAGATGCAAACAGGCAGAGCTTCAGACTGAAAGTCAGCTCTTCTAAAATGACCCACCAGCAAACACTGCAGGATTCTACTCCAGTGGGGACCCCTGGAGTTGACAACTCAGGGACTGAAGTGGACATCAGGGCCAGGGCCAGTGTGAGGGGATGGGGAGTGAGACTTTCATGGTTGTGGAATTTTGGTTTTGCAAGGTGAAAGTTCTAGGCATGGTGTTGATGGCTCCACGAGAAAGTGAATAGATCGGATGCCACAGAAACGTGCACTTAAAATGGTGACGATGGTAAAGGGTATGTGACATGTGTTTTATTTCACTGAAAATAAATTCATAAAATAATGTCTTTTTAAATGAGATTCCATTTCGACTGCCGTTCATCACAAATGTCGGAGGCCCAAACACAGTCCCCTACCTTAGGGACCATCACGGTACCCTCACATGACACATGGGAGACCATTCTCAGGGTGGCCTAGTCTGTGCTCACCTGACCTCTGTCCAGGGGGACCCAGGCAGTGGTGACCCCCATAGAATAGACATATGATATGCTATGATATTAAAATGACACCACCAAACGTTGTCACTCACCAGAACAGCAACCCACTCAAACATGCATGACCTCATATGAATGTGACAAGGTTAAGGGAAGAAAAGGAACCACCGGTTAATCAGGGCAACACCCTTAATGCAGAGGTTGGAAATCTCAAAGGGGTAAAGACACACTGCAGGTAAAGAACACATATGCGGTCTCCTCATACATGTGATCCTGACCCATGCAGATGTGGTGAGACCCACAGAGTCCGCACACCCTATACCTGGGGTTACACATCCACACTCACCACGGTGACCCCACCTCCCCAGACCCTGCACCTAAAGTAACGCACTCTCTCTCAACACATGACCCCACCTCCCCAGACCCTGCACCTAAAGTCACACGTTCTCTTGCAACAGGTGACCCCTCCTACTCAGACCTCTCCACCTGGGTCACATGTCCACAGTCCCAGGGTGAAATGCCCTCCCCAGACTCCCCCAACTGGGGTCACACGTGCACATACTCCAGGGTGACCTCACCTCCCCAGACCCTGCACCTGGGGTCACACATCCCCTTGGTCAGGGCACCGTGGCTCTGCTCTTTGCTCCCTAATGTGGAAACAAGCTGGATTCCTTGGACCTCCTGGGATGGGAAAAAGTGTAAGGTGCGTCTCCTCTCCCCACACTTGTCCCAGAGAAGTCCTCCTCTTTTCACTTTGGTTCTGTGTGATTTTACCTCTTTTTAAAGCTTTCATGCTAGAGTTGAACACATTACTTGGTTCTGGCAGGCGCAGTCCTTTCTTGTCTCCCTTACTTGTTGAGAAAACTCACAGGACAGCAGGGCTGAAAGCCGAGAGGCAGCTCTGGACGCTGCTGAGTAGGGATGGGAGACTGGAAGGAGAGTTCAGCAGCAGTCTCAGCTGTTGCCCATCGGCCTTTTGCCCGATCTGCGTGCCCTGCAATCAATTCACCAGCTAAACCTGCCTCCCTACGCACAATGCACGTGCTGGTAAATTGGAATAATCGACAGGTAGCCCTCCTGAGGATTCTCCACGGGCCCCAAGGAAGGTGAACCTTGCAGGAATAAATACTAAGGCCCCGACCATAGCACTGACCCTTGGGAGGACCAGGTCACCACACTCAGAAGAGAGGCTGTTACCTAGACAAGCCCACCTCAGCTCCAGACCCCAGACATCTAAGCACTGACTTTCATATGCAGGCACAGAGCTTCCCAGTACTGAGGCCAGGCTGGCTCTCTTCCCACCTCTCCATACTCCTAGCGTACACAGAACATGGTCTGTTCTAAATCTTCTTATTATAGACAACACATGGTCAGCTCTAAAGATAAACTGTAGATAGGACATGGAGAGGTCTAAATTTATCGTGTAGACAGAACTTGATCATGTTTAAACTAGCTCAGGGCTGATCTCATAGGAGGTACAGATCACACATATGAGTCTCTCATCTTTGGACACCCACATCAGGAAACTGAACAATATCATTGTCATTAAACATTTCAACAGGCAAAATGGAAATATTACCAGTGTCTCTGGCCACTTTATGGTCAGGATCCACGTGTGATCCAAGATCTTCTTAGAGTGCAGCCCAGTCTGCTGCCAGGCCAGACAAGAAGTGGCCTGATTCCAGCCTCCCAGGCTTCCAGAAGGAGGAGGCCACACTGGAAGCCCAGGCAGGACAGTAGTTCAGGGTCTGGGCTGGGAGATCCGGTCTGTCCATTCCACTGGCCGATTCCGGGCGGGGTGCTCAGGGCAGCTGAGAGCCTGCACTCATGTCCTGCTTCCCTGCAGCATGTGTGTGTGCATGTGTGTGTGTGTGTGTGTGTGTGTGTGTGTGTGTGTGTAGAGGAGACAGTGGCTGACCGCTCCCATGTCTCCCATCCCAGGCACCGCGCTATCTTCGAGGGGAGACATGGGGAGAGATAGGGGCACAGAAGCCATTGAAGAGGAGTACCCACTGCGGAGCTCCTTGCACACTGGCTCGCTCCACCCGGGGACCGGCCTACCCATCGTGGGTCGCATGCCACCCCCCACCCCCAAAGGCAGGGCACCTGCTCTTTCAACAGCACAGCGTCTCACATGAAGGAGACTCAGTGGGGACTGTCACCCACTCCTCCACTCCTGATGTTCATTTTGGGGAGAATGAACACCCTTGACTGGGCGATGGGAGCCTGTGAGGAAAGAGGTGGTGGCCCCATCCAAGTCGAGGTGAGCCTGAGAGATGGGAACACAGGAGCCAAGTGCAGGGCCTGGAGGCCAGGCCAACAGGATGAGCACCTCCAGCCTTGGTCTGGCTCTCCAACTGTGACATTGTAGCGTTAAGGGACCTGGGGCAGGTGACTGAATGTAATGGGGTCTAAACTGGACCCTGAATGGGGCTTAAAGAACGTGTGAAGGATGTTACTGAGACAGTGACAGTCATTGGAAGACAGACCCTGTGTCAGGACATCCTTCTCCATCCATCTAACTCCCTGAGATCTCTGCACTTTATGTGGCTATGCAGGATTGTTAGAGCAGGTGCGTGCAGACATATCTGGGGCACAATTCAGTCTGCAACCAACTTGCAAGTGGTTCCAGAAAACACACAGGTGTGCACACAGGTAGACACAGCACACACACAAACATATGCACGTGCACAGCACAAATATATTCACACACTAGCATATGAACACACATGCACGCATATGCCTATGCATACACTAACGTGTGCAAGTGCACATACCTATGCACATGCACAGCATATGTATGCAAACAGGCACATGCACACACGTAGAACACACACATGGAATAAAGTGAGTTCTTAAAGCATTAATTCCTGAAAGCAAGTGAAGCTGACATATATTTTTCCCTTTTTCTTAGCTTTGATGTTTTTCACAATAAAAACTTTAAGAAAAGAGTTAATGGCAAATGACTTTTTTTTTTTGGACAGGTGCTGCAGACTCCTCAGAGGCAATGACCCAGGACTGAGGCCCCCGAGCGTCCTTCTGAGTGTCGTGGCCCCGGTGCCCCTCTCACAGGAGTTGCTGTCAGACTTGATGGTTGAAGCAGCCATGGTATCGAGATTTCACTGGTAGAAACTATTCCTTTTTTTCCCTGGGAGAAACAGGGCTCCTTCTACTTTGTTGGGGAGACTCCCTTTTTACTAAACAAAAATGATAAGCTGAAAGTACATATTAAGGATTAGGTTATATACATGTAAAGAATAATCATAAAGATCAAGAAACAGAACATGATGAGTGGACACCCAGGAGTGCCTTTCCCTCGTCACAGCCTCCTCCCCACCATGAGGTAGCTGTTCTCCTGATTTTGTGCCAGTGACTTGTCCTCAGAGTTTTCACCCAGAGATGCATCTCTGCACAACGCAGCCCAGCTTTGCCTAGTTCCAAGTTGGTAAGTGCGTGTACCATGCATGCTGCTTTATTGCTCTTGATGGCTCAGCATTGTGTCCATGGGATCCTTTCATCTTGTGAATAGCGGTTTTTTTTGTTTGTTTTTTTTTTTTTTTTTTTTTTTTTTTGTGATACGCGGGCCTCTCACTGTTGTGGCCTCTCCTGTTGCGGAGCACAGGCTCCGGATGCGCAGGCTCAGCGGCCATGGCTCACGGACCCAGCCGCTCGGCGGCATGTGGGATCTTCCCGGACCGGGGCACGAACCCGTGTCCCCTGCATCGGCAGGCGGATTCTCAACCACTGCGCCACCAGGGAAGCCCAATAGCGTTTTTTTAAAAATATAATTTTTATAGTTTTACGAACTTCAAACAAAATGTACTCCATTGCTGTGGAATATTCCTTCATAGGAGCGTGCATGGTTCATTTCTGCATCTGCTTGTGATGGCCTTCAGGTTCCTTCAGGTTTGGCTCGTGTGGCTGCGGAGCCCATGTCCGTGTGTCCTGGTGCAGGGCCGTTGGGTTTGTGTTCAGCTGGGAGGAGCCCTGCGGGTCTGTGTGCAGGGACTTCACTCTCTGAGGCCCGATTGTTTCAGAAGTGGTTGCATCCCCCCGCTGCGTACCAGGCTTTCCATTGCCCCACAGCCTGCTGATATTTGATACTATGTCTTTCACGTCTGCCATTTTGGTAGGTGTCTGCACAGTATTTTTCTTTTGCTTTTAATCCCTCGGTGGTTAGTGAAGTTGTGCATCTAGTGGTATTCATGGACTATTTCCTGTTGGTTTTAAAAAGTTTTAAAACTTGTGGTCCAAAACACATAACATAAAATTTAGTATCTTAACCATTTTTAAGTGCACATTTCAGGGTGAAGAAGTAATTGGCACTGTTGTGCAAATCTGACCGTCATCGTCCTCCAGAACTTTCTCATCTTGCAACATTGAAACAGTCCCCATTAAACACTCACTCCCCATTCTCCCTCCCTCAGCCCCTGGCACTCAACATCCTACATTCTGTCTCTATGTTCCTGACTGCTCTAAGGGCCTTGTGTGAATGGATCCAGCCTGTGTGTTGTTTTGTGTCTAGCTTACATCACTGAGCATAATGCCCTCAAGGCTCATCCCTGCTGAAGGCTGTGTCAGAATTGCCTTCCTTTTTAGGCTGAATAACATTCTCTTGTATTGATGGACCGTGTTTTTCTTCTCCATTCATCCATTAGTGGACACATGTAATATCTACATTCATTTCTCATGTCATAATAATTGTGGAATAACGTCAGAAAGTCCTTTGAATCTAAAGTCATTTGCCATCAACTTTTTTCTTAAACTTTTTATTGTGAAAAACATCAAAGCTAAGAAAAAGGGAAAATACATGTCAGCTTCACTTGTGTTCAGGAATTAATTCTTTACGGATTCACTTTTTTCCCTCTGTTTGTGCTACGTGTGTGCATGTGCCTGTTTGCCTACATATGCTGTGCATGTCCATAGGTATGTACACTTGCACACGTTAGTGTCTGTATGGGTATATGCGTGCATGTGTGTTCATATGCTAGTGTGTGAATATATTTGTGCTGTGCACATGCATATGTTTATGTGGGAGCTGTGCCTGCCTCTGTGCACAACTGTGTGTTTTCTGAAACCATTTGCAAGTTGGTTGCAGACTGAATTGTGCTCCAAGATATGTCTGCACACATCTGCTCTAACGTTCCTGCTTTTCCACGTAAAGATCAGAGATCTCAGGGATTTAAATGGATGGAGCAGGATGTCCTGACACAGGATCTGTCTTCCAATGACTGTCACTGTCTCAGTAACATCCTTCACAGCTTCTTTAAACCCCATTCAGGGTCCATCTTAGGCCTCCATTACATTCAGTCACCTGCCCCGGGTCCCCTATAAGCTACAAAGTCACAGTTGGAGAGCCCGGCCAGGGCTGGGGGTGCCCCTCCTGTTGGCCTGGCCTCCAGGCCCTGCACGTGGCTCCTGTGTTCCCATGTGTCAGCCAGGCCCCGACTTGGATGGGGCGCCACATCTTTCATCACAGGGTCCCATCGCCCAGTTAAGGGGGTTCGTTCTCCTCAAACTCAGTATCAGGAGTAGGGGGGGGTGACAGTCCCCACTGAGGCTACTTCATGTGAGACCCTGTGCTGTTGAAAAGGCAGGCACCCTGCCCTCGGGGGTGGAGGCTGAGGGGTGACATTCGGCCCACGAAGGCTCTCGGGTCCCCGAGTGGGGTGTGCCAGTGTGCAATTGTTTCCGCAGTGGGTTCTCCTCTCCAATGGCTTCTGTGCCCCTACCTCTCCCTATGTCTCCCTTCGAAGACAGTGTGGTGCCCGGGATGGGAACCATGGGAGCCGTCAGCCACCGCCCCCTCTACACACACACACACACACGCACATGCTTCAGGGAGGCAGGATCTGAGTGCAGGGCTCTCAGCGGCCCTGAGCGCCCCGGCCGGAATCGGCCAGTGGAATGGACAGACCGGATCTCCCGGCCTGCACCATGCAGAACTGTCCTGCCTGGGTCTCCTGTGCGGCCGTCTCCTTCTGGAAGCCTGGGAGGCTGGAATCAGGCCACTTCTTGTCTGGCCTGGCAGCAGACTGGGCTGCACTCTGAGAAGTTCTTAGATCACACGTGGATCCTGACCATCAGGTGGCCAGAGACACTGGTAACATTTCTGTTTTGCCTGTTGAAATGTTTAATGACAACGATATTGTTCAGTTCCCTGATGTGGGTGTCCAAAGATGAGAGACCCATATGTGTGATCTGTACCTCCTATGAGATCAGCCCTGAGCTAGTTTAAACATGATCAAGTTCTGTCTACACGATAAATTAAGACCTCTCCATGTCCTATCTACAGTTTATCTTTAGAGCTGACCATGTGTTGTCTATAATAAGAAGATTTAGAACAGACCATGTTCTGTGTACGCTAGGAGTATGGAGAGGTGGGAAGAGAGCCAGCCTGGCCTCAGTACTGGGAAGCTCTGTGCCTGCATATGAAAGTCAGTGCTTAGATGTCTGGGGTCTGGAGCTGAGGTGGGCTTGTCTAGGTAACAGCCTCTCTTCTGAGTGTGGTGACCTGGTCCTCCCAAGGGTCAGTGCTATGGTTGGGGCCTTAGTATTTATTCCTGCAAGGTTCACCTTCCTTGGGGCCCGTGGAGAATCCTCAGGAGGGCTACCTGTCGATTATTCCAATTTACCAGCACGTGCATTGTGCGTAGGGAGGTAGGTTTAGCTGGTGAATTGATTGCAGGGCACGCAGATCGGGCAAAAGGCCGATGGGCAACAGCTGAGACTGCTGCTGAACTCTCCTTCCAGTCTCCCATCCCTACTCAGCAGCGTCCAGAGCTGCCTCTCGGCTTTCAGCCCTGCTGTCCTGTGAGTTTTCTCAACAAGTAAGGGAGACAAGAAAGGACTGCACCTGCCAGAACCAAGTAATGTGTTCAACTCTAGCATGAAAGCTTTAAAAAGAGGTAAAATCACACAGAACCAAAGTGAAAAGAGGAGGACTTCTCTGGGACAAGTGTGGGGAGAGGAGACGCACCTTACACTTTTTCCCATTCCAGGAGGTCCCAGGAACCCAGCTTGTTTCCACATTAGGGAAGCAAGCAGCAGAACTATGGTGTCCTGACCAAGGGGACGTGTGACCCCAGGTGCAGGGTCTGGGGAGGTGAGGTCACCCTGGAGAATGTGCACGTGTGACCCCAGTTGGGGGAGTCTGGGGAGGGCAGCTCACCCTGGGACTGTGGACATGTGACCCAGGTGCGGGGGTCTGGCGAGGAGGGGTCACCTGTTGCAAGAGAACGTGTGACTTTAGGTGCAGGGTCTGGGGAGGTGGGTTCACCGTGGTGAGTGTAGATGTGTGACCCAGGTATAGGGCGCGGGGACTGTGTGGGTCTCACCACACCTGCATGCGTCAGGATCACATGTATGGGGAGACCCCTATGTGCTCTTTGCCTGCAGTGTGTCTATTCCCTTTTGAGATTTCCAACCTCTGCATTAAGGGTGTTGCCCTGATCAACCGGTGGATCCTTTTCTTCCCTTAATCTTGTCACATTTATATGAGGTCATGTATGTTTGAGTGGGTTGCTGCTCTTTGTTCTGGTGAGTGACAACGTTTGGTGGTGTCATATTAATATCATAGCATATCATATGTCTAATCTATGGGGGTCACCACTGCCTGGACAGAGGTCAGGTGAGCACAGACTAGGCCACCCTGAGAATGGTCTCCCATGTGTCATGTGAGGGTACCGTGATGGTCCCTAAGGTAGGGGACTGTGTTTGGGCCTCCGACATTTGTGATGAACGGCAGTCGAAATGGAATCTCATTTAAAAAGACATTATTTTATGAATTTATTTTCAGTGAAATAAAACACATGTCACATACCCTTTACCATCGTCACCATTTTAAGTGCACGTTTCTGTGGCATCCGATCTATTCACTTTCTCTTGGAGCCATCAACACCATGCCTAGAACTTTCACCTTGCAAAACCAAAATTCCACAACCATGAAAGTCTCACTCCCCATCCCCTCACACTGGCCCTGGCCCCGATGTCCACTTCAGTCCCTGAGTTGTCAACTCCAGGGGTCCCCACTGGAGTAGAATCCTGCAGTGTTTGCTGATGGGTCATTTTAGAAGAGCTGACTTTCAGTCTGAAGCTCTGCCTGTTTGCATCTGAAGAATCTGCATTTAAGGAGGGGGTATATGAGGAAGGGGTGTATGAGGGACAAAGGTATCTGTGTTGCAGTTGGGCCAGGACCTGACCAGCTGCCTTTTGCGTCCTCTGGTCCCATCTCTTGGTCTGTGCCTCATCTGCATCATCACTATCCCTGCTGGCACCCCTGGGTGTTGTTGTCTGAGTGAGATTCCCCTGGTGCCACTGCCCTCCTCCCCTCCTCCTGCTGGTTGGGGAGGGAACTGCTTGCTGTGTGGTCTCTACTCCTGAGGCACGAAGGATCCTGTAGCATGGACCCGAAGAGTGTGGGTGTGGTTCCCAGAGCATGGGGCCCACATAGGACACAACATCGTGGCATGACAAGTGTTAGGTTGCCTCATCTCTGACAAAGAATGTTGCCAAGATCCTGTTTGGGAGGGTGTGGGGTGGCCTGGGACCCCAGAGGCCTCATTCCTATCCTGGAGCTTGGAGAGTGCATGCCCATGGGCTCCAGATTCACCCCATATCTCAGCCATATCCTTCTGTCCTGTCTTTGAACTCAGGAAAGTGACCTCTACTGATCATTGTCCACAACATAGGCCTGGTCCTGTTGGTATTAAGATTCTTTAATTTAGGCGTCCTGGGATAGCAGCCCTTTTTAGGCCTGAGAAGGAACAGCTCAAGAGTGTACAACAATTTCAGATGAAACTAATATTCAGTGAGTATCTCTAACTCCGCGGTTGTTGACTTCTATTAGTCATTATTCTCCTGGTTTTAGCTCTGATGTGGGGATTACAGAGGAGTCAACATTTAAATCTTCATAATCTGTGTATTTGTAGCTTCAGTATCATTACTGACCCATAGTTTTTATGGTTTGGGAAGAGTTATTGATTTCACGTATCATGTAAAGGATTCACAATGATGATAGGGCAATTCAGATTACAATAATGGCTGGTAAATTGTTCACATTTTCTCTACCTGTGCATCTATTGTATGTATATGAGTTAGTTTAGTTTTCAATATTAGTGAAATAATATAGAGGACTAGAGAACTTCTTTTAAAAGTCACTATTAATGTGTGATGATGAAAATGTAAATGTTCTTCCATAATCGGTGATGTTGTATCTTGAGGGCCTAGATGAAATTGATATGCCTTCGTGATATACAGTATTTTAGCCTATAATTTAACTTTGAAAAATTTACATCACTTATTACTTTTATCTCATTTATTGAGAAAGACATAATTGTTATGGTGTTGGCTTGAAAGTGGTTGAAAAGGACTTGAGACCTTCCTTATTTTACATTTACTTAGGTAGGATCTTGAAACATAGGATATGGTGGAGGACATTTGTGTAACCATTCTAGGTTAGGTAGGAGTAGCAGTTTCCAGGGCTAAGACTTCTTGTTTAGACGCAAATGCTTTTCAAAGTGTGAAGATTATTATTAGCATTACTGCTGCTACTGAGATGAATGAGCCTAAAGACAAAATTTTTCATGTGGTGTGTGCCTCAGGGTACTCAGACTAACATAGTGACGTCCCTGAGAGGCCAAGGAAGTGCTGTGGGAAGTCATATTTACTACTACAGATATACTTGTGAAGTGAATTTTTGCTCATATTGAGTTAACTGTGTAACGTGAGAATAGTGGGGATCAGTGTAGGAAGCCTCTTATAATAGTGAAGGCTGCTCCCATGGGCACTACGTCATGTAAGTGTGCTGCTACATAGTATGTATCCTGGAGGACAGTGTCCGGGAATGAGTTGGCTAAGATGATTACTGTCAAACCTCTTACTGTAAAAAGAAATACTAAAGCCTAAAACTCATAATATAGTGGGAGGTCATATAATATTACCTCTGTGAACAGTTGCTAACCAGGGACTTCCCTGATGGTGCAGTGGTTAAGAATTCGCCTGCCAATTCAGTGGACACAGGTTCGAGCCCTCGTCTGGGAAGATTCCACATGCCGTGGAGCAAAAGGCCCAAACTCCACAACTACTGAGCCTGCCCTCTAGAGCCTGCAAGGCACAACTACTGAAGCCCATGTGCCTAGAGGCCGTGCTCTGCAACAAGAGAAGCCATTGCAATGAAAAAGGCCCTGCACTACAATGAAGAGTAGCTGCCACTCACTGCAACCAGAGAAAGCCCACTCCTGTAGGGATAGCTTTTGCAAAATATGCTCCTGAGTGGACAGCTATCCCTATGGTAAATATGTGATGGGCCCACAAGAGAAATCCTAAAAAGTCAGTGGGCATGACTCATACTATTCCCAAATAGTTGAAAGGTACTTTTTGTCCTAAATAGTATGTAATGATATGTGAGTTTATAACAAGCCCTGGTAGGCCATGAATAGAGATTTCAGGGTGACCAAGAAATCAAAATAGGTGTTGATATAGGATTCAGTCTCCTCCTTCAATGTCACGAAAGCAGTGTTGAGATTTCTGTCTCTTAACAGTATGGCAGTTCTGGCTGCTCGGACTGAGAGTGGTAATTATAGTAATATGGCTATAGTTGGGGAAGATTAAACACATAATGGTGTTTGGTATTGGGATATGACTGCTCGTTTTGTATGAAAGACAATAGTTATAAAAATAATAGCACCAAGTAGTGAAGAGACGCCTACTAAATGTAATGAGGAAATGCTTATGTCGACAGAGGCTCCTGCGTGGGCCAGATTGCAGGCTAGAGCTGAATACACGGTCCACTGGTACCAGAACCAGCTTCTAATATTGGTGACATGAGTAGGGGTAAGAATGATGGGGGAAGTAGTCAAAAGTTTACATGATTTATTCGGGGAAATGGTACCTCAGGTGTCTGAGTTATTAGCGGCCCAAGTGAGTTTTCAAACCCTGCAATACAATGGGTACAACAATAAAGAAAATTATTACAAGTGCAGAGACTGTTATGACCACCTTATAGATGTGGGCATCTCCAAGTAGCACTCCAGGTTAGCATAGCTCGTCCTGGATTAATATACACAAGGTGCTGCCTGCTACTCCAGCTCAAGCACCAAATATAAAATCGATATCTTTGTGATTTGTTGAAAATAATCAGCAGTGTATGAACAGAGGTAAAGTGACTGAGCTAGCATTCGACTGAAACTCTAAAGACAGAGATTGAGCCCTCTTTCTCGCAACCCCTGTGGTGAATCAACAAATCGAATTGTAACTTCAGAGAAGCAGCTTCAATTCTGCCGGTGATTTTCCTGCCTTTTTTTCCCTTTATTTCTTTCTCAAATGAAGGAGAAGTAGACTGAAGTCAGTTGACTAGAGGATTTGCCTGTTAGCTAAAGTTTCCTGGGGTTAAAACTCATCAATCTCGTAAAGATTTGGCTTAATTACAATGCGTGCTTTACATTCCATTGATGTAGGATGAAGTCCTGCAATCCCTATTTTTAGGAATTAAGTAAATTTTATTTGTTTAGGGTTTTGAAAGCTCTTGGTCAGAACTAACCTAAATTCCTAGTCCAGCACTGGTAGAATGGGTGTTATGTGTAGTAATTGTCTGGGTTTTATGATTGGTAATGATAGGAAGGTTATTTCTTTGTATGTGCAAATTGCTTTGTGTTTGTGTTGTTTAAGGAAGGGAATACAGTTAGTGATGTGGAGTATGTTAGCTGCGAGAAGAAATATATGCTGAGGACTGCTATGATGGCTATTAATGTTGGTAGAATGATGTTGTCATTTTTGTTATCTCTTGGATAAGTATTCATTTGTGTAAAAACCCTGATAGTGATGGGCGATGTCCTAAGGATACTATATGGGTGAGGAGAAGAATTGTGATGAGAGGTGTTTTACCTGATCTGTGTGATAATGATACTCTTGTAGTACATGATCTTTGCATAAATAAGAAGAAGATAGTGTTGTTATGACATAAATTAGTATGTTTAGGATTGTTATAATCTGAGTATACATTATAATAGCTGTTATTCATCCTATATGGGCAATTGGTGAGGAGAGTGTAATTTTTTCAGGTGAGTATGGTTAAGTCTGCCTCAGCCTCCAGCTACGACTTATAATATCACTATGATTAATAGTATTTTTAGGTTGATGGATGGTGACATGTGATATAAAACTGATAAGGGTGCAATTTTATCATGTTGTTAGCATCAGGTCTGCTGTTCATGGGACACCTTGTGTGACGCCAGGCACTCAGAATTGAAATGGGGAAAGTCCTACTTTTGTGACAAAGGCGATTGTCATGAGGGTGGATGCTGCTGGATTAAAGATTATTGTTATTCATTGTGTTCCTTGACCAGAGTATATTAGATTAATGATAATAGCCGTTATAAGTAGTATTGATGTGGTGGATTGTTTTAGGAAATATTTGTTGGATGCTTCTGTAGCTTATGGGTTCGTGTTTTTTATTAGAATGGGGATACCATTAACCAGTGTGAGCTTCTTATACAATTATATTTCCTGAGATAATGGTCAGTAGAATGAGAGTAAAGACAATGAGTGTTTATTAGTACAGGAAGGATATATGACAACATTTTGGGGGTATGGGCCTGAAGCTTACTTAGAGAACCTTAGTATATAGCATGTGGTGTAATGTGGTAGCATGGAGAATGTAAAATTCTTAGGAAGAATTCAATTCCAGGAATAAGAGCATTGAAACCTCTATGATTTACTCTATCAAAGTAACTCTTTTGTCAGATATATTTCTTAAGTTTGTGGTGGGTTGCTTGGTACGATGACAGGTAGTGAAACTTCCATATACATTGGGCTAATGTTAGTAGTAAAAAAATTTATAAGAGATGTATACATTGATCATGTCAAAATTGTGGGTAGGATGTTTAAATTCATAGAAAGGAGATTGTTAGATGTGTTTTAATGATGACTTGGGCTGTATATAATTCTGGCACCTAGGGATAGTTGAATGCTCCTAAAAATGGATTGTTGTGGAAATGTTTATTATAAGGAAATTGACATATTCTCTAGGAAGGACGGGGTGAATGGGCCTGCTAGATTTTCGACATTGAAGACAATTACAGGTTTTGATTCTAATTCTGTTAAATCAAGTGAGGCTTCATTGGATTTTTGCTACAGCGGAGATAATCAAATTCTGGGTAGTGGTCAGGAGAAAATTAGTCATAGGTGTTCTTGTGTAATAATTATGGTTGAAAGTGTAAATGATCCATTTATCAGTAAGACTGAGAATAGAATAACTGCTACATTACTTCCTATGAGATTGTCTATACTACTGTCCCTAGAGCTCCAGTGTGTGAGTATTTTGAATGTGAAGCTCATCCAGAACTGAGGATGGAATAAATGGCTAGGTGTGATATGGCTAATATAAATAATATGCCTACATTTATATTAATTAGTGGATAAGATATGGGAAGAGGAATTCATGTTGTGAGAGCCAGGGTTAAGGCTAGCATTGGGGCAATAATATATAAATTGCTGATGTTGATGGACATAGTGGTTCTTTAATAAATAATTTGAATGCCTCAACAATGGGTTGTAATAATTCATGGGGGCTGATGATTGTTGACCCTTTCTGGATTTGTATATAGCTTAGGATTTTCCATTTAGTTAATATGAGGAATGCTATGGTGAATTAAATTGGGTAATTTGTGAAAAACTGTTGATTATAAACATATTCTTAGGAAGAGGACTTGAACCAGTACAGATAAAGGTTTCAGTTTTACATAATTACCGGGCTCTGCCACTGTAACAAACCCTTTTCTACAGTAGGGTATGTATAAATTAATTGAATGTAGATTATATCATCATTTAGTTTCAAGACATTTTGTACAGTAAGCTGTATTGCTCTTGTCCTTTCAAACTGGAAGAAATCTGCAATAGACAGAAACCAACCAGGATAACTCCAGTCTGAACTCAGATCACATGAGATATTAATTGTTGAACAAATAGACAATTAATAGCATTTATACCATTGAAATGTTATGATCCAGCATCAAGGTCGTAAACCATATTGCCTATATGAACTCCAGAATACCATTAGACTGTTATCCTTAGTAAAACTTGTTCCGTTTATCAGTGTTTGAGAAGAACAGGTGATAAAGAATTTTGTCTAGCTGGTCTAAATTGTAATCACTCAGAGGTGGTTTTATTCTCCAAAAATAAATGGCGCACGGGCTCAAGGCACACCAGCTTCAGTAGTTGTGGTGCACAGGCTCACTAGTTGTGGCTCACTGGCTTAATTGCTCCATGGCACGTGGGATCTTCCCGGGCCAGGGATCGAACCCGTGTTCCCTGAATTGGCAGGTGAATTCTTAACCACTGCATCACCAGGGAAGTCCCAGAATCGCAGCCTCCCTTTTAATATACCTTAAGCGCAAAGAATACATGGAAAACTGTTACAGAAAATAAGAGAATAAAATATTGGAAGGAGTATAACAGAAGCATGTAGTACACAGTTCATATAGACACATTCCAAGCAGTTACAAAGTATATTAAAAAGGAGGCTGCAATTTTCAAAGAATAAGATAAATTATACCCACAAACTCCCAATCTTTCCTGGAACGTTGCAATCTGAAACCCTATTGTAGGAAGCAGAACATTCCAGGAGACATTCTGCAAATGAAGGACTCTAAACCCTGTGGGTGGATAAGGAATTCTGGAAGGAAGGTATCCTCACCCAAGGAGAGCAGGTTCCTATACTTTTCTCATATCGCGTCCCTGTAAAATTCCTATTGATCTTGGTCCAGGCATTCCCAGTCCTCTTGAGAGAAATCTATGGGCACATCCTGGAATGTCAGCAGTCCCTGAAATTAAAAATACACATGGCATGTGGCCACGGGAAGAGTTCATAATGTGACTCAAGAAGAAAACAGCAAATTAAGAGAACTGGTATTAATTTAGAAGAGTGTCTTCAATTATCCACTAATATCTATCTATCTATCTATCTATCTATCTATCTATCTATCTATCTATCTATCTATATTTTTTTACAAAGTAACTTCCTCTAATTCTAAGTACAAAAAAGAGTATGACATGTGATCCACAAAAGCAGTATAGAGACTATACTTATCTGGAAAAGAAATGATAAAATGATGGTTTCAACACAGGCATATGAATTTTTGAGTGTTTTATTTATATCAAACTGGATAAAATGTGTGTATTTCTGACAGAAAAGACATGTCGAGGTAGAAATGAACCTTTCAACTATTCATGGGTCCACAAGTACACTGGAGAGATTGTAAAATAGCAGATTCTGATTCAGTAGGTCCGGTGGGCCTGAGTTCTATTTTTTTAGCAAGCTCATTTTTAACTAGTGGTGCCACAGTCTCTGATTCATTAACGACAATTGTGAATAGCAGAGACATAATAAGGAAAGGTAAAAATTCATAGTTAACTTTTAACTTCGTGTTTTATGGAGTTCACACGTTTAATACGATAGTAAGCACAGCAGCAACAATCATTTGTGAACATTTACTGTAGACCGTGGATCTTTCCGACATTTTGTGTAGGATTCCAGGAAAAAGGTCTGCGCTGCGGCCACAGTGGGCGGGGCTCCCAGGCCGGGCCGCCCCTCCAGGACCCCCGACGGGACCCTGAGCTCCTGGCAGCTCCTCCCCCGGCACCCCCTCCCTCCCGGAAGGCCTCGGGGCAGAGCGGCCCCACCCGCTGCGCCCAGAACGGAGCCTGCGTTTCCGCAGAGCTGGAACTCCCCGCTCGGGGTCTCTTCCCTCCGCCGTCACGGAGCTGCCACGGGGCCCGTGGGGAGGGCGGCCTCACTGAGGCTGCCGGCTGCGGAGGGGCCCCGGCGGCCGAAGCCGCGACAGACTTCGGGACGGCGGGCCGGGTACGTGAGTCCGGTGCCCGGGCGGCAGGGCAAGAGCAGCTTCTGAGGGGCAGGGGTTCGCTGTCACCCGCCGCTGCTGTGCAGAACGAGCGGCGCCGGGGTCTGGTCCCAGGGAACTTCGGCCCCTCCTCTCGGCCCTGCCCTCGGCCTGGCTCGCGGGGCCTAGGGCCGTGGAGAGGGGGCGGCCTGAGCGGTCTGAGGGGACACGGGCAAGGGAGGCGCAGGGTCCGGCCGCAGCGTCAGCACCCCTCCTCCCGACGGCGGGGAAAGCGCCCGAAAGTTCCTCCCGAGGCTCGCAGGCCTCTTATTCAGCCGAGCCCCTCTGCGCCCCTTCCTCCCTGAGCTAAAGTACCGGGGGGAGGGGACAGGGCGGGGGGGCTGGCGCAGGTGTTGGGGGACGTGAAAAGGTGATTGTCAGCTAAGGAAAACCAGCTCTCCCAAGGTGAGGAATGCAGGGCTTTCCTTTTCATAGGCAGATGCCAGAGTTGGGCTCACCGAATTCCTTCCTTTGATATGCACCTCAGCTCTCTGGGGCCTGCATTCTGGATTTGCATATCCTGAGTGCCTCAGGACCTGTTAGCTCACATTGCAGGCCTGCAGGTGCTGATGGCTGTGACATCTTTTGTTTACTGAGATGGCAAGAAATATTCCATTTCTCACAGGCTTTAGGGGCAGACAGTGAAAAAGAGTCGGAGAATCTCACTTGGCATGTACTTTGGTTTACGTATAGATAATATTTATACTTAACTGTGCTAATAGAGGCTCTCGAGTACAATCAACTTGTACTACTGCCCTCTATGTATTAATGTCATCAATATCATAAGATAAATGCCTATAGAATTGAGTTAATCCAGTTAAATAGGATAATGATTTTAAAAGGAAACATAATAGAAATATAACAACAAAACCTTTACCACTAAAGGCTGGGTCTGGAACAGCCTAAATAAATGTTCCATTGTTAAAATATTGAAAGAGTATTCAATAGAAATATCAACAAAAGTGACAAATAATAAGGGCAGCAGAATGTTGAAATGTTCTATCTTTATCATTAAAGTGGCAGAAAATCATTTATTAGTAGGCACTGGGGCAGAAGATGCCTGATTTTATATCTTTGTCATATTTGTGCAGTTGTTTGAACAAGTAACTGAAAGACAAAATGGAAAAACAAGGAGATTTGTGCCTGAGATCATGGTGATGTGAAACCAGGGATGGCCCCCTTGTGCCAGGTGAGTTAAGTTTACATCACAGGTAGCCCTCAGAGCTCCTGAGAAACAAGGACTGGAATTTTTCTGCTGGGTGCCCCTTAGGTTCTGTGACTTGATTGATTGTGAGTCATGTTTCATCACAGGAAGAGGGTGGGAATAGAGTGATTTGGGGAGCAGCTGACAACATTTATCACAGCTCATGGCCTGAATGAATTTTAAGGAAAGAGGAAAACAAATGATTCTTATGGAATCAGAGAATGTGAGGGCTGGACAATCCCAGGAAATGAGGAACACCCATCCCATTTTCCAGATGAGAAAGCAGAGCCCTAGCAAGGTTAAATCCCTAAGCCAAGTTGCACCCTTCTCTCCTCCCCACTACATGGTTCATGTAAGCAGGACTCTTCCTGTCTTGATCACTGCTGAACCCCAAAAAGGGCCATGCCTCTAGCAGCTGCTCCAAAAATTTTGATTGCCTGTATGAACAATGCTATTTCTTTCTTTCTCATTCTTATTCAGGATTGTGCCAAGTACTCCCCAGGTTGCAATGTAATTCGATAAATGTAAATATGAATTGAGTTTTGTTGTGATGAGGACTTAGGCTTTGAAGGTAACAGACTTGGTTCAGATCCTGGTTCTGCCACTCAATAGCTGTTTGGCTTTGGGAAAATTACTAAACCTCTCTGAGATTATTTCCTCCTTTGTAAAAGTGGAGATAAAACTATCTGAGCCAGCAGAGTACCTGCATGAGACATGTGCACTAAATATTGGTCTTTCTCACTCTCCCATACCATCTCTCTGTTCTTCCCAGAGAAGTTGTACAGAAGGATATAGTACTTTAAAAAAAAAAATATATATATATATATATATATTTATTTATTTATTGCTGCTTTGGGTCTTTGTTGTTATGCGTGGGCTTTCTCTAGTTGCAACAAGCGGGGGCTACTCTTTGTTGCAGTGCGTGGGCTTCTCATTGCAGTGGCTTCTCTTGCTGCGCTTGTTGTGGAGCATCGGCTCTAGGCGTGTGGGCCTCAGTAGTTGTGGCCTCCAGGCTCAGTAGTTGTGGCGCATGGGCTTAGCTGCTCCGCGGCCTGTGGGATCTTCCCTGACCAGGGCTCTAACCCATGTCCCCTGCCTTGGCAGGCAGATTCTTAACCACTGTGCCACCAGGGGAGTCCGATACAGTACTTTATAGAGAGGGGATTTAATTTAATTCAGATAGTGTCCATTTTTCTTGTAGAAAAGATTATTCCACTGTAGAAACTTTAATACACAATACCACTACAAATGCAGTATTCTATGGGTTAGATATTATCAGTAAATTTTATAAGGAATTGGGCAAATGCCAAAGCACTAGCCACTGTTGAGTAAGAGGATTCAAATCTGGGGTGCCCCCACCCCAATTTCAAGAGCAGCGTGTGTTTTTCAAATCCATGTTTCATCTGGTCTTTGTTTCTCATCCATCCCCTGGGTTTGCCTTTTTCAAGAAGGCTCAGATCCTCCTCTTTCACAGCCTCGCGGCTCGCTGTGCCCCAGCTCCCGTCCTGGAACCTCTGCATGCCTGGGTGTGCCTGCTCTCTCTGTGCATCACCAGCTTTGCCAGGGAGCTGCTGCGTCCTGCACTGCTTGCTGTACCTCAGGGTACCTAGACCCTTCTGGTACATGAAGTACACCCTCATACCATGTGTGTACGCCCATCCCCTTACCTTATATCCTGCCTCTAAGCCAGGCTTGGGGATTAGTACAGTGTGCATTCAGCTATGTTAGGTGCTGGGATCAAAGTGAAGTTCCCAACTTTTGAAGTTGCAGGCTTGAGGGGCACACAGTGATTTAAAGTCGCGTCACCTGACTTAAAGGCGGGGGGCTGCTTGATTTAAAGCCAGGGCAGCTGACATAAAGCCTGCGTCCCTCAGCTGCAGGATGAGACCAAATTTGGCGGTGCACGGGTTCGCTCCAAGCCAGCACTGCTGTTCAGGAAGAGCTTCCAGTAGCGCCTTAGTGCAGGGGGACTTGGTCCGTTGTCTTGCCCCTGCCCTCAGAGGGAGGCCACCTGCTCTTCTGGAGGAGAATCAGGGAGGGGGAAGTGCAGAGTCCCGGCTGAAGTTGCGGCACCCCTTGTCTGATGGCAGGGAAAGGGGGGAGGGGCTTTGTGGTGTCCTGGGGCTGGACTCACCAGGTCGACTCAGCCTCTCAACCTCCTAACCTCACCCTACACACCGCACAAGAGTTTCCAATAATATGTAATTGTGCTTTAGGTTCTCGGTCTTCAAACTCATACCCAGGCTCCCAGGTCCATTGATCAGCCAATTCCTCTGTGCTCTTCCTTCTATTAGATACAGTCCCAGAGGGAGCGGTCGGGGGATGGGACTGGAGGGACCCCGGCAGCACTGGCCTCAGCTGAGTGCATAGATCCGGGACCTGTGCTCTCACACATGTGCGAGGACCCTTAAGGCGGAATCGAGGGGGCCAGTTAGAGGCAGTCCTTTCTGCCTCAAGTGAGTATGTATCACCATCGGGTGGGGAGCCCGCTGAGCCCTGAGAAGTACTGTTAGGAGGATGTGTTCCTCCCCCGGCTTCAAGGACATGGGTGGGCTTCACGGCTCCAGTTCCCCTCCAGGCTTCCAGGTCCGACTGCACCCCAGCGGCCTTGCAGAGCTGCCTTCCTGTCCCAGAACATGCCAGGCTCCAGGAAGAATCCAGACTGCAGAGATGGTGCCTGAGCGCTCCAGCTTAAGAAGTGCTGTCCCTGGGGACCCAACAGTGGAGGCAGGAAGGGTGAAGGGAGTAGGGGGGTGGGGTAGGGAGGGGTGGCTGCCCTGGGAGACGTTGAGAGAGAAATATCGTCCCCCACACCCCCTGCCCCCTGCAACTGACCCACTGATGCCATAGGACCTCAGGGCCCTTTAGTCAGAGATGCCTCTGCTTCTTTACTCCTGTGTTCAAAACTATGCAAAACCAACTCTTCATCCTCTTGCTGCCTTGCCAGGACTTTTAAAGCACTGTTCTTTTGAAGCACTCGTTCCCTAAACTGCAGTTTGGAGCTGCCCCAGCTATTTAAAAGTGTTTTCCTTAAACCGAGACTAAATCCTACTCTTTTGGAAAAACGACCTTCACTTCAGAGGAGATCGTCTTTTCTGCCCATTCCTTCCTTCTACTGCCCTCTTAAAAACCCCTGTGCTTAAAGAGCTTGGTGATTTATTTTTTGCTTGATGTCAAAAAGAAACCTTCCCCATGCACCCCAAAAATCTTTCCTGGAACATAGGTGTTTCAAAACCATGACAGTGTTTTGCAGTTAGTATACACTCGGTAGACTGCCTAGCAATCCCTCCAAGAGGCAGAGGTGAGCAACACCTTTACTTATTTGATTGGATGCCCTTCAAATTGAGGAAGGTCCCATTCTTATGACCCAGCAGATAAGACAGAGCCCTGGATGGCTGTGGCTGTGATTAGATAACTTCTGGTGATTTTATTTCCCTTACTGAGCTGCTGCTTCTAGGTTAAATTCATTTTGTTACCTGTCCGTTTTTAAAGAAAGACTGACAAAGTCACTGTAATAGGTCAGGAGTTTGAGCTCAGGGTTGGTCAAAGGTACTCACAGGGAGGAAGGTGGATAAAAATAGGTGGGTAAAATAGGAGGGTTGGCAAGTACAGCCAGGACACCTGTGTTCACCTTGCATACTAATAAAGGCCAGAATCTCCTCATTTATCTCTGGTGGGAAGTTCTGATGGTTCACAGGATCAAACTCAAATCATATTTAAACTAGGGGATATTCCTGAGCATAAAAGGAAGTATCCATCCCTAGCAGGAGTTGCTGCAGAGGAATAAAGATGTAGGGAACAGACTTGAGGACACAGGGAGGGGGAAGGGTAAGCTGGGATGAAGTGAGAGAGTGGCATGGACATACATACACTAGCAAACGTGAAGTAGATAGCTAGTGGGAAGCAGCTGCATATAGAACAGGAAGATCAGCTCAGTGCTTTGTGACCACCTAGAGGGGTGGGATAGGGAGGGTGGGAGGGAGATGCAAGAGAGCACGGATATGGCAATATATGTATACGAATAGCTGACTCACTTTGTTATACAGAAGAAACTAACACAACATGGTAAAGCAATTGTACTCCAATAAGGATGTTAACAACAGCAACAAAAAAAACCCCCAAAACTAAGTCAATCAAGCCAACGGAGACATTGTACATTCTTACAGTTCAAGAAATCCACAAGAGAATCCTTTATTCTGTATTTAATGAATGGTCCATTCAAAAAGAAAAAACACTTTCTAAATGTTGTTTTTCCATTTATTGTTCAGAATGTCATTGTTCACCACTGCATTTCTTACTATTCAAAGCCAAGTCACCTGAGTTACAGGGAAGCAGCAGATTGATTTAAAGTTGGGTCATGTGATTTGAAAACCAGTGGCAGTTGATTGATTTAAATCCCAGTCATATGACATGAGGAGAGGGTGCTAAAAACTGCTTTTTCATCTCTGGCTCAGAATATCATATTTACCTTGGTTTTTCTTATGATTTAGAAAACATGAGCTGTCTCTCCTTGGAATCATCAGGAGAAAAATATAGTATTTCAGGTTCATTCTTGAAACCAACTTCTCACTGTTAAGGTGTATTGACTAAAAGATCTTCCTTCTTCAAGAGATTCCATACCTCTGTAAGACACTTCATTGTAATTGGTGAAAAAAGAAGAAGGAAAACAGGCCAGCAGCTGCAGGAGGCCAAGGCGGACCCCAGGACTAGGGAAGAAGGAGGGGGAAAGGCTGAGAGTTGCCATTAGAGCAGACAACCTTCAGAGTGCGCTGAAGCACCGGCAGAGCCCACCTGCCACTTCCAGTTCGGCACTCCAGGGTCAGATTTGGGCTTGGAGATGGGGTTGCTGTTACCTCAAGGAGGTGATCAGAGAGGAGGAGTTGATTACCAGTCTCCTCTGACTCTCTGGCCAAAATTGCCTGGCTTCACAGAGGGGACGGAGTTTTGCTTTCAGCAACTGATGGGGCACTTCCAGGCTGGTCGGGTTGCCAGTGGCCCGACAGCCTGACAGGCTGACTGCGGTGTGGCCGCCCTTTGTTTCTCCAGAATGTGTACATCAGGAGGTGCATGGTTGTGGGAGCCCATTCACCCCCCACTGCAAGGGGGATGGCACCTTCCCTGGCTGTACCCCATGATCACCAGGTACTTGAAGTGAATGCAAGTTTTTTGACTTCAAGGAAAAGCTCACATAACTGCTTCTGCCTCATCATGTGTGGGATTTACTATAATGGAAGGACATTATAATGAACAGGTAGAAAAAACTCACCTGTTGTTCTCCATGTAGGAGTTTATTTTGCATGAATCCCTCCTACATGAGTAGATAGCAGAGGTTTATTTTTGTTCCCGTGTGTGTAGTTGTGGCAGAGGATGTAGGTATGGTGATTTGAAGACCTCAAAGAAATATTCTCAGAACTCTCAAGACTTCTCTTGATTGGGACCGAAAGAGACCTGGAAAAGGAGGAAAAGAAAAGGAGGAGGGAGAACGAATGGCTGTTTCTCAGTAAATTCACCTTCCTGGTTGATTGTTCTGTCTTCTCCTTTCTTTTAACTTCTATGTATGTCTAATGGAATAATGCAGAAAGGCTGATTTTATGCTTTAAAAGATTTTACATCACAGAGAAACTAAAAGTGGCTAACAGAACTTATTCAAATCAATTTTACATGGAGACTTTGATATTAAATTTGTATACTAAAATGGGTTAATCCAAATTTTCTCTTTCTTTTAGAGTGAATATTTGTAACATATTTTTGTAGATAATAATTTACCCTAGGGCTTCCCTGGTGGCACAGTGGTTGAGAGTCTGCCTGCCGATGCAGGGGACACGGGTTCGTGCCCCGGTCCGGGAGGATCCCACATGCCGCGGAGCGGCTGGGCCCGTGAGCCATGGCCGCTGAGCCTGCGCGTCCGGAGCCTGTGCTCCGCAATGGGAGAGGCCACAACAGTGAGAGGCCCGCGTACCGCAAAAAAAAAAAAAAAAAAAAAAAAAAAAATTTACCCTAGATATACAAAATTGTGAGAATGGGTACCATTTTTCACCACTTAAATGATTTCTTTTAAATAAATAGATTGTGCACTTCAAATGCCAATGTTGTGTCTTACATGTTGTTTTTTAATTCCTTGATTTTCAAAACTTGTGTTTATTTAATTGATTTCTATCTAATAATCTGTGTCTCCCTTTTATTGTTTCTTACTTTATATTTTATTGATCTATAGTTAATATACATTATTATATTAGTTTCAGAGGTACAACATAGTGATTCATAAAAGTTTAGGTTCTTCTCCATTTATACTTATTATAAAAGAGTGGCTATATTCCCCATGGTATACAGTACATCACTGTAGATTATTGATTTTATACCTAGTGATTATACCTCAAAATCTCCTACCACCATTTTGCTCTTCCACCCTATCTCTCCCTGCTGGTAACCACTAGTCTGTTCTTTAATCTGTGAGTCTGTTTTTTCTTGTTGTTGTTGTTGTATTCAATTTTTTAGATGCCACGTGTAAGTGATAACCTACCATGCTTGTTTTCTCTGCGGCTTATTTTACTAAGCATAATACCCTCCAAGTCCATCCATGTTCCTGCAAATGGCAAAATTTCATTTTATGCTGAAGTCATCATAAAAAAATCTTTTTTATCCCCTAACCTGTTGATGAACACTTAGTTTGACTCTATATCTTGGCTATGGCAAATAACACTGTTACGAATATTGGTGTGCAGTTATTTTTTTGAAATAGTGTTTTTGTTTTCTTCTGATATACCCAAGAGTGAAATTGTTGGATATTATGGTAGTTCTTTTTTTAGTTTTTTGTGGAACCTCCATTCTGCTTTCCACAGTAGCTGCACTACTTCACCTTCACATCAAGAGTGTACACGTGTTTCCCTTTCTCCACATCCTCACTAACCTTTGTTATTTGTGATCTTTTTGATGACAGCCATTTTGACAAGACTGAGGTGATATATCTCATAGTTTTGATTTGCATTTTACTGCCGATTAGCTATGTTTAGCATCTTTGTGAGTTCTGTCTGTCTATCTGTATCTTTTCCTTGGAAAAATGTCTATTTAGGTCTTCTCATTTAAAAAAAAAGATGTTGGGTATTTTTTTGATATTGAGTTGTATGTGCTGTTTCTGTAGTTTAGATATGAACTCTTGCTTGGTCATCTTTTTGATGTTAATGTCTTATCATGTGCAAATATTGTCACTACTTCAGCAGGTTGTCTTTTCATTTTGTCTTTGGTTTCCTTTGCTATGCAAAATCTTTTAAGTTTAGTGCAGTCCCATTTGTTTATTTTTGCTTTTGTTTCATTTGTCTTAGTAGACTGAACCTAAAACTGTTGCTATCATTTATGTTCAAGAATGTTCTATATTTTCCTCTAGGGGTTTTATGGTCTCTGGTCCTACATTTAGGTCTTTATTCAGTTTTGCATTTATTTTATATATGGTGTTCTAAAATAATCTAATTTTATTCTTTTCCATGTAGCTGACCACTTTTCCCAGTACCACTTATTGAAGAGACAGTTTTTTCTCCATATTGCCTGCTTCATCATAAATCAACTAAATATAAGTGTGTGGGCTTATTTCTGGGATATCTATTCTATTCCAGTGATCTTTGTATCTGTTTTTGCTCCGGTACTGTCGCTTTGCAGTCTAATCTGAAGTCAAGGTGCGTGATGCCTCCAGCTCTGTTCTTTCTCAAGATTGTTTGGCTATTTGGAGTCTTTGTGTTTCTATACAAATTTTAAAATTACTTTTTCAAGTTCTGTGAAAATGCTTTGGTATTCTTATAGGGATTGCATTAAATCTGTAGGTTGTCTTTGGTAGTAAGTTCATTTTAACAGTATTAATTCTTCCATCCACGCACATGCTATATTTTCCCATCTTTTTCTGTTGCCTTCAACTTCTTTCACTAATGACTGATAGATTTCTGAGTACATGTCTTTTACTGCTTAGGTGTGTTTGTTCCTAGGTATCTTATTCTTTTTGGTGTGATTGCATATGGTATTGTTTTCTTAATTTTTTTCTTTCTGACAGCTTTGAGTTTTGTTTTGTTCTTCTTTTTCTAATTCCTTCAGGTGTAATGTTAGGTTGTTTATTTGATATTTTTCTTGTTTCCTAACAATAAGTTTGTATCACTATAACTTCTCCCTGTGAACTGCATTGGCTGTGTCCCATAGATTTTGGATCATTGTATGTTCATTTTCATTTGTCTTGGGTATTTTTAGAATCTCTCTTTAATTTCTTCAGTGTTCCTTTCTTCTCCTTTTATTCCCTTCATCTGTGATGTGAGGACTATCTTTAATATTATGTTTGGATTTCTTTCAGTTTTTTTTTTTTTTTTTTTTTTTTTGTGTGTGTGTGTGATTATTTAAGTTGCTGAGCTCTTAATTTCACATGGACACTAACAACCCTGCATTGTTACTCTGCTCCACCACAGTTACTGAATTGGACCTTATATTTTACATCTACTTGTTTTGTGTGTCTCTTACCTTCTTATTGTGAATATAGATGATTTTATTAGTATTTTCTTTCATCCTTCCTATTAGCTGTGTTCATGGTTGATTTACTACCTTTGTTGAATATATGCCTTATCCAGTGAGGTTTTTCCTTTAGTAAGTTTCCGTTCCTAATTTTTATGTTTCAATCGTGGCCTTTTCTTTTTCATTTAGAAAAGCCCCTTTAAGATTTCTCATCCAGCTGGTTTGACGCTGTGAGCTATTTTAGTTTTGCTTCTCTGTAAATCTTTAGATCTCACCACCAAATCTGAAGGAGAGCCTTGCTGGGTAGAGTATTTTTGGTTATAAGCTTTTCCCTTTCATGACTTTAAATATACCATGCCACTCCCTTCTGGCATGCAGAGGTTAATCTGAAAAGTCAGCTGATAACTTTATGCAAGTTCCCATGTTTGTAACTTGTTGCATTCCCTTTGCTCCTTTTAATAGTGTCTTTTAATCTTTATTTTTTGGCCATTTTATTTACAATGAGTCTTGGTGTGGTCCTCTTTGGGTTGATCCTGTTTTGGCCTTAATGTGTTTACTGGACTTGGATGTCTGTTTTCTTTTTTTCTTTCCCAGGTTATGGAACTTTTCAGCTCTTATGTCTTCAGGTATGTTCTACATTGCTTTCTCTTACCTTTTTGCTTCTGGGACCAGTATAATGCAAACATTAGTACACTTGATGTTGTTTCACACGTCTGTTCAACTTTCCTCATTTCATTTTAATCTGTTGTTTTACCATTCATCCTCAGTGATTGCCAGTACTCTGTCCTTCAGTTTTCTGATTCATTCCTCTGTATCATTTAGTCTACAGTAGTTTCCTTTTAGTGTATTTTTCATTTATTTTTCAGTTATTGTATTCCTAATCTCTGTTTTGTTGTTCTTTAATGGTCTAATTCTTTAAAAAAATTTTAACTTCTTGCTCTGGTTGTCCATTCTTCTCCTGAGTTCTTTGATCATCTTTACAGTCATTACCTTGAACTCTTTGTTGAGGAGATTGGCTATCTCCACTTCACTTAGACCTTCTTCTGAGTTCTTATCTTGTTCCTTCATTTGGATCATGTTTCTGTATCACCTCATTTTTCTTAACTTGCTGTTTTTATTGCTCTGTATGTAGTAGGTTTGTTACATTTCCTGACCTTGGAGAAGTGGCTTTTTGTAGGAGAGGTCCTATGTGTCCCAGCAACCCACTGTCCCCTGGTCACTAGAACTATATGTTCTAGGTGTACCCCCTATGTGGGCTGCTTGGGCTCTTCTGTTGTGGTGGGCTGACTAGTGTGGATGGTCTGGTAGGCTTGGCTGTCCCCAGAGTGCTTGTTTGCCAGACTCTGCCTTGTATGGAGGCTGTCTGTGCTGCTTGGTGAGGCTAAATCATAAGGCAGCTCGCTGAAAAGCTCTGGGAGAACCAAATCTAGTGCTGGTTCACTTGTGGGTAGAATTGCAGTCCAGGTGATACCAGGGCTAGTGCCCAGTCACTGGTCCTGGGGCTATGCTGGCTACTGGGAGGAAGACACAGGTCCTGAGTTCTGGCTGCAGGCCCCAGGAGTCACAGAGTTGGTGTTGGATCACTGTCCCTGACACAGCTCTCTGCAGGGTCTGGGGTATCCCTAATCTTGTGTTGGCATTCTGATGGGCAGGGTCAGGACCCAGCTGAGCCCATGGCTGCTTCTGGCCTGCAAGGGAGTGTTTTGGTCACACAGGCTTCTGGGCTGTGGTATTCCTGGAGCCGGTGTGTGCCTGTTGGTGTATGAGGCTGATCCCACTGCTAGTGCAGGTTTGCCGTTGTGTAGGTCCAAGCTCCATCCAGTCCCTGTGCAGTAATCACCTGGCAACGGTGAGGCTGATTCCAAGGCCAGAGGAGGCTCACTTTTCAGAGGGGTCAGGGACTCTGGGGCTGGTGCCTGTCCACTGAGGTGTGGAGGTGTGGAGGCTGGTCCTGGGGCGTTTGGTGGCTGGGCCCATGTCCAGGGGCAGCTGTGCACTGACGGTCTGAAGGCATCCTTTTTGCTGGTGGATGTGTCTATGCCCCTGCTCAGTTAGTTGCTTGGCCTGCAGCCCCCTAGTGCTTGTGTGTATAGTGTGGTGGAAATGGGTGGGGCTAGGTCTTGAGGCTAAAATGATAGAGGGAGGGTTCTGAAATTTTGCTTGCTGGTACCAGTGGCCACGAGGTAGAAGGAGCTCCCCCAGATGGCTGCTGCCAGTGTCCATGTCCCTGAGGCTGTGCTGTAATTACCTCTTGCGTCTCTGGGAGACTCTCCAAGATCAGGAGGTAGGTGTAACCCAGGATCCTTTCAAATGACTGCTTCTGTTCTGATTCTCGGATCATGTGAGATTTTGTGAACATCTTTTAAGAGTGGAATCTCTATTTCCCACAACCCTCTGGCTCTCTGGAAAATAAGCACTACTGGTGTTCAAAGCCCAACTTTCTAGGAACTCTTCTTCCCAGCACAGGATCCCTGGGCTTGGGAGCCTGGTGTTGGGTTCATACCCCTTGCTCCCTGGGAGCCCCTCAGAAACTGTAATAATTCTCCCAAGTGTGGGCCACCCCCCCTGGTGGTGTGGGTCATGACGCTATTGAGATGTTGCCCATCCTTCCTGCCTTGCCGAGGGGCCTCCTTATGTCTTTAGCTATAAAAGAGCTTTCATGGGGGGTCCCGCCTTTTTCATCAGTTGCTGTTCTGTAAACAGTTGTGACTTTGGTGTGCACATGAGAGGCATCGAGCTCTGGGTCTCTGAACACTGTCATCTTGGACAATCTCTCCACTTCATTCTTAAATCATATTGTTTATTTTTTCTTAGTATCTTGTTTGATTAGCACAGTTTGAAATTTATTATCACTCATGTTTACTTCACCTGTTTTAAAAAATTGAATAGTGCATTCATTCATTTTGAAATGAAGGTAGTGACCTGTGAATTTCCATACCTGAAAAATGAAGGATATGACAAAAGCCTTTTCTACCTGTGTTACCCTCAAACTCTGCACCCCAGCCCAGCCTGGGGATTAACCTCTTGCACCCATGCTCACCTTCTGTTTTTGGAACCTAAACCATCATTGCATCTGCATGTGTGTTGACAATGTGAACATTGGTCTTTCCAGTTTTTTGTGTTTTGTTTTTTGGTTTAAGGAACAGTCCTACTATGAATGTACATTTACTGGTCTGCTGAAGTTCATATATAAACCTGTCAAACACATTACCAGAATTGGAATTGCTTGTATATACACTTTGCTAAATTTTAGAGACAATGTTAGAACAGAAGTAAATTGTATTTCAAATCCCACAATATTCTCACACCATGAAAACCCTTCCCCTTTTAATATATTTGTGTGTAGTTTATCTTTATACCCATACTATATTTCACAGAGATGGGTAAGTGTTATGTTTCTTGCCAGCACATTTACCGTATTGTTCAAAGTGAGACGTTTAGTGGTTTTAGCATGATCATATTTCCATGGACTGGCAAATACAAGATCTTCTCTCACACTGTCTTTTACTCCCTGCTGTTTTATATTGCCCTCCTAATTCTCAGTCCTGGTCTTTATGTTCTTCATCAACCTGGATAGGTTATACTATTTTCTCCTTTATTCAAGACCAATAGAATAGAATAGAACACCTAGAAACAAACCCTGATATATGGCCAAATGATTTTTGACAAGTTGCCAAGACTTTTCAAAGTAGAAAGGATAGTATTTTCAACAAATGGTGCTGAGAAGTCTTGTTGTCAACGTGCAAAATAAGGAAGATGGACCCTTACCTAATATCATATGCAAAAATTAATGAAAACATATCAAGAAACTAAATATAAGACCTTATAAACTAAAAAGTCTTAGAAGAAGACACAAGACAAGGGCTTCATGACATTGGATTTGGCAGTGTGTTCCTCAGTATGAAATGAAGGAACAACAAAGGTACAGCTAACAAAAAAATAAACAATTTGTAGTACATAATTAAAAAATAATGTGTATGAAAGAAATGTAAACAGAATAAAATGACAACCCACAGATGGGAGAAAATATTTGAAAGCCATCTATCTGACAAGAGATTTCTCTTCAGAATATACCAAGAACTTCTACAACTCAACTAAAAGCAAACACCCTGATTCAAAAATGGATAAAAGACTTGAATAGATGGTTCTTCAAAAAGATGTACAAATGACTAAGCACTTGAATAGATGCTCCATATTACTAAATGCATGTTTATATATTTGTGTGCATGCATACACACACAAGCACACACACACATACACAAGCAGAAAACAAGTATTGGTGAGGAAGTGAGGGAGTAGGAAGCATTGTGCTATGTCAGTAGGAATGTAGAATGATACAGGTGTTTTGCAAAAGAGGGTGGCAGTTTTTCAGATATTGAAAAATAGAATTACTACATGATCCAGGAATCTTACTCTGAGGTATACCCAAAGGAATTGAAATCAGGGTCTTAAATATTTGTACTCCAGTGTTTAGAGCAGTAATAATCAGAGTAGCTAAAATATGAAAGCAAAGTAAGTGTTCATCCACTAGTTCCTGGATAAGCAAAGTGTGGTATACCCATATAATACAATATTATTCAGTGTTAAGATGGAAAAGATCAAGAATGTGCTACAACATGGATGAATTTTGAGGAAATTTAGTTTCCCAGAATGCCATTTTTATGACTTTTACTGAGTCATAACAATACAACTACTTATTTCAATTATACGGGATACTTAGTGCAGTCAAAACCATAGAATCTGGGAGGGTAATGATGCTTTTCATGTGTTTATGGAACAAAAAGGAAAGTTATGTTTAAAGGATATAGAGTTACAGTTTTCAAACGTAGAAAAGAATTAGAAAGATAAATGGCGATGTTGATCGCCCAATAATATGAAGGTATTTAATATTACTGAACGGTGCACTTTATAATAATTAACATGTTATATTTTATGTTATTTGATTTTACCAACATACAAAATTGGGAAAGAATGTAATATGAGGAAAGGGAGTGGACCTGGGATAGAGCAGAGAGTAAGCAGATGGGTGAGTCATTGCATATGTTGAAGAAGAAGAGCTGAGAGTCTTCATTACTCTGAGGGTGTATTAAATAGATATCTGTGGGTGTACTGCTGTCTCCCATGGGTTATCTTAAAGAGTCTTTAATAAAGTCCATAAGGCTCGCTGTGTTTTTTTTTTAAAACTGGACAACCTAGGAGACAATTAGAGGGTGGTACTTAAGTCTATGTCTAGGTTGACCGATTTTGCAGGGAACACGAACCTGAGAACAGTGGAGGCCCTGAGAGTGTAAGTACATGGAAATTAGAAAAAAATAATAATAAAGGGAATTAGGAAAACTTTGGACTTCGAAGGTCATGTATTAATGAGTCAGACCTGAGGTTTCTAAGGAGTGATATACACAGTTGCTATTTGGATTACTTGTTGATAAAGATCAGTGGAAAAACTAGAGTCGTTTCCAAGTGTAGGTAAGATATACTGAGAGGATGGAGGTGGAAAGTAGGGAGGCCCAGAGAAAAGTGGGAAGGTCATATTGGGCTAAGGTGGTGGTAATATCCAGCAGAACAGATGGTAGGGGAGAGTATGGATTCATCTTTCTTCTTTCGGTTCCCCACCTCATCCTTAATAATTCTTTGGGAATATTTCATTGCTCTGTGATGCAGGTACAGAATTCGAGTGAGGAGACGACACCCTCAGTGTCCAGCTGTCTGAGTCGTCAGTGTGCTTCAAATAATGGAGAACTATTTCTTCTTTATGAGAAGAGTTAGTACCTCGTAGCTAAGCTTAGGCTGGAGCTTATGCAATATTGATTCCATACTGCTGGCATAGAGGTTCCTCCTCCTCTTTTCTTGACCATTATGAAATGAATCTATATTTCTCAATATTTGGGTATATCAGATAAATACATTAAGTAAAGGAATGTTATATATTGCTCCCTGCATAGTTTGCTCTTTCTTGTTTCTCCTTTACCTTTACTAAATTATCACAGGGAGAGACCTTGAAATGTTCTAATCAGGAGATATTAGAACATCATATTTCTAGAGAGGTTTGTTGGACAGAGCAGGGGTCCCAGTGAAAATCAAAACTTCCATTTCTACGTGGAAGTCCTGTGTAGAGTAGAGAGCTCCAGGAAATATCCTGGAATATTCCAATGTCCCTGCAGGAGATCATTAAGAGAGGCAGGATGTGGTACCAGATCAGGGTACTATGACATGTTTGTCCGTCATCTGATGTGAGATTCTCAGAGCCAATCCCATATGGTAGGGCTGGCTGCAGAGTGATGTAGAACCTGTTAAAACCTTTGATTCCATGTTAAAGATGAAGCTCTGATTTTGGGGAGAATTTTCTTACCTGACTGAATGTCACCCTTCTGTGGGGATGAGATTCTGTGCTTTTCTTCTCTTGATGACCACTGACTGAAAATCATTAGAGGATCATGTCTAGAAAGCATTCTTTATTTAATTTCTTAAAGAAGAAAACATAGAAAACATTTTTATCCACTTTCAAATTGAGGATCAAGGGGAATGACATCAGTGAAAATGTCAGTAGGGAGCTCTGGTTTGTGTCCATCACCAGAAACACTGACATACGTGGTCAAACCTGTCAGAATGATCTTTTCAACACATGTAAGTTTTCTTTTCTTTTCGCCCTGTAGATTTATCTTTTATTGAAACTTAGTTTACTACAGGATGTGGAGAATAAACAGGGAAGGTGAAACTGTATTTCCTGATGAGAGAATCAGTAAGTCACATTAGCTGTTCTGAGCTATGTCTTACTCACCGTGACTGTAATTAAAACAAACAAACAAAACACTTTTTTTTTGGTAAGTAAGTTCTGACATTTCCTCGTTAAAGACAGGGTAACAGATACAGACTTAGATCTACCAGAAATGAGCAAACTTTTGATTGTACCTGTGCTGAATATATGAGCATGACCTGCTATAAATCTTCATTATACTTATTGCCACAACTGACAAATCCCCTTTTTCCACTCCTGATATGTTGCACGTAAGGAATGCCTAGGTCACTAACCCCAACTGGTCACAGGTAAACTCTGCCACATGGATTACTGCATGTTTTCCTGCCAGAAGACTACACATTCTCGAGTATCATGCCTGCAGAGTATTTGGACTCTTCTTTTTTCTGGATAATTTTATGAGAAATATATAAATTGTATTTGCATGTTCTTCATGTTTTTATGTATCCATTCTCGTTCAAGTCTTAAGTGCAGATTTTAAAATGATTTCCAAGAGGGTGGTAAAAAAGACAGCTAAGTATATGCTCCAAAATTAGCGATAAAGCATAATACAATTGTAAATGTATTAATGTGTGATTAATATGCATATATTTATGTAAATGGAATCTTAGTAATGCTTTGTGGAGAGCTTCAGAATCTAAGTATTACAAAAAAGAAGGAGTTCTTCAAGCTCTCAGGGAATTCTAGAGAAGTCTTTGTGTCTAGAAATATCAATCTGAAATAATGCATATTTTCAGAAATAAACTAGGCATAAAATTGTAGGAAAAAACTTCATGAAATGAAAGACCATGTGATGGCCATAAAAGAAAAATAATATTCTCAGAGAATAATGAACAGTGTGGAGTTCAGCAGAAGGTTAATACAGATTCAGAGAGTAAAGCTTTGGAGACCCTAATTATGAGTTCCTCATATTTCATCTTTGGAGAAAGAGTAGTCAGCCCTTTGAAATATGATGTTATAAGAAGACGATAAAATACTTAAATACTTTCACTTAGATATGATCACTTAGAACCAGAATAAGTGAAAGAGATCAAAAAATTATGCTTTTGTTGATTTTTAAAGACCTCAGGTGAGTGCTGTTAATTTAAAAATACATGATGTCTTTCACCGCAAAGTAAAGAAACTGTTACAGCGGAGGATTACAGCACTGAATGTCAATATTACGACATAGTATGAGTGTGTTTTGTAATTGCAATCATTGTTACTTTGGTTGTGGTCACCCATTTACAATGCTTGGGGTAAGTAGCACACATTTTGTCCATTTTTCTCTTCCCTGAGATAGGAAAGGTGTACCGAAGTCCAGGTTTTTGTAAAGAGAAAAGCCTTACCCATTGGGGTGCCTGAGTCTGGTTGATTTTTAGTTTTCCAAAGATATAGGCCCATGTGTGGAGGTGCCCTATGCTCCATGCTTCTGTTCTGTACGTGTTTTAGGAAAGAGCTGTTCACTGAGGAAGGATTAGGTGGTGTCTACTATATATTTGCTTCTCGGACCGGTATCTGTGCTCATTTCCAAGTGGTGTTTTATGCATCACGCCACCTCACCTTTCCGCTTAAGCAGGAATAAGTGTGTTTTCTAAAAGCGTGAGTCTGTTCTCTTTTATAATACAGTTCATGGGTAGCGATTTTTACATTCCCTCTCTAAGTGATATCCTAAGTTTCTTTTTCTGTGGGACAGATTTCACTTAGCATCATCGTACCTCAATCCACTCATTATGCTGGAACCTGCCTTATGACATGGATTCCATGGCTGAGGGATATTCCATCGTACCTAAGTAGCACAAATTCTTGGTCCATTTCTCCCTTCGGCGGCATAAAACCGGTGTCCCGAAGTGGAGGTTGTTGTAAAGAGAGAAGCCCTAAACGTTGGGGTGCCTGCCTCTGGTTGATTTTTAGTTTTCCCAAGATATAGTCCCATATGTGGAGGTGCCTTATGCTCTGTGGTTCTGTTCTGTACGTGTTTTAGGAAAGAGCATACGCTTCCCCAGAGTGGCTGTTGGCATTTTCCGTCCCTCCGGCAACTGAACAAGCCTCCCGTATCTCCGTGGCCGGTCCTGCCTTTCTGGGTTTTACACATTTTCCGGATGGCTCTTTTGCTGGGGGGGTGGGGAGTGAGATTTCTTTATAGTGCCGATTTGCTCTCCCCGGGTGCTTGGTTGGCCAAAAAGGGCGTATGCGTTTTTTCCTGAAAAAACGCATATGCCCTTTTTGGCCAACTGCATCATTGTCCAAGTTCTGCCGCTTTTCCTGTGCTGGGAAGGCCATTCCCATCTACCTCCTGAACTCCGTTTCATGCAATTCTGCCTTGCGTTCAAATCCCCTTCGTGGCCTTACCTCAGTATGTTTTTGGACGAGTGTTATCATTTAGAGCTCGGCAGGTTTGTGAAGTGCAGTGCCCCAGAGCTCCGTTTGGCAGCTCGCTTTGGTGTGAGCTGGCCGCAATAGCGCCAGATTGCTTCAGGCCCTGTTGTGATTGCGGCGAGGCAGGCCGAGCCTTTGGTGAATTCCTCTTCGTGATGGCAAATTAGAGTGACGTGGGCCTGTCCGAACACCGCCAGCTGGTCTCTGATTGGTTGCCCCTCTTCCAGGTCATCCTTCGGACCACTTGCAGAGACTACGAAAGAGGAGTGTCAAGACGCTGATCCTGCAAGTGGGGGAATTGTTAGTCAAGCGGCTGGAATGGCGGACGCTAGCACCCGGAGGTGAAAAATGAGGTGCGCTTTCGAAAGCTTTCCCGATCACACGGTGTACCATCCCCTGGGATACCCATGAGTGGTTTGGCTGTAGGAAAGTTGCCTTGAACCTGGAGAGGTGGGACCCATGCAATGGGTAGCATGCTGTATAACTCTAGAGGCTCTGCCTTTGCTCCTCCAACCTCAGCAATCCTCTCAGCCTGAGGAGTATCCAGCCTTATGTCTTCTGCCGCTGTGGGTGTAGATGTGGTCAATCCTGGTTGCATCACAGCCCCTGAACGCATTTTGGCCGAATTTCCCTCCCTCTCGCCGTGCTTCTTTCTTCTGTGTTTTGGAAATGTATTTTTAGAATGGGCTTTAGCTGATTTTCAGTGCTGTGTTGATGCCGCTTGACACACACTTGATTCACTTACAGAGAGATATCAATACTTAGGTTTTCAGATGCTTACGAGTCTGATATATTCTTCTGTGATGAATAGGAGCTGTTGAGTCCTGTTCACTGAGCAAGGAGTAGGTGGTGTCTATTATATATTTGCTTTTCCGACTGGTATCTGTGCTCATTTCCAAGTCGTGTTTTATGCATCACGCCAACTCACCTTTCCGCTTAAGCAGGCCTAAGTGTGTTTTCGAAAAGCGTGAGTCTGTTCTCTTTTGTCATTCGGGTCGTGGGTAGCGATTTGTACATTCCCTCTCTAAGTGATATCCCAAGTTTCTTTTTCTGTGGGACAGATTTCACTTAGCATCATCGTACCTCAATCCACTCATTATGCTGGAACCAGCCTTATGACATGGATTCCATGGCTGAGGGATATTCCATCGTACCTAAGTAGCACAAATTCTTGGTCCATTTCTCTCTTCCCCGGCATATGAAGGGTGTCCGGAAGTCGAGGTTGTTGTAAAGAGAGAAGCCCTAAACTTTGGGGTGCCTGCGTCTGGTTGATTTTAATTTTCCCAAGATATAGGCCCACGTGTGGAGGTGCCCTATGCTCTGTGGTTCTGTTCTGTACGTGTTTTAGGAATGAGCATACGCTTCTCCAGAGTGGCTGTTGGCATTTTGCGTCCCTCCCGGCAACTGAACAAGGCTCCCTTATCTCCTTGGGCTGTCCTGCCTTTCTGGTTTTTAGACATTTTCCGGAGGGCTCTTTTGCCCGGGGGGGGAGTGAGATTTCTTTGTAGTGCCGATTTGCTCTCCCCGGGTGCTTGGTTGGCCAAAAAGGGCGTATGCGTTTTTTCCTGAATATATTCAGGAAAAAACGCATACGCCATTTTTGGCCAACTGCATCATTGTCCACGTTCTGCCGCTTTTCCTGTGATGGGAAGGCCATTCATATCTACCCCCTGAACTCCGTTTCGTGCAATTCTGCCTTACGTTCAAATCCCCTTCGTGGCCTTACCTCAGTATGTTTTTGGACGAGTGTTATCATTTAGAGCTCGGCAGGTTTGTGAAGTGCAGAGCCCCAGAGCTCCGTTTGGCAGCTCGCTTTGGTGTGAGCTGGTCGCAATAGAGCCAGATTGCTTCAGGCCCTGTTGTGCTTGCGGCGAGGCAGGCCGAGCCTTTGGTGAATTCCTCTTCGTGATGGGAAATTAGAGTGACGTGGGCCTGTCCGAACACCGCCAGCTGGTCTCTGATTGGTTGCCCCTCTTCCAGGTCATCCTCCGGACCACTTGCAGAGACTACGAAAGAGGAGTGTCAAGACGCTGATCCTGCAAGTGGGCGAATTGTTAGTCAAGCGGCTGGAATGGCGGACGCTAGCACCCGGAGGTGAAAAATGAGGTGCTCTTTCGAAAGCTTTCCCGATCACACGGTGTACCATCCCCTGGGATTCCCATGAGTGGTTTGGCTGTAGGAAAGTTGCCTTGAACCTGGAGAGGTGGGACCCATGGAATGGGTAGCACGCAGTATAACTCTAGAGGCTCTGCCTTTGCTCCTCCAACCTCAGCAATCCTCTCAGCCTGAGGAGTATCCAGCCTTATGTCTTCTGCCGCTGTGGGTGTAGATGTGGTCAATCCTGGTTGCATCACAGCCCCTGAACGCACTTTGGCAGAATTTCCCTCCCTCTCGCCGTGCTTCTTTCTTCTGTGTTTTGGAAATGTATTTTTAGAATGGGCTTTAGCTGATTTTCAGTGCTGTGTTGATGCCGCTTGACACACACTTGATTCACTTACAGAGAGATATCAATACTTAGGTTTTCAGATGCTTACGAGTCTGATATATTCTTCTGTGATGAATAGGAGCTGTTGAGTCCTGTTCACTGAGCAAGGAGTAGGTGGTGTCTATTATATATTTGCTTTTCCGACCGGTATCTGTGCTCATTTCCAAGTCGTGTTTTATGCATCACGCCACCTCACGTTTCCGCTTAAGCAGGCCTAAGTGTGTTTTCGAACAGCGTGAGTCTGTTCTCTTTTGTCATTCGGGTCGTGGGTAGCGATTTGTACATTCCCTCTCTAAGTGATATCCCAAGTTTCTTTTTCTGTGGGACAGATTTCACTTAGCATCATCGTACCTCAATCCACTCATTATGCTGGAAGCAGCCTTATGACATGGATTCCATGGCTGAGGGATATTCCATCGTACCTAAGTAGCACAAATTCTTGGTCCATTTCTCTCTTCCCCGGCATATGAAGGGTGTCCGGAAGTCGAGGTTGTTGTAAAGAGAGAAGCCCTAAACTTTGGGGTGCCTGCGTCTGGTTGATTTTTAGTTTTCCCAAGATATAGGCCCACGTGTGGAGGTGCCCTATGCTCTGTGGTCCTGTTCTGTACGTGTTTTAGGAACGAGCATACGCTTCTCCAGAGTGGCTGTTGGCATTTTGCGTCCCTCCCGGCAACTGAACAAGGCTCCCTTATCTCCTTGGCCTGTCCTGCCTTTCTGGTTTTTAGACATTTTCCAGATGGCTCTTTTGCCCGGGGGGGGGAGTGAGATTTCTTTGTAGTGCCGATTTGCTCTCCCCGGGTGCTTGGTTGGCCAAAAAGGGCGTATGCGTTTTTTCCTGACTATAGTCAGGAAAAAACGCATACGCCCTTTTTGGCCAACTGCATCATTGTCCACGTTCTGCCGCTTTTCCTGTGCTGGGAAGGCCATTCCCATCTACCTCCTGAACTCCGTTTCGTGCAATTCTGCCTTGCGTTCAAATCCCCTTCGTGGCCTTACCTCAGTATGTTTTTGGACGAGTGCTATCATTTAGACCTCGGCAGGTTTGTGAAGTGCAGTGCCCCAGAGCTCCGTTTGGCAGCTCGCTTTGGTGTGAGCTGGCCGCAATAGCTCCAGATTGCTTCAGGCCCTGTTGTGCTTGCGGCGAGGCAGGCCGAGCCTTTGGTGAATTCCTCTTCGTGATGGGAAATTAGAGTGACGTGGGCCTGTCCGAACACCGCCAGCTGGTCTCTCATTGGTTGCCCCTCTTCCAGGTCATCCTTCGGACCACTTGCAGAGACTACGAATGAGGAGTGTCAAGACGCTGATCCTGCAAGTGGGGGAATTGTTAGTCAAGCGGCTGGAATGGCGGACGCTACCACCCGGAGGTGAAAAATGAGGTGCGCTTTCGAAAGCTTTCCCGATCACACGGTGTACCATCCCCTGGGATTCCCATGAGTGGTTTGGCTGTAGGAAAGTTGCCTTGAACCTGGAGAGGTGGGACCCATGGAATGGGTAGCACGCAGTATAACTCTAGAGGCTCTGCCTTTGCTCCTCCAACCTCAGCAATCCTCTCAGCCTGAGGAGTATCCAGCCTTATGTCTTCTGCCACTGTGGGTGTAGATGTGGTCAATCCTGGTTGCATCACAGCCCCTGAACGCATTTTGGCAGAATTTCCCTCCCTCTCGCCGTGCTTCTTTCTTCTGTGTTTTGGAAATGTATTTTTAGAATGGGCTTTAGCTGATTTTCAGTGCTGTGTTGATGCCGCTTGACACACACTTGATTCACTTACAGAGAGATATCAATACTTAGGTTTTCAGATGCTTACGAGTCTGATATGTTCTTCTGTGATGAATAGGAGCTGTTGAGTCCTGTTCACTGAGCAAGGAGTAGGTGGTGTCTATTATATATTTGCTTTTCCGAAGGTATCTGTGCTCATTTCCAAGTCGTGTTTTATGCATCACGCCACCTCACCTTTCCGCTTAAGCAGGCCTAAGTGTGTTTTCGAACAGCGTGAGTCTGTTCTCTTTTGTCATTCGGGTCGTGGGTAGCGATTTGTACATTCCCTCTCTAAGTGATATCCCAAGTTTCTTTTTCTGTGGGACAGATTTCACTTAGCATCATCGTACCTCAATCCAGTCATTATGCTGGAACCAGCCTTATGACATGGATTCCATGGCTGAGGGATATTCCATCGTACCTAAGTAGCACAAATTCTTGGTCCATTTCTCTCTTCCGCGGCAGATGAAGGGTGTCCCGAAGTCGAGGTTGTTGTAAAGAGAGAAGCCCTAAACTTTGGGGTGCCTGCGCCTGGTTGATTTTTAGTTTTCCCAAGATATAGGCCCACGTGTGGAGGTGCCCTACGCTCTGTGGTTCTGTTCTGTACGTGTTTTAGGAACGAGCATACGCTTCTCCAGAGTGGCTTTCGGCATTTTGCGTCCCTCCCGGCAACTGAACAAGGCTCCCTTATCTCCTTGGCCTGTCCTGCCTTTCTGGTTTTTAGACATTTTCCGGATGGCTCTTTTGCCCGGGGGGGGGGGAGTGAGATTTCTTTGTAGTGCCGATTTGCTCTCCCCGGGTGCTTGGTTGGCCAAAAAGGGCGTATGCGTTTTTTCCTGAATATATTCAGGAAAAAACGCATACGCCCTTTTTGGCCAACTGCATCATTGTCCACGTTCTGCCGCTTTTCCTGTGCTGGGAAGGCCATTCCCATCTACCTCCTGACCTCCGTTTCGTGCAATTCTGCCTTGCGTTCAAATCCCCTTCGTGGCCTTACCTCAGTATGTTTTTGGACGAGTGTTATCATTTAGAGCTCGGCAGGTTTGTGAAGTGCAGTGCCCCAGAGCTCCGTTTGGCAGCTCGCTTTGGTGTGAGCTGGCCGCAATAGCGCAAGATTGCTTCAGGCCCTGTTGTGCTTGCGGCGAGGCAGGCCGAGCCTTTGGTGAATTCCTCTTCGTGATGGGAAATTAGAGTGACGTGGGCCTGTCCGAACACCGCCAGCTGGTCTCTCATTGGTTGCCCCTCTTCCAGGTCATCCTTCGGACCACTTGCAGAGACTACGAAAGAGGAGTGTCAAGACGCTGATCCTGCAAGTGGGCGAATTGTTACTCAAGCGGCTGGAATGGCGGACGCTAGCACCCGGAGGTGAAAAATGAGGTGCGCTTTCGAAAGCATTCCCGATCACACGGTGTACCATCCCCTGGGATTCCCGTGAGTGGTTTGGCTGTAGGAAAGTTGCCTTGAACCTGGAGAGGTGGGACCCATGGAATGGGTAGCACGCAGTATAACTCTAGAGGCTCTGCCTTTGCTCCTCCAACCTCAGCAATCCTCTCAGCCTGAGGAGTATCCAGCCTTATGTCTTATGCCGCTGTGGGTGTAGATGTGGTCAATCCTGGTTGCATCACAGCCCCTGAACGCATTTTGGCAGAATTTCCCTCCCTCTCGCCGTGCTTCTTTCTTCTGTGTTTTGGAAATGTATTTTTAGAATGGGCTTTAGCTGATTTTCAGTGCTGTGTTGATGCCGCTTGACACACACTTGATTCACTTACAGAGAGATATCAATACTTAGGTTTTCAGATGCTTACGAGTCTGATATGTTCTTCTGTGATGAATAGGAGCTGTTGAGTCCTGTTCACTGAGCAAGGAGTAGGTGGTGTCTATTATATATTTGCTTTTCCGACCGGTATCTGTGCTCAATTCCAAGTCGTGTTTTATGCATCACGCCACCTCACCTTTCCGCTTAAGCAGGCCTAAGTGTGTTTTCGAAAAGCGTGAGTCTGTTCTCTTTTCTCATTCGGATCGTGGGTAGCGATTTGTACATTCCCTCTCTAAGTGATATCCCAAGTTTCTTTTTCTGGGGGACAGATTTCAGTTAGCATCATCGTACCTCAATCCACTCATTATGCTGGAAGCAGCCTTATGACATGGATTCCATGGCTGAGGGATATTCCATCGTACCTAAGTAGCACAAATTCTTGGTCCATTTCTCTCTTCCCCGGCAGATGAAGGGTGTCCCGAAGTCGAGGTTGTTGTAAAGAGAGAAGCCCTAAACGTTGGGGTGCCTGCCTCTGGTTGATTTTTAGTTTTCCCAAGATATAGTCCCATATGTGGAGGTGCCTTATGCTCTGTGGTTCTGTTCTGTACGTGTTTTAGGAAAGAGCATACGCTTCCCCAGAGTGGCTGTTGGCATTTTCCGTCCCTCCGGCAACTGAACAAGCCTCCCGTATCTCCGTGGCCGGTCCTGCCTTTCTGGGTTTTACACATTTTCCGGATGGCTCTTTTGCTGGGGGGGGGGGGGAGTGAGATTTCTTTATAGTGCCGATTTGCTCTCCCCGGGTGCTTGGTTGGCCAAAAAGGGCGTATGCGTTTTTTCCTGAAAAAACGCATATGCCCTTTTTGGCCAACTGCATCATTGTCCAAGTTCTGCCGCTTTTCCTGTGCTGGGAAGGCCATTCCCATCTACCTCCTGAACTCCGTTTCATGCAATTCTGCCTTGCGTTCAAATCCCCTTCGTGGCCTTACCTCAGTATGTTTTTGGACGAGTGTTATCATTTAGAGCTCGGCAGGTTTGTGAAGTGCAGTGCCCCAGAGCTCCGTTTGGCAGCTCGCTTTGGTGTGAGCTGGCCGCAATAGCGCCAGATTGCTTCAGGCCCTGTTGTGATTGCGGCGAGGCAGGCAAAGCCTTTGGTGAATTCCTCTTCGTGATGGCAAATTAGAGTGACGTGGGCCTGTCCGAACACCGCCAGCTGGTCTCTGATTGGTTGCCCCTCTTCCAGGTCATCCTTCGGACCACTTGCAGAGACTACGAAAGAGGAGTGTCAAGACGCTGATCCTGCAAGTGGGGGAATTGTTAGTCAAGCGGCTGGAATGGCGGACGCTAGCACCCGGAGGTGAAAAATGAGGTGCGCTTTCGAAAGCTTTCCCGATCACACGGTGTACCATCCCCTGGGATACCCATGAGTGGTTTGGCTGTAGGAAAGTTGCCTTGAACCTGGAGAGGTGGGACCCATGCAATGGGTAGCATGCTGTATAACTCTAGAGGCTCTGCCTTTGCTCCTCCAACCTCAGCAATCCTCTCAGCCTGAGGAGTATCCAGCCTTATGTCTTCTGCCGCTGTGGGTGTAGATGTGGTCAATCCTGGTTGCATCACAGCCCCTGAACGCATTTTGGCCGAATTTCCCTCCCTCTCGCCGTGCTTCTTTCTTCTGTGTTTTGGAAATGTATTTTTAGAATGGGCTTTAGCTGATTTTCAGTGCTGTGTTGATGCCGCTTGACACACACTTGATTCACTTACAGAGAGATATCAATACTTAGGTTTTCAGATGCTTACGAGTCTGATATATTCTTCTGTGATGAATAGGAGCTGTTGAGTCCTGTTCACTGAGCAAGGAGTAGGTGGTGTCTATTATATATTTGCTTTTCCGACTGGTATCTGTGCTCATTTCCAAGTCGTGTTTTATGCATCACGCCAACTCACCTTTCCGCTTAAGCAGGCCTAAGTGTGTTTTCGAAAAGCGTGAGTCTGTTCTCTTTTGTCATTCGGGTCGTGGGTAGCGATTTGTACATTCCCTCTCTAAGTGATATCCCAAGTTTCTTTTTCTGTGGGACAGATTTCACTTAGCATCATCGTACCTCAATCCACTCATTATGCTGGAACCAGCCTTATGACATGGATTCCATGGCTGAGGGATATTCCATCGTACCTAAGTAGCACAAATTCTTGGTCCATTTCTCTCTTCCCCGGCATATGAAGGGTGTCCGGAAGTCGAGGTTGTTGTAAAGAGAGAAGCCCTAAACTTTGGGGTGCCTGCGTCTGGTTGATTTTTAGTTTTCCGAAGATATAGGCCCACGTGTGGAGGTGCCCTATGCTCTGTGGTTCTGTTCTGTACGTGTTTTAGGAACGAGCATACGCTTCTCCAGAGTGGCTGTTGGCATTTTGCGTCCCTCCCGGCAACTGAACAAGGCTCCCTTATCTCCTTGGGCTGTCCTGCCTTTCTGGTTTTTAGACATTTTCCGGATGGCTCTTTTGCCCGGGGGGGGAGTGAGATTTCTTTGTAGTGCCGATTTGCTCTCCCCGGGTGCTTGGTTGGCCAAAAAGGGCGTATGCGTTTTTTCCTGAATATATTCAGGAAAAAACGCATACGCCCTTTTTGGCCAACTGCATCATTGTCCACGTTCTGCCGCTTTTCCTGTGCTGGGAAGGCCATTCATATCTACCTCCTGAACTCCGTTTCGTGCAATTCTGCCTTGCGTTCAAATCCCCTTCGTGGCCTTACCTCAGTATGTTTTTGGACGAGTGTTATCATTTAGAGCTCGGCAGGTTTGTGAAGTGCAGAGCCCCAGAGCTCCGTTTGGCAGCTCGCTTTGGTGTGAGCTGGTCGCAATAGAGCCAGATTGCTTCAGGCCCTGTTGTGCTTGCGGCGAGGCAGGCCGAGCCTTTGGTGAATTCCTCTTCGTGATGGGAAATTAGAGTGACGTGGGCCTGTCCGAACACCGCCAGCTGGTCTCTGATTGGTTGCCCCTCTTCCAGGTCATCCTTCGGACCACTTGCAGAGACTACGAGAGAGGAGTGTCAAGACGCTGATCCTGCAAGTGGGGGAATTGTTAGTCAAGCGGCTGGAATGGCGGACGCTAGCACCCGGAGGTGAAAAATGAGGTGCTCTTTCGAAAGCTTTCCCGATCACACGGTGTACCATCCCCTGGGATTCCCATGAGTGGTTTGGCTGTAGGAAAGTTGCCTTGAACCTGGAGAGGTGGGACCCATGTAATGGGTAGCACGCAGTATAACTCTAGAGGCTCTGCCTTTGCTCCTCCAACCTCAGCAATCCTCTCAGCCTGAGGAGTATCCAGCCTTATGTCTTCTGCCGCTGTGGGTGTAGATGTGGTCAATCCTGGTTGCATCACAGCCCCTGAACGCATTTTGGCAGAATTTCCCTCCCTCTCGCCGTGCTTCTTTCTTCTGTGTTTTGGAAATGTATTTTTAGAATGGGCTTTAGCTGATTTTCAGTGCTGTGTTGATGCCGCTTGACACACACTTGATTCACTTACAGAGAGATATCAATACTTAGGTTTTCAGATGCTTACGAGTCTGATATATTCTTCTGTGATGAATAGGAGCTGTTGAGTCCTGTTCACTGAGCAAGGAGTAGGTGGTGTCTATTATATATTTGCTTTTCCGACCGGTATCTGTGCTCATTTCCAAGTCGTGTTTTATGCATCACGCCACCTCACCTTTCCGCTTAAGCAGGCCTAAGTGTGTTTTCGAACAGCGTGAGTCTGTTCTCTTTTGTCATTCGGGTCGTGGGTAGCGATTTGTACATTCCCTCTCTAAGTGATATCCCAAATTTCTTTTTCTGTGGGACAGATTTCACTTAGCATCATCGTACCTCAATCCACTCATTATGCTGGAACCAGCCTTATGACATGGATTCCATGGCTGAGGGATATTCCATCGTACCTAAGTAGCACAAATTCTTGGTCCATTTCTCTCTTCCCCGGCAGATGAAGGGTGCCCCGAAGTCGAGGTTGTTGTAAAGGGAGAAGCCCTAAATTTTGGGGTGCCTGCGTCTGGTTGATTTTTAGTTTTCCCAAGATATAGGCCCACGTGTGGAGGTGCCCTATGCTCTGTGGTTCTGTTCTGTACGTGTTTTAGGAACGAGCATACGCTTCTCCAGAGTGGCTGTTGGCATTTTGCGTCCCTCCCGGCAACTGAACAAGGCTCCCTTATCTCCTTGGCCTGTCCTGCCTTTCTGGTTTTTAGACATTTTCCGGATGGCTCTTTTGCCCGGGGGGGGAGTGAGATTTCTTTGTAGTGCCGCTTTGCTCTCCCCGGGTGGTTGGTTGGCCAAAAAGGGCGTATGCGTTTTTTCCTGACTATATTCAGGAAAAAACGCATACGCCCTTTTTGGCCAACTGCATCATTGTCCACGTTCTGCTGCTTTTCCTGTGCTGGGAAGGCCATTCCCATCTACCTCCTGAACTCCGTTTCGTGCAATTCTGCCTTGCGTTCAAATCCCCTTCGTGGCCTTACCTCAGTATGTTTTTGGACGAGTGCTATCATTTAGACCTCGGCAGGTTTGTGAAGTGCAGTGCCCCAGAGCTCCGTTTGGCAGCTCGCTTTGGTGTGAGCTGGCCGCAATAGCTCCAGATTGCTTCAGGCCCTGTTGTGCTTGCGGCGAGGCAGGCCGAGCCTTTGGTGAATTCCTCTTCGTGATGGGAAATTAGAGTGACGTGGGCCTGTCCGAACACCGCCAGCTGGTCTCTCATTGGTTCCCCCTCTTCCAGGTCATCCTTCGGACCACTTGCAGAGACTACGAGAGAGGAGTGTCAAGACGCTGATCCTGCAAGTGGGGGAATTGTTAGTCAAGCGGCTGGAATGGCGGACGCTAGCACCCGGAGGTGAAAAATGAGGTGCTCTTTCGAAAGCTTTCCCGATCACACGGTGTACCATCCCCTGGGATTCCCATGAGTGGTTTGGCTGTAGGAAAGTTGCCTTGAACCTGGAGAGGTGGGACCCATGGAATGGGTAGCACGCAGTATAACTCTAGAGGCTCTGCCTTTGCTCCTCCAACCTCAGCAATCCTCTCAGCCTGAGGAGTATCCAGCCTTATGTCTTCTGCCACTGTGGGTGTAGATGTGGTCAATCCTGGTTGCATCACAGCCCCTGAACGCATTTTGGCAGAATTTCCCTCCCTCTCGCCGTGCTTCTTTCTTCTGTGTTTTGGAAATGTATTTTTAGAATGGGCTTTAGCTGATTTTCAGTGCTGTGTTGATGCCGCTTGACACACACTTGATTCACTTACAGAGAGATATCAATACTTAGGTTTTCAGATGCTTACGAGTCTGATATGTTCTTCTGTGATGAATAGGAGCTGTTGAGTCCTGTTCACTGAGCAAGGAGTAGGTGGTGTCTATTATATATTTGCTTTTCCGAAGGTATCTGTGCTCATTTCCAAGTCGTGTTTTATGCATCACGCCACCTCACCTTTCCGCTTAAGCAGGCCTAAGTGTGTTTTCGAACAGCGTGAGTCTGTTCTCTTTTGTCATTCGGGTCGTGGGTAGCGATTTGTACATTCCCTCTCTAAGTGATATCCCAAGTTACTTTTTCTGTGGGACAGATTTCACTTAGCATCATCGTACCTCAATCCACTCATTATGCTGGAACCAGCCTTATGACATGGATTCCATGGCTGAGGGATATTCCATCGTACCTAAGTAGCACAAATTCTTGGTCCATTTCTCTCTTCCGCGGCAGATGAAGGGTGTCCCGAAGTCGAGGTTGTTGTAAAGAGAGAAGCCCTAAACTTTGGGGTGCCTGCGCCTGGTTGATTTTTAGTTTTCCCAAGATATAGGCCCACGTGTGGAGGTGCCCTACGCTCTGTGGTTCTGTTCTGTACGTGTTTTAGGAACGAGCATACGCTTCTCCAGAGTGGCTTTTGGCATTTTGCGTCCCTCCCGGCAACTGAACAAGGCTCCCTTATCTCCTTGGCCTGTCCTGCCTTTCTGGTTTTTAGACATTTTCCGGATGGCTCTTTTGCCCGGGGGGGGGGGGAGTGAGATTTCTTTGTAGTGCCGATTTGCTCTCCCCGGGTGCTTGGTTGGCCAAAAAGGGCGTATGCGTTTTTTCCTGAATATATTCAGGAAAAAACGCATACGCCCTTTTTGGCCAACTGCATCATTGTCCACGTTCTGCCGCTTTTCCTGTGCTGGGAAGGCCATTCCCATCTACCTCCTGACCTCCGTTTCGTGCAATTCTGCCTTGCGTTCAAATCCCCTTCGTGGCCTTACCTCAGTATGTTTTTGGACGAGTGTTATCATTTAGAGCTCGGCAGGTTTGTGAAGTGCAGTGCCCCAGAGCTCCGTTTGGCAGCTCGCTTTGGTGTGAGCTGGCCGCAATAGCGCAAGATTGCTTCAGGCCCTGTTGTGCTTGCGGCGAGGCAGGCCGAGCCTTTGGTGAATTCCTCTTCGTTATGGGAAATTAGAGTGACGTGGGCCTGTCCGAACACCGCCAGCTGGTCTCTCATTGGTTGCCCCTCTTCCAGGTCATCCTTCGGACCACTTGCAGAGACTACGAAAGAGGAGTGTCAAGACGCTGATCCTGCAAGTGGGCGAATTGTTACTCAAGCGGCTGGAATGGCGGACGCTAGCACCCGGAGGTGAAAAATGAGGTGCGCTTTCGAAAGGTTTCCCGATCACACGGTGTACCATCCCCTGGGATTCCCGTGAGTGGTTTGGCTGTAGGAAAGTTGCCTTGAACCTGGAGAGGTGGGACCCATGGAATGGGTAGCACGCAGTATAACTCTAGAGGCTCTGCCTTTGCTCCTCCAACCTCAGCAATCCTCTCAGCCTGAGGAGTATCCAGCCTTATGTCTTATGCCGCTGTGGGTGTAGATGTGGTCAATCCTGGTTGCATCACAGCCCCTGAACGCATTTTGGCAGAATTTCCCTCCCTCTCGCCGTGCTTCTTTCTTCTGTGTTTTGGAAATGTATTTTTAGAATGGGCTTTAGCTGATTTTCAGTGCTGTGTTGATGCCGCTTGACACACACTTGATTCACTTACAGAGAGATATCAATACTTAGGTTTTCAGATGCTTACGAGTCTGATATGTTCTTCTGTGATGAACAGGAGCTGTTGAGTCCTGTTCACTGAGCAAGGAGTAGGTGGTGTCTATTATATATTTGCTTTTCCGACCGGTATCTGTGCTCAATTCCAAGTCGTGTTTTATGCATCACGCCACCTCACCTTTCCGCTTAAGCAGGCCTAAGTGTGTTTTCGAAAAGCGTGAGTCTGTTCTCTTTTCTCATTCGGATCGTGGGTAGCGATTTGTACATTCCCTCTCTAAGTGATATCCCAAGTTTCTTTTTCTGGGGGACAGATTTCAGTTAGCATCATCGTACCTCAATCCACTCATTATGCTGGAAGCAGCCTTATGACATGGATTCCATGGCTGAGGGATATTCCATCGTACCTAAGTAGCACAAATTCTTGGTCCATTTCTCTCTTCCCCGGCAGATGAAGGGTGTCCTGAAGTCGAGGTTGTTGTAAAGAGAGAAGCCCTAAACTTTGGGGTGCCTGCGTCTGGTTGATTTTTAGTTTTCCCAAGATATAGGCCCACGTGTGGAGGTGCCCTACGCTCTGTGGTTCTGTTCTGTACGTGTTTTAGGAACGAGCATACGCTTCTCCAGAGTGGCTTTTGGCATTTTGCGTCCCTCCCGGCAACTGAACAAGGCTCCCTTATCTCCTTGGCCTGTCCTGCCTTTCTGGTTTTTAGACATTTTCCGGATGGCTCTTTTGCCCGGGGGGGGGGGGGAGTGAGATTTCTTTGTAGTGCCGATTTGCTCTCCCCGGGTGCTTGGTTGGCCAAAAAGGGCGTATGCGTTTTCTCCTGAATATATTCAGGAAAAAACGCATACGCCCTTTTTGGCCAACTGCATCATTGTCCACGTTCTGCCGCTTTTCCTGTGCTGGGAAGGCCATTCCCATCTACCTCCTGAACTCCGTTTCGTGCAATTCTGCCTTGCGTTCAAATCCCCTTCGTGGCCTTACCTCAGTATGTTTTTGGACGAGTGTTATCATTTAGAGCTCGGCAGGTTTGTGAAGTGCAGTGCCCCAGAGCTCTGTTTGGCAGCTCGCTTTGGTGTGAGCTGGCCGCAATAGCGCAAGATTGCTTCAGGCCCTGTTGTGCTTGCGGCGAGGCAGGCCGAGCCTTTGGTGAATTCCTCTTCGTGATGGGAAATTAGAGTGACGTGGGCCTGTCCGATCACTGCCAGCTGGTCTCTCATTGGTTGCCCCTGTTCCAGGTCATCCTTCGGACCACTTGCAGAGACTACGAAAGAGGAGTGTCAAGACGCTGATCCTGCAAGTGGGCGAATTGTTACTCAAGCGGCTGGAATGGCGGACGCTAGCACCCGGAGGTGAAAAATGAGGTGCGCTTTCGAAAGCATTCCCGATCACACGGTGTATCATCCCCTGGGATTCCCGTGAGTGGTTTGGCTGTAGGAAAGTTGCCTTGAACCTGGAGAGGTGGGACCCATGGAATGGGTAGCACGAAGTATAACTCTAGAGGCTCTGCCTTTGCTCCTCCAACCTCAGCAATCCTCTCAGCCTGAGGAGTATCCAGCCTTATGTCTTATGCCGCTGTGGGTGTAGATGTGGTCAATCCTGGTTGCATCACAGCCCCTGAACGCATTTTGGCAGAATTTCCCTCCCCCTCGCCGTGCTTCTTTCTTCTGTGTTTTGGAAATGTATTTTTAGAATGGGCTTTAGCTGATTTTCAGTGCTGTGTTGATGCCGCTTGACACACACTTGATTCACTTACAGAGAGATATCAATACTTAGGTTTTCAGATGCTTACGAGTCTGATATATTCTTCTGTGATGAATAGGAGCTGTTGAGTCCTGTTCACTGAGCAAGGAGTAGGTGGTGTCTATTATATATTTGCTTTTCCGACCGGTATCTGTGCTCGTTTCCAAGTCGTGTTTTATGCATCACGCCACCTCACCTTTCCGCTTAAGCAGGCCTAAGTGTGTTTTCGAAAAGCGTGAGTCTGTTCTCTTTTGTCATTCGGGTCGTGGGTAGCGATTTGTACATTCCCTGTCTAAGTGATATCCCAAGTTTCTTTTTCTGTGGGACAGATTTCACTTAGCATCATCGTACCTCAATCCAGTCATTATGCTGGAACCAGCCTTATGACATGGATTCCATGGCTGAGGGATATTCCCTCGTACCTAAGTAGCACAAATTCTTGGTCCATTTCTCTCTTCCCCGGCAGATGAAGGGTGTCCCGAAGTCGAGGTTGTTGTAAAGAGAGAAGCCCTAAACTTTGGGGTGCCTGCGTCTGGTTGATTTTTAGTTTTCCCAAGATATAGGCCCACGTGTGGAGGTGCCCTACGCTCTGTGGTTCTGTTCTGTACGTGTTTTAGGAACGAGCATACGCTTCTCCAGAGTGGCTGTTGTCATTTTGCGTCCCTCCCGGCAACTGAACAAGGCTCCCTTATCTCCTTGGCCTGTCCTGCCTTTCTGGTTTTTAGACATTTTCCGGATGGCTCTTTTGCCCGGGGGGGGGGAGTGAGATTTCTTTGTAGTGCCGATTTGCTCTCCCCGGGTGCTTGGTTGGCCAAAAAGGGCGTATGCGTTTTTTCCTGAATATATTCAGGAAAAAACGCATACGCCCTTTTTGGCCAACTGCATCATTGTCCACGTTCTGCCGCTTTTCCTGTGCTGGGAAGGCCATTCCCATCTACCTCCTGAACTCCGTTTCGTGCAATTCTGCCTTGCGTTCAAATCCCCTTCGTGGCCTTACCTCAGTATGTTTTTGGACGAGTGTTATCATTTAGAGCTCGGCTGGTTTGTGAAGTGCAGTGCCCCAGAGCTCCGTTTGGCAGCTCGCTTTGGTGTGAGCTGGCCGCAATAGCGCAAGATTGCTTCAGGCCCTGTTGTGCTTGCGGCGAGGCAGGCCGAGCCTTTGGTGAATTCCTCTTCGTTATGGGAAATTAGAGTGACGTGGGCCTGTCCGAACACCGCCAGCTGGTCTCTCATTGGTTGCCCCTCTTCCAGGTCATCCTTCGGACCACTTGCAGAGACTACGAAAGAGGAGTGTCAAGACGCTGATCCTGCAAGTGGGCGAATTGTTACTCAAGCGGCTGGAATGGCGGACGCTAGCACCCGGAGGTGAAAAATGAGGTGCGCTTTCGAAAGGTTTCCCGATCACACGGTGTACCATCCCCTGGGATTCCCGTGAGTGGTTTGGCTGTAGGAAAGTTGCCTTGAACCTGGAGAGGTGGGACCCATGGAATGGGCAGCACGCAGTATAACTCTAGAGGCTCTGCCTTTGCTCCTCCAACCTCAGCAATCCTCTCAGCCTGAGGAGTATCCAGCCTTATGTCTTATGCCGCTGTGGGTGTAGATGTGGTCAATCCTGGTTGCATCACAGCCCCTGAACGCATTTTGTCAGAATTTCCCTCCCCCTCGCCGTGCTTCTTTCTTCTGTGTTTTGGAAATGTATTTTTAGAATGGGCTTTAGCTGATTTTCAGTGCTGTGTTGATGCCGCTTGACACACACTTGATTCACTTACAGAGAGATATCAATACTTAGGTTTTCAGATGCTTACGAGTCTGATATATTCTTCTGTGATGAATAGGAGCTGTTGAGTCCTGTTCACTGAGCAAGGAGTAGGTGGTGTCTATTATATATTTGCTTTTCCGACCGGTATCTGTGCTCATTTCCAAGTCGTGTTTTATGCATCACGCCACCTCACCTTTCCGCTTAAGCAGGCCTAAGTGTGTTTTCGAAAAGCGTGAGTCTGTTCTCTTTTGTCATTCGGGTCGTGGGTAGCGATTTGTACATTCCCTCTCTAAGTGATATCCCAAGTTTCTTTTTCTGTGGGACAGATTTCACTTAGCATCATCGTACCTCAATCCAGTCATTATGCTGGAACCAGCCTTATGACATGGATTCCATGGCTGAGGGATATTCCCTCGTACCTAAGTAGCACAAATTCTTGGTCCATTTCTCTCTTCCCCGGCAGATGAAGGGTGTCCCGAAGTCGAGGTTGTTGTAAAGAGAGAAGCCCTAAACTTTGGGGTGCCTGCGTCTGGTTGATTTTTAGTTTTCCCAAGATATAGGCCCACGTGTGGAGGTGCCCTACGCTCTGTGGTTCTGTTCTGTACGTGTTTTAGGAACGAGCATACGCTTCTCCAGAGTGGCTGTTGGCATTTTGCGTCCCTCCCGGCAACTGAACAAGGCTCCCTTATCTCCTTGGCCTGTCCTGCCTTTCTGGTTTTTAGACATTTTCCGGATGGCTCTTTTGCCCGGGGGGGGGGAGTGAGATTTCTTTGTAGTGCCGATTTGCTCTCCCCGGGTGCTTGGTTGGCCAAAAAGGGCGTATGCGTTTTTTCCTGAATATATTCAGGAAAAAACGCATACGCCCTTTTTGGCCAACTGCATCATTGTCCACGTTCTGCCGCTTTTCCTGTGCTGGGAAGGCCATTCCCATCTACCTCCTGAACTCCGTTTCGTGCAATTCTGCCTTGCGTTCAAATCCCCTTCGTGGCCTTACCTCAGTATGTTTTTGGACGAGTGTTATCATTTAGAGCTCGGCTGGTTTGTGAAGTGCAGTGCCCCAGAGCTCCGTTTGGCAGCTCGCTTTGGTGTGAGCTGGCCGCAATAGCGCAAGATTGCTTCAGGCCCTGTTGTGCTTGCGGCGAGGCAGGCCGAGCCTTTGGTGAATTCCTCTTCGTTATGGGAAATTAGAGTGACGTGGGCCTGTCCGAACACCGCCAGCTGGTCTCTCATTGGTTCCCCCTCTTCCAGGTCATCCTTCGGACCACTTGCAGAGACTACCAAAGAGGAGTGTCAAGACGCTGATCCTGCAAGTGGGCGAATTGTTACTCAAGCGGCTGGAATGGCGGACGCTAGCACCCGGAGGTGAAAAATGAGGTGCGCTTTCGAAAGGTTTCCCGATCACACGGTGTACCATCCCCTGGGATTCCCGTGAGTGGTTTGGCTGTAGGAAAGTTGCCTTGAACCTGGAGAGGTGGGACCCATGGAATGGGCAGCACGCAGTATAACTCTAGAGGCTCTGCCTTTGCTCCTCCAACCTCAGCAATCCTCTCAGCCTGAGGAGTATCCAGCCTTATGTCTTATGCCGCTGTGGGTGTAGATGTGGTCAATCCTGGTTGCATCACAGCCCCTGAACGCATTTTGTCAGAATTTCCCTCCCCCTCGCCGTGCTTCTTTCTTCTGTGTTTTGGAAATGTATTTTTAGAATTTGCTTTAGCTGATTTTCAGTGCTGTGTTGATGCCGCTTGACACACACTTGATTCACTTACAGAGAGATATCAATACTTAGGTTTTCAGATGCTTACGAGTCTGATATATTCTTCTGTGATGAATAGGAGCTGTTGAGTCCTGTTCACTGAGCAAGGAGTAGGTGGTGTCTATTATATATTGGCTTTTCCGACCGGTATCTGTGCTCATTTCCAAGTCGTGTTTTATGCATCACGCCACCTCACCTTTCCGCTTAAGCAGGCCTAAGTGTGTTTTCGAAAAGCGTGAGTCTGTTCTCTTTTGTCATTCGGGTCGTGGGTAGCGATTTGTACATTCGCTCTCTAAGTGATATCCCAAGTTTCTTTTTCTGTGGGACAGATTTCACTTAGCATCATCGTACCTCAATCCACTCATTATGCTGGAACCAGCCTTATGACATGGATTCCATGGCTGAGGGATATTCCCTCGTACCTAAGTAGCACAAATTCTTGGTCCATTTCTCTCTTCCCCGGCAGATGAAGGGTGTCCCGAAGTCGAGGTTGTTGTAAAGAGAGAAGCCCTAAACTTTGGGGTGCCTGCGTCTGGTTGATTTTTAGTTTTCCCAAGATATAGTCCCACGTGTGGAGGTGCCCTACGCTCTGTGGTTCTGTTCTGTACGTGTTTTAGGAACGAGCATATGCTTCTCCAGAGTGGCTGTTGGCATTTTGCGTCCCTCCCGGCAACTGAACAAGGCTCCCTTATCTCCTTGGCCTGTCCTGCCTTTCTGGTTTTTAGACATTTTCCGGATGGCTCTTTTGCCCGGGGGGGGAGTGAGATTTCTTTGTAGTGCCGATTTGCTCTCCCCGGGTGCTTGGTTGGCCAAAAAGGGCGTATGCGTTTTTTCCTGAATATATTCAGGAAAAAACGCATACGCCCTTTTTGGCCAACTGCATCATTGTCCACGTTCTGCCGCTTTTCCTGTGCTGGGAAGGCCATTCCCATCTACCTCCTGAACTCCGTTTCGTGCAATTCTGCCTTGCGTTCAAATCCCCTTCGTGGCCTTACCTCAGTATGTTTTTGGACGAGTGTTATCATTTAGAGCTCGGCAGGTTTGTGAAGTGCAGTGCCCCAGAGCTCCGTTTGGCAGCTCGCTTTGGTGTGAGCTGGCCGCAATAGCGCAAGATTGCTTCAGGCCCTGTTGTGCTTGCGGCGAGGCAGGCCGAGCCTTTGGTGAATTCCTCTTCGTGATGGGAAATTAGAGTGACGTGGGCCTGTCCGAACACCGCCAGCTGGTCTCTCATTGGTTGCCCCTCTTCCAGGTCATCCTTCGGACCACTTGCAGAGACTACGAAAGAGGAGTGTCAAGACCCTGATCCTGCAAGTGGGCGAATTGTTACTCAAGCGGCTGGAATGGCGGACGCTAGCACCCGGAGGTGAAAAATGAGGTGCGCTTTCGAAAGGTTTCCCGATCACACGGTGTACCATCCCCTGGGATTCCCGTGAGTGGTTTGGCTGTAGGGAACTTGCCTTGAACCTGGAGAGGTGGGACCCATGGAATGGGCAGCACGCAGTATAACTCTAGAGGCTCTGCCTTTGCTCCTCCAACCTCAGCAATCCTCTCAGCCTGAGGAGTATCCAGCCTAATGTCTTATGCCGCTGTGGGTGTAGATGTGGTCAATCCTGGTTGCATCACAGCCCCTGAACGCACTTTGGCACAATTTCCCTCCCTCTCGCCGTGCTTCTTTCTTCTGTGTTTTGGAAATGTATTTTTAGAATGGGCTTTAGCTGATTTTCAGTGCTGTGTTGATGCCGCTTGACACACACTTGATTCACTTACAGAGAGATATCAATACTTAGGTTTTCAGATGCTTACGAGTCTGATATATTCTTCTGTGATGAATAGGAGCTGTTGAGTCCTGTTCACTGAGCAAGGAGTAGGTGGTGTCTATTATATATTTGCTTTTCCGACCGGTATCTGTGCTCATTTCCAAGTCGTGTTTTATGCATCACGCCACCTCACGTTTCCGCTTAAGCAGGCCTAAGTGTGTTTTCGAACAGCGTGAGTCTGTTCTCTTTTGTCATTCGGGTCGTGGGTAGCGATTTGTACATTCCCTCTCTAAGTGATATCCCAAGTTTCTTTTTCTGTGGGACAGATTTCACTTAGCATCATCGTACCTCAATCCACTCATTATGCTGGAACCAGCCTTATGACATGGATTCCATGGCTGAGGGATATTCCATCGTACCTAAGTAGCACAAATTCTTGGTCCATTTCTCTCTTCCCCGGCAGATGAAGGGTGTCCCGAAGTCGAGGTTGTTGTAAAGAGAGAAGCCCTAAACTTTGGGGTGCCTGCGTCTGGTTGATTTTTAGTTTTCCGAAGATATAGGCCCACGTGTGGAGGTGCCCTATGCTCTGTGGTTCTGTTCTGTACGTGTTTTAGGAACGAGCATACGCTTCTCCAGAGTGGCTGTTGGCATTTTGCGTCCCTCCCGGCAACTGAACAAGGCTCCCTTATCTCCTTGGGCTGTCCTGCCTTTCTGGTTTTTAGACATTTTCCGGATGGCTCTTTTGCCCGGGGGGGGAGTGAGATTTCTTTGTAGTGCCGATTTGCTCTCCCCGGGTGCTTGGTTGGCCAAAAAGGGCGTATGCGTTTTTTCCTGAATATATTCAGGAAAAAACGCATACGCCCTTTTTGGCCAACTGCATCATTGTCCACGTTCTGCCGCTTTTCCTGTGCTGGGAAGGCCATTCATATCTACCTCCTGAACTCCGTTTCGTGCAATTCTGCCTTACGTTCAAATCCCCTTCGTGGCCTTACCTCAGTATGTTTTTGGACGAGTGTTATCATTTAGAGCTCGGCAGGTTTGTGAAGTGCAGAGCCCCAGAGCTCCGTTTGGCAGCTCGCTTTGGTGTGAGCTGGTCGCAATAGAGCCAGATTGCTTCAGGCCCTGTTGTGCTTGCGGCGAGGCAGGCCGAGCCTTTGGTGAATTCCTCTTCGTGATGGGAAATTAGAGTGACGTGGGCCTGTCCGAACACCGCCAGCTGGTCTCTGATTGGTTGCCCCTCTTCCAGGTCATCCTTCGGACCACTTGCAGAGACTACGAGAGAGGAGTGTCAAGACGCTGATCCTGCAAGTGGGGGAATTGTTAGTCAAGCGGCTGGAATGGCGGACGCTAGCACCCGGAGGTGAAAAATGAGGTGCGCTTTCGAAAGCTTTCCCGATCACACGGTGTACCATCCCCTGGGATTCCCATGAGTGGTTTGGCTGTAGGAAAGTTGCCTTGAACCTGGAGAGGTGGGACCCATGGAATGGGTAGCACGCAGGATAACTCTAGAGGCTCTGCCTTTGCTCCTCCAACCTCAGCAATCCTCTCAGCCTGAGGAGTATCCAGCCTTATGTCTTCTGCCGCTGTGGGTGTAGATGTGGTCAATCCTGGTTGCATCACAGCCCCTGAACGCATTTTGGCAGAATTTCCCTCCCTCTCGCCGTGCTTCTTTCTTCTGTGTTTTGGAAATGTATTTTTAGAATGGGCTTTAGCTGATTTTCAGTGCTGTGTTGATGCCGCTTGACACACACTTGATTCACTTACAGAGAGATATCAATACTTAGGTTTTCAGATGCTTACGAGTCTGATATATTCTTCTGTGATGAATAGGAGCTGTTGAGTCCTGTTCACTGAGCAAGGAGTAGGTGGTGTCTATTATATATTTGCTTTTCCGACCGGTATCTGTGCTCATTTCCAAGTCGTGTTTTATGCATCACGCCACCTCACGTTTCCGCTTAAGCAGGCCTAAGTGTGTTTTCGAACAGCGTGAGTCTGTTCTCTTTTGTCATTCGGGTCGTGGGTAGCGATTTGTACATTCCCTCTCTAAGTGATATCCCAAATTTCTTTTTCTGTGGGACAGATTTCACTTAGCATCATCGTACCTCAATCCACTCATTATGCTGGAACCAGCCTTATGACATGGATTCCATGGCTGAGGGATATTCCATCGTACCTAAGTAGCACAAATTCTTGGTCCATTTCTCTCTTCCCCGGCAGATGAAGGGTGCCCCGAAGTCGAGGTTGTTGTAAAGGGAGAAGCCCTAAACTTTGGGGTGCCTGCGTCTGGTTGATTTTTAGTTTTCCCAAGATATAGGCCCACGTGTGGAGGTGCCCTATGCTCTGTGGTTCTGTTCTGTACGTGTTTTAGGAACGAGCATACGCTTCTCCAGAGTGGCTGTTGGCATTTTGCGTCCCTCCCGGCAACTGAACAAGGCTCCCTTATCTCCTTGGCCTGTCCTGCCTTTCTGGTTTTTAGACATTTTCCGGATGGCTCTTTTGCCCGGGGGGGGAGTGAGATTTCTTTGTAGTGCCGATTTGCTCTCCCCGGGTGCTTGGTTGGCCAAAAAGTGCGTATGCGTTTTTTCCTGACTATATTCAGGAAAAAACGCATACGCCCTTTTTGGCCAACTGCATCATTCTCCACGTTCTGCCGCTTTTCCTGTGCTGGGAAGGCCATTCCCATCTACCTCCTGAACTCCGTTTCGTGCAATTCTGCCTTGCGTTCAAATCCCCTTCGTGGCCTTACCTCAGTATGTTTTTGGACGAGTGCTATCATTTAGACCTCGGCAGGTTTGTGAAGTGCAGTGCCCCAGAGCTCCGTTTGGCAGCTCGCTTTGGTGTGAGCTGGCCGCAATAGCGCAAGATTGCTTCAGGCCCTGTTGTGCTTGCGGCGAGGCAGGCCGAGCCTTTGGTGAATTCCTCTTCGTGATGGGAAATTAGAGTGACGTGGGCCTGTCCGAACACCGCCAGCTGGTCTCTCATTGGTTGCCCCTCTTCCAGGTCATCCTTCGGACCACTTGCAGAGACTACGAAAGAGGAGTGTCAAGACGCTGATCCTGCAAGTGGGCGAATTGTTACTCAAGCGGCTGGAATGGCGGACGCTAGCACCCGGAGGTGAAAAATGAGGTGCGCTTTCGAAAGCATTCCCGATCACACGGTGTACCATCCCCTGGGATTCCCGTGAGTGGTTTGGCTGTAGGAAAGTTGCCTTGAACCTGGAGAGGTGGGACCCATGGAATGGGTAGCACGCAGTATAACTCTAGAGGCTCTGCCTTTGCTCCTCCAACCTCAGCAATCCTCTCAGCCTGAGGAGTATCCAGCCTTATGTCTTATGCCGCTGTGGGTGTAGATGTGGTCAATCCTGGTTGCATCACAGCCCCTGAACGCATTTTGGCAGAATTTCCCTCCCTCTCGCCGTGCTTCTTTCTTCTGTGTTTTGGAAATGTATTTTTAGAATGGGCTTTAGCTGATTTTCAGTGCTGTGTTGATGCCGCTTGACACACACTTGATTCACTTACAGAGAGATATCAATACTTAGGTTTTCAGATGCTGACGAGTCTGATATATTCTTCTGTGATGAATAGGAGCTGTTGAGTCCTGTTCACTGAGCAAGGAGTAGGTGGTGTCTATTATATATTTGCTTTTCCGACCGGTATCTGTGCTCGTTTCCAAGTCGTGTTTTATGCATCACGCCACCTCACCTTTCCGCTTAAGCAGGGCTAAGTGTGTTTTCGAAAAGCGTGAGTCTGTTCTCTTTTGTCATTCGGGTCGTGGGTAGCGATTTGTACATTCCCTCTCTAAGTGATATCCCAAGTTTCTTTTTCTGTGGGACAGATTTCACTTAGCATCATCGTACCTCAATCCACTCATTATGCTGGAAGCAGCCTTATGACATGGATTCCATGGCTGAGGGATATTCCATCGTACCTAAGTAGCACAAATTCTTGGTCCATTTCTCTCTTCCGCGGCATATGAAGGGTGTCCCGAAGTCGAGGTTGTTGTAAAGAGAGAAGCCCTAAACTTTGGGGTGCCTGCGTCTGGTTGATTTTTAGTTTTCCCAAGATATAGGCCCACGTGTGGAGGTGCCCTACGCTCTGTGGTTCTGTTCTGTACGTGTTTTAGGAACGAGCATACGCTTCTCCAGAGTGGCTTTTGGCATTTTGCGTCCCTCCCGGCAACTGAACATGGCTCCCTTATCTCCTTGGCCTGTCCTGCCTTTCTGGTTTTTAGACATTTTCCGGATGGCTCTTTTGCCCGGGGGGGGGGAGTGAGATTTCTTTGTAGTGCCGATTTGCTCTCCCCGGGTGCTTGGTTGGCCAAAAAGGGCGTATGCGTTTTCTCCTGAATATATTCAGGAAAAAACGCATACGCCCTTTTTGGCCAACTGCATCATTGTCCACGTTCTGCCGCTTTTCCTGTGCTGGGAAGGCCATTCCCATCTACCTCCTGAACTCCGTTTCGTGCAATTCTGCCTTGCGTTCAAATCCCCTTCGTGGCCTTACCTCAGTATGTTTTTGGACGAGTGTTATCATTTAGAGCTCGGCAGGTTTGTGAAGTGCAGTGCCCCAGAGCTCCGTTTGGCAGCTCGCTTTGGTGTGAGCTGGCCGCAATAGCGCCAGATTGCTTCAGGCCCTGTTGTGCTTGCGGCGAGGCAGGCCGAGCCTTTGGTGAATTCCTCTTCGTGATGGGAAATTAGAGTGACGTGGGCCTGTCCGAACACCGCCAGCTGGTCTCTCATTGGTTGCCCCTCTTCCAGGTCATCCTTCGGACCACTTGCAGAGACTACGAAAGAGGAGTGTCAAGATGCTGATCCTGCAAGTGGGCGAATTGTTACTCAAGCGGCTGGAATGGCGGACGCTAGCACCCGGAGGTGAAAAATGAGGTGCGCTTTCGAAAGCATTCCCGATCACACGGTGTACCATCCCCTGGGATTCCCGTGAGTGGTTTGGCTGTAGGAAAGTTGCCTTGAACCTGGAGAGGTGGGACCCTTGGAATGGGTAGCACGCAGTATAACTCTAGAGGCTCTGCCTTTGCTCCTCCAACCTCAGCAATCGTCTCAGCCTGAGGAGTATCCAGCCTTATGTCTTATGCCGCTGTGGGTGTAGATGTGGTCAATCCTGGTTGCATCACAGCCCCTGAACGCATTTTGGCAGAATTTCCCTCCCTCTCGCCGTGCTTCTTTCTTCTGTGTTTTGGAAATGTATTTTTAGAATGGGCTTTAGCTGATTTTCAGTGCTGTGTTGATGCCGCTTGACACACACTTGATTCACTTACAGAGAGATATCAATACTTAGGTTTTCAGATGCTGACGAGTCTGATATATTCTTCTGTGATGAATAGGAGCTGTTGAGTCCTGTTCACTGAGCAAGGAGTAGGTGGTGTCTATTATATATTTGCTTTTCCGACCGGTATCTGTGCTCATTTCCAAGTCGTGTTTTATGCATCACGCCACCTCACCTTTCCGCTTAAGCAGGGCTAAGTGTGTTTTCGAAAAGCGTGAGTCTGTTCTCTTTTGTCATTCGGGTCGTGGGTAGCGATTTGTACATTCCCTCTCTAAGTGATATCCCAAGTTTCTTTTTCTGTGGGACAGATTTCACTTAGCATCATCGTACCTCAATCCACTCATTATGCTGGAAGCAGCCTTATGACATGGATTCCATGGCTGAGGGATATTCCATCGTACCTAAGTAGCACAAATTCTTGGTCCATTTCTCTCTTCCGCGGCATATGAAGGGTGTCCCGAAGTCGAGGTTGTTGTAAAGAGAGAAGCCCTAAACTTTGGGGTGCCTGCGTCTGGTTGATTTTTAGTTTTCCCAAGATATAGGCCCACGTGTGGAGGTGCCCTACGCTCTGTGGTTCTGTTCTGTACGTGTTTTAGGAACGAGCATACGCTTCTCCAGAGTGGCTGTTGGCATTTTGCGTCCCTCCCGGCAACTGAACATGGCTCCCTTATCTCCTTGGCCTGTCCTGCCTTTCTGGTTTTTAGACATTTTCCGGATGGCTCTTTTGCCCGGGGGGGGGGAGTGAGATTTCTTTGTAGTGCCGATTTGCTCTCCCCGGGTGCTTGGTTGGCCAAAAAGGGCGTATGCGTTTTCTCCTGAATATATTCAGGAAAAAACGCATACGCCCTTTTTGGCCAACTGCATCATTGTCCACGTTCTGCCGCTTTTCCTGTGCTGGGAAGGCCATTCCCATCTACCTCCTGAACTCCGTTTCGTGCAATTCTGCCTTGCGTTCAAATCCCCTTCGTGGCCTTACCTCAGTATGTTTTTGGACGAGTGTTATCATTTAGAGCTCGGCAGGTTTGTGAAGTGCAGTGCCCCAGAGCTCCGTTTGGCAGCTCGCTTTGGTGTGAGCTGGCCGCAATAGCGCCAGATTGCTTCAGGCCCTGTTGTGCTTGCGGCGAGGCAGGCCGAGCCTTTGGTGAATTCCTCTTCGTGATGGGAAATTAGAGTGACGTGGGCCTGTCCGAACACCGCCAGCTGGTCTCTCATTGGTTGCCCCTCTTCCAGGTCATCCTTCGGACCACTTGCAGAGACTACGAAAGAGGAGTGTCAAGATGCTGATCCTGCAAGTGGGCGAATTGTTACTCAAGCGGCTGGAATGGCGGACGCTAGCACCCGGAGGTGAAAAATGAGGTGCGCTTTCGAAAGCATTCCCGATCACACGGTGTACCATCCCCTGGGATTCCCGTGAGTGGTTTGGCTGTAGGAAAGTTGCCTTGAACCTGGAGAGGTGGGACCCTTGGAATGGGTAGCACGCAGTATAACTCTAGAGGCTCTGCCTTTGCTCCTCCAACCTCCCCAATCGTCTCAGCCTGAGGAGTATCCACCCTTATGTCTTATGCCGCTGTGGGTGTAGATGTGGTCAATCCTGGTTGCATCACAGCCCCTGAACGCATTTTGGCAGAATTTCCCTCCCTCTCGCCGTGCTTCTTTCTTCTGTGTTTTGGAAATGTATTTTTAGAATGGGCTTTAGCTGATTTTCAGTGCTGTGTTGATGCCGCTTGACACACACTTGATTCACTTACAGAGAGATATCAATACTTAGGTTTTCAGATGCTGACGAGTCTGATATATTCTTCTGTGATGAATAGGAGCTGTTGAGTCCTGTTCACTGAGCAAGGAGTAGGTGGTGTCTATTATATATTTGCTTTTCCGACCGGTATCTGTGCTCATTTCCAAGTCGTGTTTTATGCATCACGCCACCTCACCTTTCCGCTTAAGCAGGGCTAAGTGTGTTTTCGAAAAGCGTGAGTCTGTTCTCTTTTGTCATTCGGGTCGTGGGTAGCGATTTGTACATTCCCTCTCTAAGTGATATCCCAAGTTTCTTTTTCTGTGGGACAGATTTCACTTAGCATCATCGTACCTCAATCCACTCATTATGCTGGAAGCAGCCTTATGACATGGATTCCATGGCTGAGGGATATTCCATCGTACCTAAGTAGCACAAATTCTTGGTCCATTTCTCTCTTCCGCGGCATATGAAGGGTGTCCCGAAGTCGAGGTTGTTGTAAAGAGAGAAGCCCTAAACTTTGGGGTGCCTGCGTCTGGTTGATTTTTAGTTTTCCCAAGATATAGGCCCACGTGTGGAGGTGCCCTACGCTCTGTGGTTCTGTTCTGTACGTGTTTTAGGAACGAGCATACGCTTCTCCAGAGTGGCTGTTGGCATTTTGCGTCCCTCCCGGCAACTGAACATGGCTCCCTTATCTCCTTGGCCTGTCCTGCCTTTCTGGTTTTTAGACATTTTCCGGATGGCTCTTTTGCCCGGGGGGGGGGAGTGAGATTTCTTTGTAGTGCCGATTTGCTCTCCCCGGGTCCTTGGTTGGCCAAAAAGGGCGTATGCGTTTTTTCCTGAATATATTCAGGAAAAAACGCATACGCCCTTTTTGGCCAACTGCATCATTGTCCACGTTCTGCCGCTTTTCCTGTGCTGGGAAGGCCATTCCCATCTACCTCCTGAACTCCGTTTCGTGCAATTCTGCCTTGCGTTCAAATCCCCTTCGTGGCCTTACCTCAGTATGTTTTTGGACGAGTGTTATCATTTAGAGCTCGGCAGGTTTGTGAAGTGCAGTGCCCCAGAGCTCCGTTTGGCAGCTCGCTTTGGTGTGAGCTGGCCGCAATAGCGCCAGATTGCTTCAGGCCCTGTTGTGCTTGCGGCGAGGCAGGCCGAGCCTTTGGTGAATTCCTCTTCGTGATGGGAAATTAGAGTGACGTGGGCCTGTCCGAACACCGCCAGCTGGTCTCTCATTGGTTCCCCCTCTTCCAGGTCATCCTTCGGACCACTTGCAGAGACTACGAAAGAGGAGTGTCAAGACGCTGATCCTGCAAGTGGGGGAATTGTTAGTCAAGCGGCTGGAATGGCGGACGCTAGCACCCGGAGGTGAAAAATGAGGTGCGCTTTCGAAAGCTTTCCCGATCACACGGTGTACCATCCCCTGGGATTCCCATGAGTGGTTTGGCTGTAGGAAAGTTGCCTTGAACCTGGAGAGGTGGGACCCATGGAATGGGAAGCACGCAGTATAACTCTAGAGGCTCTGCCTTTGCTCCTCCAACCTCAGCAATCGTCTCAGCCTGCGGAGTATCCAGCCTTATGTCTTATGCCGCTGTGGGTGTAGATGTGGTCAATCCTGGTTGCATCACAGCCCCTGAACGCATTTTGGCAGAATTTCCCTCCCCCTCGCCGTGCTTCTTTCTTCTGTGTTTTGGAAATGTATTTTTAGAATGGGCTTTAGCTGATTTTCAGTGCTGTGTTGATGCCGCTTGACACACACTTGATTCACTTACAGAGAGATATCAATACTTAGGTTTTCAGATGCTGACGAGTCTGATATATTCTTCTGTGATGAATAGGAGCTGTTGAGTCCTGTTCACTGAGCAAGGAATAGGTGGTGTCTATTATATATTTGCTTTTCCGACCGGTATCTCTGCTCGTTTCCAAGTCGTGTTTTATGCATCACGCCACCTCACCTTTCCGCTTAAGCAGGCCTAAGTGTGTTTTCGAAAAGCGTGTGTCTGTTCTCTTTTGTCATTCGGGTCGTGGGTATCGATTTGTACATTCCCTCTCTAAGTGATATCCCAAGTTTCTTTTTCTGTGGGACAGATTTCACTTAGCATCATCGTACCTCAATCCACTCATTATGCTGGAAGCAGCCTTATGACATGGATTCCATGGCTGAGGGATATTCCATCGTACCAAGTAGCACAAATTCTTGGTCCATTTCTCTCTTCCCCGGCAGATGAAGGGTGTCCCGAAGTCGAGGTTGTTGTAAAGAGAGAAGCCCTAAACTTTGGGGTGCCTGCGTCTGGTTGACTTTTAGTTTTCCCAAGATATAGGCCCACGTGTGGAGGTGCCCTATGCTCTGTGGTTCTGTTCTGTACGTGTTTTAGGAACGAGCATACGCTTCTCCAGAGTGGCTGTTGGCATTTTGCGTCCCTCCCGGCAACTGAACTAGGCTCCCTTATCTCCTTGGCCTGTCCTGCCTTTCTGGTTTTTAGACATTTTCCGGATGGCTCTTTTGCCCGGGGGGGGGAGTGAGATTTCTTTGTAGTGCCGATTTGCTCTCCCCGGGTGCTTGGTTGGCCAAAAAGGGCGTATGCGTTTTTTCCTGAATATATTCAGGAAAAAACGCATACGCCCTTTTTGGCCAACTGCATCATTGTCCACGTTCTGCCGCTTTTCCTGTGCTGGGAAGGCCATTCCCATCTACCTCCTGAACTCCGTTTCGTGCAATTCTGCCTTGCGTTCAAATCCCCTTCGTGGCCTTACCTCAGTATGTTTTTGGACGAGTGTTATCATTTAGAGCTCGGCAGGTTTGTGAAGTGCAGTGCCCCAGAGCTCCGTTTGGCAGCTCGCTTTGGTGTGAGCTGGCCGCAATAGCGCAAGATTGCTTCAGGCCCTGTTGTGCTTGCGGCGAGGCAGGCCGAGCCTTTGGTGAATTCCTCTTCGTGATGGGAAATTAGAGTGACGTGGGCCTGTCCGAACACCGCCAGCTGGTCTCTCATTGGTTGCCCCTCTTCCAGGTCATCCTTCGGACCACTTGCAGAGACTACGAAAGAGGAGTGTCAAGACGCTGATCCTGCAAGTGGGTGAATTGTTACTCAAGCGGCTGGAATGGCGGACGCTAGCACCCGGAGGTGAAAAATGAGGTGCGCTTTCGAAAGCATTCCCGATCACACGGTGTACCATCCCCTGGGATTCCCGTGAGTGGTTTGGCTGTAGGAAAGTTGCCTTGAACCTGGAGAGGTGGGACCCATGGAATGGGTAGCACGCAGTATAACTCTAGAGGCTCTGCCTTTGCTCCTCCAACCTCAGCAATCGTCTCAGCCTGAGGAGTATCCAGCCTCATGTCTTCTGCCGCTGTGGGTGTCGATGTGGTCAATCCTGGTTGCATCACAGCCCCTGCACGCTTTTTGGCAGAATTTCCCTCCCTCTCGCCGTGCTTCTTTCTTCTGTGTTTTGGAAATGTATTTTTAGAATGGGCTTTAGCTGATTTTCAGTGCTGTGTTGATGCCGCTTGACACACACTTGATTCACTTACAGAGAGATATCAATACTTAGGTTTTCAGATGCTGACGAGTCTGATATATTCTTCTGTGATGAATAGGAGCTGTTGAGTCCTGTTCACTGAGCAAGGAGTAGGTGGTGACTATTATATATTTGCTTTTCCGACCGGTATCTGTGCTCGTTTCCAAGTCGTGTTTTATGCATCTCGCCACCTCACCTTTCCGCTTAAGCAGGCCTAAGTGTGTTTTCGAAAAGCGTGAGTCTGTTCTCTTTTGTCATTCGGGTCGTGGGTAGCGATTTGTACATTCCCTCTCTAAGTGATATCCCAAGTTTCTTTTTCTGTGGGACAGATTTCACTTAGCATCATCGTACCTCAATCCACTCATTATGCTGGAAGCAGCCTTATGACATGGATTCCATGGCTGAGGGATATTCCATCGTACTTAAGTAGCACAAATTCTTGGTCCATTTCTCTCTTCCCCGGCAGATGAAGGGTGTCCCGAAGTCGAGGTTGTTGTAAAGAGAGAAGCCCTAAACTTTGGGGTGCCTGCGTCTGGTTGATTTTTAGTTTTCCCAAGATATAGGCCCACGTGTGGAGGTGCCCTACGCTCTGTGGTTCTGTTCTGTACGTGTTTTAGGAACGAGCATACGCTTCTCCAGAGTGGCTGTTGGCATTTTGCGTCCCTCCCGGCAACTGAACAAGGCTCCCTTATCTCCTTGGCCTGTCCTGCCTTTCTGGTTTTTAGACATTTTCCGGATGGCTCTTTTGCCCGGGGGGGGAGTGAGATTTCTTTGTAGTGCCGATTTGCTCTCCCCGGGTGCTTGGTTGGCCAAAAAGGGCGTATGCGTTTTTTCCTGAATATATTCAGGAAAAAACGCATACGCCCTTTTTGGCCAACTGCATCGTTGTCCACGTTCTGCCGCTTTTCCTGTGCTGGGAAGGCCATTCCCATCTACCTCCTGAACTCCGTTTCGTGCAATTCTGCCTTGCGTTCAAATCCCCTTCGTGGCCTTACCTCAGTATGTGTTTGGACGAGTGTTATCATTTAGAGCTCGGCAGGTTTGTGAAGTGCAGTGCCCCAGAGCTCCGTTTGGCAGCTCGCTTTGGTGTGAGCTGGCCGCAATAGCGCCAGATTGCTTCAGGCCCTGTTGTGCTTGCGGCGAGGCAGGCCGAGCCTTTGTTGAATTCCTCTTCGTGATGGGAAATTAGAGTGACGTGGGCCTGTCCGAACACCGCCAGCTGGTCTCTCATTGGTTCCCCCTCTTCCAGGTCATCCTTCGGACCACTTGCAGAGACTACGAAAGAGGAGTGTGAAGACGCTGATCCTGCAAGTGGGGGAATTGTTAGTCAAGCGGCTGGAATGGCGGACGCTAGCACCCGGAGGTGAACAATGAGGTGCGCTTTCGAAAGCTTTCCCGATCACACGGTGTACCATCCCCTGGGATTCCCATGAGTGGTTTGGCTGTAGGAAAGTTGCCTTGAACCTGGATAGGTGGGACCCATGGAATGGGCAGCACGCAGTATAACTCTAGAGGCTCTGCCTTTGCTCCTCCAACCTCAGCAATCCTCTCAGCCTGAGGAGTATCCAGCCTTATGTCTTATGCCGCTGTGGGTGTAGATGTGGTCAATCCTGGTTGCATCACAGCCCCTGAACGCATTTTGGCAGAATTTCCCTCCCCCTCGCCGTGCTTCTTTCTTCTGTGTTTTGGAAATGTATTTTTAGAATGGGCTTTAGCTGATTTTCAGTGCTGTGTTGATGCCGCTTGACACACACTTGATTCACTTACAGAGAGATATCAATACTTAGGTTTTCAGATGCTTACGAGTCTGATATATTCTTCTGTGATGAATAGGAGCTGTTGAGTCCTGTTCACTGATCAAGGAGTAGGTGGTGTCTATTATATATTTGCTTTTCCGACCGGTATCTGTGCTCGTTTCCAAGTCGTGTTTTATGCATCACGCCACCTCACCTTTTCGCTTAAGCAGGCCTAAGTGTGTTTTCGAAAAGCGTGAGTCTGTTCTCTTTTGTCATTCGGGTCGTGGGTAGCGATTTGTACATTCCCTCTCTAAGTGATATCCCAAGTTTCTTTTTCTGTGGGACAGATTTCACTTAGCATCATCGTACCTCAATCCACTCATTATGCTGGAAGCAGCCTTATGACATGGATTCCATGGCTGAGGGATATTCCATCGTACCAAGTAGCACAAATTCTTGGTCCATTTCTCTCTTCCCCGGCAGATGAAGGGTGTCCCGAAGTCGAGGTTGTTGTAAAGAGAGAAGCCCTAAACTTTGGGGTGCCTGCGTCTGGTTGACTTTTAGTTTTCCCAAGATATAGGCCCACGTGTGGAGGTGCCCTATGCTCTGTGGTTCTGTTCTGTACGTGTTTTAGGAACGAGCATACGCTTCTCCAGAGTGGCTGTTGGCATTTTGCGTCCCTCCCGGCAACTGAACAAGGCTCCCTTATCTCCTTGGCCTGTCCTGCCTTTCTGGGTTTTAGACATTTTCCGGATGGCTCTTTTGCCCGGGGGGGGGGAGTGAGATTTCTTTGTAGTGCCGATTTGCTCTCCCCGGGTGCTTGGTTGGCCAAAAAGGGCGTATGCGTTTTTTCCTGAATATATTCAGGAAAAAACGCATACGCCCTTTTTGGCCAACTGCATCATTGTCCACGTTCTGCCGCTTTTCCTGTGCTGGGAAGGCCATTCCCATCTACCTCCTGAACTCCGTTTCGTGCAATTCTGCCTTGCGTTCAAATCCCCTTCGTGGCCTTACCTCAGTATGTTTTTGGACGAGTGTTATCATTTAGAGCTCGGCAGGTTTGTGAAGTGCAGTGCCCCAGAGCTCCGTTTGGCAGCTCGCTTTGGTGTGAGCTGGCCGCAATAGCGCCAGATTGCTTCAGGCCCTGTTGTGCTTGCGGCGAGGCAGGCCGAGCCTTTGGTGAATTCCTCTTCGTGATGGGAAATTAGAGTGACGTGGGCCTGTCCGAACACCGCCAGCTGGTCTCTGATTGGTTCCCCGTCTTCCAGGTCATCCTTCGGACCACTTGCAGAGCCTACGAAAGAGGAGTGTCAAGACGCTGATCCTGCAAGTGGGGGAATTGTTAGTCAAGCGGCTGGAATGGCGGACGCTAGCACCCGGAGGTGAAAAATGAGGTGCGCTTTCGAAAGGTTTCCCGATCACACGGTGTACCATCCCCTGGGATTCCCGTGAGTGGTTTGGCTGTAGGAAAGTTGCCTTGAACCTGGAGAGGTGGGACCCATGGAATGGGTAGCACGCAGTATAACTCTAGAGGCTCTGCCTTTGCTCCTCCAACCTCAGCAATCCTCTCAGCCTGAGGAGTATCCAGCCTTATGTCTTATGCCGCTGTGGGTGTAGATGTGGTCAATCCTGGTTGCATCACAGCCCCTGAACGCATTTTGGCAGAATTTCCCTCCCCCTCGCCGTGCTTCTTTCTTCTGTGTTTTGGAAATGTATTTTTAGAATGGGCTATTTTCAGTGCTGTGTTGATGCCGCTTGACACACACTTGATTCACTTACAGAGAGATATCAATACTTAGGTTTTCAGATGCTTACGAGTCTGATATATTCTTCTGTGATGAATAGGAGCTGTTGAGTCCTGTTCACTGAGCAAGGAGTAGGTGGTGTCTATTATATATTTGCTTTTCCGACCGGTATCTGTGCTCGTTTCCAAGTCGTGTTTTATGCATCACACCACCTCACCTTTCCGCTTAAGCAGGCCTAAGTGTGTTTTCGAAAAGCGTGAGTCTGTTCTCTTTTGTCATTCGGGTCGTGGGTAGCGATTTGTACATTCCCTCTCTAAGTGATATCCCAAGTTTCTTTTTCTGTGGGACAGATTTCACTTAGCATCATCGTACCTCAATCCACTCATTATGCTGGAAGCAGCCTTATGACATGGATTCCATGGCTGAGGGATATTCCATCGTACCAAGTAGCACAAATTCTTGGTCCATTTCTCTCTTCCCCGGCAGATGAAGGGTGTCCCGAAGTCGAGGTTGTTGTAAAGAGAGAAGCCCTAAACTTTGGGGTGCCTGCGTCTGGTTGACTTTTAGTTTTCCCAAGATATAGGCCCACGTGTGGAGGTGCCCTATGCTCTGTGGTTCTGTTCTGTACGTGTTTTAGGAACGAGCATACGCTTCTCCACAGTGGCTGTTGGCATTTTGCGTCCCTCCCGGCAACTGAACAAGGCTCCCTTATCTCCTTGGCCTGTCCTGCCTTTCTGGTTTTTAGACATTTTCCGGATGGCTCTTTTGCCCGGGGGGGGGGAGTGAGATTTCTTTGTAGTGCCGATTTGCTCTCCCCGGGTGCTTGGTTGGCCAAAAAGGGCGTATGCGTTTTTTCCTGAATATATTCAGGAAAAAACGCATACGCCCTTTTTGGCCAACTGCATCATTGTCCACGTTCTGCCGCTTTTCCTGTGCTGGGAAGGCCATTCCCATCTACCTCCTGAACTCCGTTTCGTGCAATTCTGCCTTGCGTTCAAATCCCCTTCGTGGCCTTACCTCAGTATGTTTTTGGACGAGTGTTATCATTTAGAGCTCGGCAGGTTTGTGAAGTGCAGTGCCCCAGAGCTCCGTTTGGCAGCTCGCTTTGGTGTGAGCTGGCCGCAATAGCGCCAGATTGCTTCAGGCCCTGTTGTGCTTGCGGCGAGGCAGGCCGAGCCTTTGGTGAATTCCTCTTCGTGATGGGAAATTAGAGTGACGTGGGCCTGTCCGAACACCGCCAGCTGGTCTCTCATTGGTTCCCCCTCTTCCAGGTCATCCTTCGGACCACTTGCAGAGACTACGAAAGAGGAGTGTCAAGACGCTGATCCTGCAAGTGGGGGAATTGTTAGTCAAGCGGCTGGAATGGCGGACGCTAGCACCCGGAGGTGAAAAATGAGGTGCGCTTTCGAAAGGTTTCCCGATCACACGGTGTACCATCCCCTGGGATTCCCGTGAGTGGTTTGGCTGTAGGAAAGTTGCCTTGAACCTGGAGAGGTGGGACCCATGGAATGGGCAGCACGCAGTATAACTCTAGAGGCTCTGCCTTTGCTCCTCCAACCTCAGCAATCCTCTCAGCCTGAGGAGTATCCAGCCTTATGTCTTATGCCGCTGTGGGTGTAGATGTGGTCAATCCTGGTTGCATCACAGCCCCTGAACGCATTTTGGCAGAATTTCCCTCCCCCTCGCCGTGCTTCTTTCTTCTGTGTTTTGGAAATGTATTTTTAGAATGGGCTTTAGCTGATTTTCAGTGCTGTGTTGATGCCGCTTGACACACACTTGATTCACTTACAGAGAGATATCAATACTTAGGTTTTCAGATGCTTACGAGTCTGATATATTCTTCTGTGATGAATAGGAGCTGTTGAGTCCTGTTCACTGAGCAAGGAGTAGGTGGTGTCTATTATATATTTGCTTTTCCGACCGGTATCTGTGCTCGTTTCCAAGTCGTGTTTTATGCATCACGCCACCTCACCTTTCCGCTTAAGCAGGCCTAAGTGTGTTTTCGAAAAGCGTGAGTCTGTTCTCTTTTGTCATTCGGGTCGTGGGTAGCGATTTGTACATTCCCTCTCTAAGTGATATCCCAAGTTTCTTTTTCTGTGGGACAGATTTCACTTAGCATCATCGTACCTCAATCCACTCATTATGCTGGAACCAGCCTTATGACATGGATTCCATGGCCGAGGGATATTCCCTCGTACCTAAGTAGCACAAATTCTTGGTCCATTTCTCTCTTCCCCGGCAGATGAAGGGTGTCCCGAAGTCGAGGTTGTTGTAAAGAGAGAAGCCCTAAACTTTGGGGTGCCTGCGTCTGGTTGACTTTTAGTTTTCCCAAGATATAGGCCCACGTGTGGAGGTGCCCTACGCTCTGTGGTTCTATTCTGTACGTGTTTTAGGAACGAGCATACGCTTCTCCAGAGTGGCTGTTGGCATTTTGCGTACCTCCCGGCAACTGAACAAGGCTCCCTTATCTCCTTGGCCTGTCCTGCCTTTCTGGTTTTTAGACATTTTCCGGATGGCTCTTTTGCCCGGGGGGGGGGGAGTGAGATTTCTTTGTAGTGCCGATTTGCTCTCCCCGGGTGCTTGGTTGGCCAAAAAGGGCGTATGCGTTTTTTCCTGAATATATTCAGGAAAAAACGCATACGCCCTTTTTGGCCAACTGCATCATTGTCCACGTTCTGCCGCTTTTCCTGTGCTGGGAAGGCCATTCCCATCTACCTCCTGAACTCCGTTTCGTGCAATTCTGCCTTGGGTTCAAATCCCCTTCGTGGCCTTACCTCAGTATGTTTTTGGACGAGTGTTATCATTTAGAGCTCGGCAGGTTTGTGAAGTGCAGTGCCCCAGAGCTCCGTTTGGCAGCTCGCTTTGGTGTGAGCTGGCCGCAATAGCGCCAGATTGCTTCAGGCCCTGTTGTGCTTGCGGCGAGGCAGGCCGAGCCTTTGGTGAATTCCTCTTCGTGATGGGAAATTAGAGTGACGTGGGCCTGTCCGAACACCGCCAGCTGGTCTCTCATTGGTTCCCCCTCTTCCAGGTCATCCTTCGGACCACTTGCAGAGACTACGAAAGAGGAGTGTCAAGACGCTGATCCTGCAAGTGGGGGAATTGTTAGTCAAGCGGCTGGAATGGCGGACGCTAGCACCCGGAGGTGAAAAATGAGGTGCGCTTTCGAAAGGTTTCCCGATCACACGGTGTACCATCCCCTGGGATTCCCGTGAGTGGTTTGGCTGTAGGAAAGTTGCCTTGAACCTGGAGAGGTGGGACCCATGGAATGGGCAGCACGCAGTATAACTCTAGAGGCTCTGCCTTTGCTCCTCCAACCTCAGCAATCCTCTCAGCCTGAGGAGTATCCAGCCTTATGTCTTATGCCGCTGTGGGTGTAGATGTGGTCAATCCTGGTTGCATCACAGCCCCTGAACGCATTTTGGCAGAATTTCCCTCCCCCTCGCCGTGCTTCTTTCTTCTGTGTTTTGGAAATGTATTTTTAGAATGGGCTTTAGCTGATTTTCAGTGCTGTGTTGATGCCGCTTGACACACACTTGATTCACTTACAGAGAGATATCAATACTTAGGTTTTCAGATGCTTACGAGTCTGATATATTCTTCTGTGATGAATAGGAGCTGTTGAGTCCTGTTCACTGAGCAAGGAGTAGGTGGTGTCTATTATATATTTGCTTTTCCGACCGGTATCTGTGCTCGTTTCCAAGTCGTGTTTTATGCATCACGCCACCTCACCTTTCCGCTTAAGCAGGCCTAAGTGTGTTTTCGAAAAGCGTGAGTCTGTTCTCTTTTGTCATTCGGGTCGTGGGTAGCGATTTGTACATTCCCTCTCTAAGTGATATCCCAAGTTTCTTTTTCTGTGGGACAGATTTCACTTAGCATCATCGTACCTCAATCCACTCATTATGCTGGAAGCAGCCTTATGACATGGATTCCATGGCCGAGGGATATTCCCTCGTACCAAGTAGCACAAATTCTTGGTCCATTTCTCTCTTCCCCGGCAGATGAAGGGTGTCCCGAAGTCGAGGTTGTTGTAAAGAGAGAAGCCCTAAACTTTGGGGTGCCTGCGTCTGGTTGACTTTTAGTTTTCCCAAGATATAGGCCCACGTGTGGAGGTGCCCTATGCTCTGTGGTTCTGTTCTGTACGTGTTTTAGGAACGAGCATACGCTTCTCCAGAGTGGCTGTTGGCATTTTGCGTCCCTCCCGGCAACTGAACAAGGCTCCCTTATCTCCTTGGCCTGTCCTGCCTTTCTGGTTTTTAGACATTTTCCGGATGGCTCTTTTGCCCGGGGGGGGGGAGTGAGATTTCTTTGTAGTGCCGATTTGCTCTCCCCGGGTGCTTGGTTGGCCAAAAAGGGCGTATGCGTTTTTTCCTGAATATATTCAGGAAAAAACGCATACGCCCTTTTTGGCCAACTGCATCATTGTCCACGTTCTGCCGCTTTTCCTGTGCTGGGAAGGCCATTCCCATCTACCTCCTGAACTCCGTTTCGTGCAATTCTGCCTTGCGTTCAAATCCCCTTCGTGGCCTTACCTCAGTATGTTTTTGGACGAGTGTTATCATTTAGAGCTCGGCAGGTTTGTGAAGTGCAGTGCCCCAGAGCTCCGTTTGGCAGCTCGCTTTGGTGTGAGCTGGCCGCAATAGCGCCAGATTGCTTCAGGCCCTGTTGTGCTTGCGGCGAGGCAGGCCGAGCCTTTGGTGAATTCCTCTTCGTGATGGGAAATTAGAGTGACGTGGGCCTGTCCGAACACCGCCAGCTGGTCTCTCATTGGTTCCCCCTCTTCCAGGTCATCCTTCGGACCACTTGCAGAGACTACGAAAGAGGAGTGTGAAGACGCTGATCCTGCAAGTGGGGGAATTGTTAGTCAAGCGGCTGGAATGGCGGACGCTAGCACCCGGAGGTGAAAAATGAGGTGCGCTTTCGAAAGGTTTCCCGATCACACGGTGTACCATCCCCTGGGATTCCCGTGAGTGGTTTGGCTGTAGGAAAGTTGCCTTGAACCTGGAGAGGTGGGACCCATGGAATGGGCAGCACGCAGTATAACTCTAGAGGCTCTGCCTTTGCTCCTCCAACCTCAGCAATCCTCTCAGCCTGAGGAGTATCCAGCCTTATGTCTTATGCCGCTGTGGGTGTAGATGTGGTCAATCCTGGTTGCATCACAGCCCCTGAACGCATTTTGGCAGAATTTCCCTCCCCCTCGCCGTGCTTCTTTCTTCTGTGTTTTGGAAATGTATTTTTAGAATGGGCTTTAGCTGATTTTCAGTGCTGTGTTGATGCCGCTTGACACACACTTGATTCACTTACAGAGAGATATCAATACTTAGGTTTTCAGATGCTTACGAGTCTGATATATTCTTCTGTGATGAATAGGAGCTGTTGAGTCCTGTTCACTGAGCAAGGAGTAGGTGGTGTCTATTATATATTTGCTTTTCCGACCGGTATCTGTGCTCGTTTCCAAGTCGTGTTTTATGCATCACGCCACCTCACCTTTCCGCTTAAGCAGGCCTAAGTGTGTTTTCGAAAAGCGTGAGTCTGTTCTCTTTTGTCATTCGGGTCGTGGGTAGCGATTTGTACATTCCCTCTCTAAGTGATATCCCAAGTTTCTTTTTCTGTGGGACAGATTTCACTTAGCATCATCGTACCTCAATCCACTCATTATGCTGGAACCAGCCTTATGACATGGATTCCATGGCCGAGGGATATTCCCTCGTACCTAAGTAGCACAAATTCTTGGTCCATTTCTCTCTTCCCCGGCAGATGAAGGGTGTCCCGAAGTCGAGGTTGTTGTAAAGAGAGAAGCCCTAAACTTTGGGGTGCCTGCGTCTGGTTGACTTTTAGTTTTCCCAAGATATAGGCCCACGTGTGGAGGTGCCCTACGCTCTGTGGTTCTATTCTGTACGTGTTTTAGGAACGAGCATACGCTTCTCCAGAGTGGCTGTTGGCATTTTGCGTACCTCCCGGCAACTGAACAAGGCTCCCTTATCTCCTTGGCCTGTCCTGCCTTTCTGGTTTTTAGACATTTTCCGGATGGCTCTTTTGCCCGGGGGGGGGGGAGTGAGATTTCTTTGTAGTGCCGATTTGCTCTCCCCGGGTGCTTGGTTGGCCAAAAAGGGCGTATGCGTTTTTTCCTGAATATATTCAGGAAAAAACGCATACGCCCTTTTTGGCCAACTGCATCATTGTCCACGTTCTGCCGCTTTTCCTGTGCTGGGAAGGCCATTCCCATCTACCTCCTGAACTCCGTTTCGTGCAATTCTGCCTTGGGTTCAAATCCCCTTCGTGGCCTTACCTCAGTATGTTTTTGGACGAGTGTTATCATTTAGAGCTCGGCAGGTTTGTGAAGTGCAGTGCCCCAGAGCTCCGTTTGGCAGCTCGCTTTGGTGTGAGCTGGCCGCAATAGCGCCAGATTGCTTCAGGCCCTGTTGTGCTTGCGGCGAGGCAGGCCGAGCCTTTGGTGAATTCCTCTTCGTGATGGGAAATTAGAGTGACGTGGGCCTGTCCGAACACCGCCAGCTGGTCTCTCATTGGTTCCCCCTCTTCCAGGTCATCCTTCGGACCACTTGCAGAGACTACGAAAGAGGAGTGTCAAGACGCTGATCCTGCAAGTGGGGGAATTGTTAGTCAAGCGGCTGGAATGGCGGACGCTAGCACCCGGAGGTGAAAAATGAGGTGCGCTTTCGAAAGGTTTCCCGATCACACGGTGTACCATCCCCTGGGATTCCCGTGAGTGGTTTGGCTGTAGGAAAGTTGCCTTGAACCTGGAGAGGTGGGACCCATGGAATGGGCAGCACGCAGTATAACTCTAGAGGCTCTGCCTTTGCTCCTCCAACCTCAGCAATCCTCTCAGCCTGAGGAGTATCCAGCCTTATGTCTTATGCCGCTGTGGGTGTAGATGTGGTCAATCCTGGTTGCATCACAGCCCCTGAACGCATTTTGGCAGAATTTCCCTCCCCCTCGCCGTGCTTCTTTCTTCTGTGTTTTGGAAATGTATTTTTAGAATGGGCTTTAGCTGATTTTCAGTGCTGTGTTGATGCCGCTTGACACACACTTGATTCACTTACAGAGAGATATCAATACTTAGGTTTTCAGATGCTTACGAGTCTGATATATTCTTCTGTGATGAATAGGAGCTGTTGAGTCCTGTTCACTGAGCAAGGAGTAGGTGGTGTCTATTATATATTTGCTTTTCCGACCGGTATCTGTGCTCGTTTCCAAGTCGTGTTTTATGCATCACGCCACCTCACCTTTCCGCTTAAGCAGGCCTAAGTGTGTTTTCGAAAAGCGTGAGTCTGTTCTCTTTTGTCATTCGGGTCGTGGGTAGCGATTTGTACATTCCCTCTCTAAGTGATATCCCAAGTTTCTTTTTCTGTGGGACAGATTTCACTTAGCATCATCGTACCTCAATCCACTCATTATGCTGGAAGCAGCCTTATGACATGGATTCCATGGCTGAGGGATATTCCCTCGTACCAAGTAGCACAAATTCTTGGTCCATTTCTCTCTTCCCCGGCAGATGAAGGGTGTCCCGAAGTCGAGGTTGTTGTAAAGAGAGAAGCCCTAAACTTTGGGGTGCCTGCGTCTGGTTGACTTTTAGTTTTCCCAAGATATAGGCCCACGTGTGGAGGTGCCCTATGCTCTGTGGTTCTGTTCTGTACGTGTTTTAGGAACGAGCATACGCTTCTCCAGAGTGGCTGTTGGCATTTTGCGTCCCTCCCGGCAACTGAACAAGGCTCCCTTATCTCCTTGGCCTGTCCTGCCTTTCTGGTTTTTAGACATTTTCCGGATGGCTCTTTTGCCCGGGGGGGGGGAGTGAGATTTCTTTGTAGTGCCGATTTGCTCTCCCCGGGTGCTTGGTTGGCCAAAAAGGGCGTATGCGTTTTTTCCTGAATATATTCAGGAAAAAACGCATACGCCCTTTTTGGCCAACTGCATCATTGTCCACGTTCTGCCGCTTTTCCTGTGCTGGGAAGGCCATTCCCATCTACCTCCTGAACTCCGTTTCGTGCAATTCTGCCTTGCGTTCAAATCCCCTTCGTGGCCTTACCTCAGTATGTTTTTGGACGAGTGTTATCATTTAGAGCTCGGCAGGTTTGTGAAGTGCAGTGCCCCAGAGCTCCGTTTGGCAGCTCGCTTTGGTGTGAGCTGGCCGCAATAGCGCCAGATTGCTTCAGGCCCTGTTGTGCTTGCGGCGAGGCAGGCCGAGCCTTTGGTGAATTCCTCTTCGTGATGGGAAATTAGAGTGACGTGGGCCTGTCCGAACACCGCCAGCTGGTCTCTCATTGGTTCCCCCTCTTCCAGGTCATCCTTCGGACCACTTGCAGAGACTACGAAAGAGGAGTGTCAAGACGCTGATCCTGCAAGTGGGGGAATTGTTAGTCAAGCGGCTGGAATGGCGGACGCTAGCACCCGGAGGTGAAAAATGAGGTGCGCTTTCGAAAGGTTTCCCGATCACACGGTGTACCATCCCCTGGGATTCCCGTGAGTGGTTTGGCTGTAGGAAAGTTGCCTTGAACCTGGAGAGGTGGGACCCATGGAATGGGCAGCACGCAGTATAACTCTAGAGGCTCTGCCTTTGCTCCTCCAACCTCAGCAATCCTCTCAGCCTGAGGAGTATCCAGCCTTATGTCTTATGCCGCTGTGGGTGTAGATGTGGTCAATCCTGGTTGCATCACAGCCCCTGAACGCATTTTGGCAGAATTTCCCTCCCTCTCGCCGTGCTTCTTTCTTCTGTGTTTTGGAAATGTATTTTTAGAATGGGCTTTAGCTGATTTTCAGTGCTGTGTTGATGCCGCTTGACACACACTTGATTCACTTACAGAGAGATATCAATACTTAGGTTTTCAGATGCTGACGAGTCTGATATATTCTTCTGTGATGAATAGGAGCTGTTGAGTCCTGTTCACTGAGCAAGGAGTAGGTGGTGACTATTATATATTTGCTTTTCGGACCGGTATCTGTGCTCGTTTCCAAGTCGTGTTTTATGCATCACGCCACCTCACCTTTCCGCTTAAGCAGGCCTAAGTGTGTTTTCGAAAAGCGTGAGTCTGTTCTCTTTTGTCATTCGGGTCGTGGGTAGCGATTTGTACATTCCCTCTCTAAGTGATATCCCAAGTTTCTTTTTCTGTGGGACAGATTTCACTTAGCATCATCGTACCTCAATCCACTCATTATGCTGGAAGCAGCCTTATGACATGGATTCCATGGCTGAGGGATATTCCATCGTACCTAAGTAGCACAAATTCTTGGTCCATTTCTCTCTTCCCCGGCAGATGAAGGGTGTCCCGAAGTCGAGGTTGTTGTAAAGAGAGAAGCCCTAAACTTTGGGGTGCCTGCGTCTGGTTGATTTTTAGTTTTCCCAAGATATAGGCCCACGTGTGGAGGTGCCCTACGCTCTGTGGTTCTGTTCTGTACGTGTTTTAGGAACGAGCATACGCTTCTCCAGGGTGGCTGTTGGCATTTTGCGTCCCTCCCGGCAACTGAACAAGGCTCCCTTATCTCCTTGGCCTGTCCTGCCTTTCTGGTTTTTAGACATTTTCCGGATGGCTCTTTTGCCCGGGGGGGGGGGAGTGAGATTTCTTTGTAGTGCCGATTTGCACTCCCCGGGTGCTTGGTTAGCCAAAAAGGGCGTATGCGTTTTTTCCTGAATATATTCAGGAAAAAACGCATACGCCCTTTTTGGCCAACTGCATCATTGTCCACGTTCTGCCGCTTTTCCTGTGCTGGGAAGGCCATTCCCATCTACCTCCTGAACTCCGTTTCGTGCAATTCTGCCTTGCGTTCAAATCCCCTTCGTGGCCTTACCTCAGTATGTGTTTGGACGAGTGTTATCATTTAGAGCTCGGCAGGTTTGTGAAGTGCAGTGCCCCAGAGCTCCGTTTGGCAGCTCGCTTTGGTGTGAGCTGGCCGCAATAGCGCCAGATTGCTTCAGGCCCTGTTGTGCTTGCGGCGAGGCAGGCCGAGCCTTTGGTGAATTCCTCTTCGTGATGGGAAATTAGAGTGACGTGGGCCTGTCCGAACACCGCCAGCTGGTCTCTCATTGGTTCCCCCTCTTCCAGGTCATCCTTCGGACCACTTGCAGAGACTACGAAAGAGGAGTGTCAAGACGCTGATCCTGCAAGTGGGGGAATTGTTAGTCAAGCGGCTGGAATGGCGGACGCTAGCACCCGGAGGTGAAAAATGAGGTGCGCTTTCGAAAGGTTTCCCGATCACACGGTGTACCATCCCCTGGGATTCCCGTGAGTGGTTTGGCTGTAGGAAAGTTGCCTTGAACCTGGAGAGGTGGGACCCATGGAATGGGCAGCACGCAGTATAACTCTAGAGGCTCTGCCTTTGCTCCTCCAACCTCAGCAATCCTCTCAGCCTGAGGAGTATCCAGCCTTATGTCTTATGCCGCTGTGGGTGTAGATGTGGTCAATCCTGGTTGCATCACAGCCCCTGAACGCATTTTGGCAGAATTTCCCTCCCCCTCGCCGTGCTTCTTTCTTCTGTGTTTTGGAAATGTATTTTTAGAATGGGCTTTAGCTGATTTTCAGTGCTGTGTTGATGCCGCTTGACACACACTTGATTCACTTACAGAGAGATATCAATACTTAGGTTTTCAGATGCTTACGAGTCTGATATATTCTTCTGTGATGAATAGGAGCTGTTGAGTCCTGTTCACTGAGCAAGGAGTAGGTGGTGTCTATTATATATTTGCTTTTCCGACCGGTATCTGTGCTCGTTTCCAAGTCGTGTTTTATGCATCACGCCACCTCACCTTTCCGCTTAAGCAGGCCTAAGTGTGTTTTCGAAAAGCGTGAGTCTGTTCTCTTTTGTCATTCGGGTCGTGGGTAGCGATTTGTACATTCCCTCTCTAAGTGATATCCCAAGTTTCTTTTTCTGTGGGACAGATTTCACTTAGCATCATCGTACCTCAATCCACTCATTATGCTGGAACCAGCCTTATGACATGGATTCCATGGCCGAGGGATATTCCCTCGTACCTAAGTAGCACAAATTCTTGGTCCATTTCTCTCTTCCCCGGCAGATGAAGGGTGTCCCGAAGTCGAGGTTGTTGTAAAGAGAGAAGCCCTAAACTTTGGGGTGCCTGCGTCTGGTTGACTTTTAGTTTTCCCAAGATATAGGCCCACGTGTGGAGGTGCCCTACGCTCTGTGGTTCTGTTCTGTACGTGTTTTAGGAACGAGCATACGCTTCTCCAGAGTGGCTGTTGGCATTTTGCGTCCCTCCCGGCAACTGAACAAGGCTCCCTTATCTCCTTGGCCTGTCCTGCCTTTCTGGTTTTTAGACATTTTCCGGATGGCTCTTTTGCCCGGGGGGGGGAGTGAGATTTCTTTGTAGTGCCGATTTGCTCTCCCCGGGTGCTTGGTTGGCCAAAAAGGGCGTATGCGTTTTTTCCTGAATATATTCAGGAAAAAACGCATACGCCCTTTTTGGCCAACTGCATCATTGTCCACGTTCTGCCGCTTTTCCTGTGCTGGGAAGGCCATTCCCATCTACCTCCTGAACTCCGTTTCGTGCAATTCTGCCTTGCGTTCAAATCCCCTTCGTGGCCTTACCTCAGTATGTGTTTGGACGAGTGTTATCATTTAGAGCTCGGCAGGTTTGTGAAGTGCAGTGCCCCAGAGCTCCGTTTGGCAGCTCGCTTTGGTGTGAGCTGGCCGCAATAGCGCCAGATTGCTTCAGGCCCTGTTGTGCTTGCGGCGAGGCAGGCCGAGCCTTTGGTGAATTCCTCTTCGTGATGGGAAATTAGAGTGACGTGGGCCTGTCCGAACACCGCCAGCTGGTCTCTCATTGGTTCCCCCTCTTCCAGGTCATCCTTCGGACCACTTGCAGAGACTACGAAAGAGGAGTGTGAAGACGCTGATCCTGCAAGTGGGGGAATTGTTAGTCAAGCGGCTGGAATGGCGGACGCTAGCACCCGGAGGTGAAAAATGAGGTGCGCTTTCGAAAGCTTTCCCGATCACACGGTGTACCATCCCCTGGGATTCCCATGAGTGGTTTGGCTGTAGGAAAGTTGCCTTGAACCTGGAGAGGTGGGACCCATGGAATGGGCAGCACGCAGTATAACTCTAGAGGCTCTGCCTTTGCTCCTCCAACCTCAGCAATCCTCTCAGCCTGAGGAGTATCCAGCCTTATGTCTTATGCCGCTGTGGGTGTAGATGTGGTCAATCCTGGTTGCATCACAGCCCCTGAACGCATTTTGGCAGAATTTCCCTCCCCCTCGCCGTGCTTCTTTCTTCTGTGTTTTGGAAATGTATTTTTAGAATGGGCTTTAGCTGATTTTCAGTGCTGTGTTGATGCCGCTTGACACACACTTGATTCACTTACAGAGAGATATCAATACTTAGGTTTTCAGATGCTTACGAGTCTGATATATTCTTCTGTGATGAATAGGAGCTGTTGAGTCCTGTTCACTGAGCAAGGAGTAGGTGGTGTCTATTATATATTTGCTTTTCCGACCGGTATCTGTGCTCGTTTCCAAGTCGTGTTTTATGCATCACGCCACCTCACCTTTCCGCTTAAGCAGGCCTAAGTGTGTTTTCGAAAAGCGTGAGTCTGTTCTCTTTTGTCATTCGGGTCGTGGGTAGCGATTTGTACATTCCCTCTCTAAGTGATATCCCAAGTTTCTTTTTTAGTGGGACAGATTTCACTTAGCATCATCGTACCTCAATCCACTCATTATGCTGGAAGCAGCCTTATGACATGGATTCCATGGCTGAGGGATATTCCATCGTACCAAGTAGCACAAATTCTTGGTCCATTTCTCTCTTCCCCGGCAGATGAAGGGTGTCCCGAAGTCGAGGTTGTTGTAAAGAGAGAAGCCCTAAACTTTGGGGTGCCTGCGTCTGGTTGACTTTTAGTTTTCCCAAGATATAGGCCCACGTGTGGAGGTGCCCTATGCTCTGTGGTTCTGTTCTGTACGTGTTTTAGGAACGAGCATACGCTTCTCCAGAGTGGCTGTTGGCATTTTGCGTCCCTCCCGGCAACTGAACAAGGCTCCCTTATCTCCTTGGCCTGTCCTGCCTTTCTGGTTTTTAGACATTTTCCGGATGGCTCTTTTGCCCGGGGGGGGGGAGTGAGATTTCTTTGTAGTGCCGATTTGCTCTCCCCGGGTGCTTGGTTGGCCAAAAAGGGCGTATGCGTTTTTTCCTGAATATATTCAGGAAAAAACGCATACGCCCTTTTTGGCCAACTGCATCATTGTCCACGTTCTGCCGCTTTTCCTGTGCTGGGAAGGCCATTCCCATCTACCTCCTGAACTCCGTTTCGTGCAATTCTGCCTTGCGTTCAAATCCCCTTCGTGGCCTTACCTCAGTATGTTTTTGGACGAGTGTTATCATTTAGAGCTCGGCAGGTTTGTGAAGTGCAGTGCCCCAGAGCTCCGTTTGGCAGCTCGCTTTGGTGTGAGCTGGCCGCAATAGCGCCAGATTGCTTCAGGCCCTGTTGTGCTTGCGGCGAGGCAGGCCGAGCCTTTGGTGAATTCCTCTTCGTGATGGGAAATTAGAGTGACGTGGGCCTGTCCGAACACCGCCAGCTGGTCTCTCATTGGTTCCCCCTCTTCAAGGTCATCCTTCGGACCACTTGCAGAGACTACGAAAGAGGAGTGTGAAGACGCTGATCCTGCAAGTGGGGGAATTGTTAGTCAAGCGGCTGGAATGGCGGACGCTAGCACCCGGAGGTGAAAAATGAGGTGCGCTTTCGAAAGGTTTCCCGATCACACGGTGTACCATCCCCTGGGATTCCCGTGAGTGGTTTGGCTGTAGGAAAGTTGCCTTGAACCTGGAGAGGTGGGACCCATGGAATGGGCAGCACGCAGTATAACTCTAGAGGCTCTGCCTTTGCTCCTCCAACCTCAGCAATCCTCTCAGCCTGAGGAGTATCCAGCCTTATGTCTTATGCCGCTGTGGGTGTAGATGTGGTCAATCCTGGTTGCATCACAGCCCCTGAACGCATTTTGGCAGAATTTCCCTCCCCCTCACCGTGCTTCTTTCTTCTGTGTTTTGGAAATGTATTTTTAGAATGGGCTTTAGCTGATTTTCAGTGCTGTGTTGATGCCGCTTGACACACACTTGATTCACTTACAGAGAGATATCAATACTTAGGTTTTCAGATGCTTACGAGTCTGATATATTCTTCTGTGATGAATAGGAGCTGTTGAGTCCTGTTCACTGAGCAAGGAGTAGGTGGTGTCTATTATATATTTGCTTTTCCGACCGGTATCTGTGCTCGTTTCCAAGTCGTGTTTTATGCATCACGCCACCTCACCTTTCCGCTTAAGCAGGCCTAAGTGTGTTTTTGAAAAGCGTGAGTCTGTTCTCTTTTGTCATTCGGGTCGTGGGTAGCGATTTGTACATTCCCTCTCTAAGTGATATCCCAAGATTCTTTTTCTGTGGGACAGATTTCACTTAGCATCATCGTACCTCAATCCACTCATTATGCTGGAACCAGCCTTATGACATGGATTCCATGGCCGAGGGATATTCCCTCGTACCTAAGTAGCACAAATTCTTGGTCCATTTCTCTCTTCCCCGGCAGATGAAGGGTGTCCCGAAGTCGAGGTTGTTGTAAAGAGAGAAGCCCTAAACTTTGGGGTGCCTGCGTCTGGTTGACTTTTAGTTTTCCCAAGATATAGGCCCACGTGTGGAGGTGCCCTACGCTCTGTGGTTCTGTTCTGTACGTGTTTTAGGAACGAGCATACGTTTCTCCAGAGTGGCTGTTGGCATTTTGCGTCCCTCCCGGCAACTGTACAAGGCTCCCTTATCTCCTTGGCCTGTCCTGCCTTTCTGGTTTTTAGACATTTTCCGGATGGCTCTTTTGCCCGGGGGGGGGGAGTGAGATTTCTTTGTAGTGCCGATTTGCTCTCCCTGGGTGCTTGGTTGGCCAAAAAGGGCGTATGCGTTTTTTCCTGAATATATTCAGGAAAAAACGCATACGCCCTTTTTGGCCAACTGCATCATTGTCCACGTTCTGCCGCTTTTCCTGTGCTGGGAAGGACATTCCCATCTACCTCCTGAACTCCGTTTCGTGCAATTCTGCCTTGCGTTCAAATCCCCTTCGTGGCCTTACCTCAGTATGTTTTTGGACGAGTGTTATCATTTAGAGCTCGGCAGGTTTGTGAAGTGCAGTGCCCCAGAGCTCCGTTTGGCAGCTCGCTTTGGTGTGAGCTGGCCGCAATAGCGCCAGATTGCTTCAGGCCCTGTTGTGCTTGCGGCGAGGCAGGCCGAGCCTTTGGTGAATTCCTCTTCGTGATGGGAAATTAGAGTGACGTGGGCCTGTCCGAACACTGCCAGCTGGTCTCTCATTGGTTCCCCCTCTTCCAGGTCATCCTTCGGACCACTTGCAGAGACTACGAAAGAGGAGTGTGAAGACGCTGATCCTGCAAGTGGGGGAATTGTTAGTCAAGCGGCTGGAATGGCGGACGCTAGCACCCGGAGGTGAAAAATGAGGTGCGCTTTCGAAAGGTTTCCCGATCACACGGTGTACCATCCCCTGGGATTCCCGTGAGTGGTTTGGCTGTAGGAAAGTTGCCTTGAACCTGGAGAGGTGGGACCCATGGAATGGGCAGCACGCAGTATAACTCTAGAGGCTCTGCCTTTGCTCCTCCAACCTCAGCAATCCTCTCAGCCTGAGGAGTATCCAGCCTTATGTCTTCTGCCGCTGTGGGTGTAGATGTGGTCAATCCTGGTTGCATCACAGCCCCTGAACGCATTTTGGCAGAATTTCCCTCCCTCTCGCCGTGCTTCTTTCTTCTGTGTTTTGGAAATGTATTTTTAGAATGGGCTTTAGCTGATTTTCAGTGCTGTGTTGATGCCGCTTGACACACACTTGATTCACTTACAGAGAGATATCAATACTTAGGTTTTCAGATGCTTACGAGTCTGATATATTCTTCTGTGATGAATAGGAGCTGTTGAGTCCTGTTCACTGAGCAAGGAGTAGGTGGTGTCTATTATATATTTGCTTTTCCGACCGGTATCTGTGCTCATTTCCAAGTCGTGTTTTATGCATCACGCCACCTCACCTTTCCGCTTAAGCAGGCCTAAGTGTGTTTTCGAACAGCGTGAGTCTGTTCTCTTTTGTCATTCGGGTCGTGGGTAGCGATTTGTACATTCCCTCTCTAAGTGATATCCCAAATTTCTTTTTCTGTGGGACAGATTTCACTTAGCATCATCGTACCTCAATCCACTCATTATGCTGGAACCAGCCTTATGACATGGATTCCATGGCTGAGGGATATTCCATCGTACCTAAGTAGCACAAATTCTTGGTCCATTTCTCTCTTCCCCGGCAGATGAAGGGTGCCCCGAAGTCGAGGTTGTTGTAAAGGGAGAAGCCCTAAACTTTGGGGTGCCTGCGTCTGGTTGATTTTTAGTTTTCCCAAGATATAGGCCCACGTGTGGAGGTGCCCTATGCTCTGTGGTTCTGTTCTGTACGTGTTTTAGGAACGAGCATACGCTTCTCCAGAGTGGCTGTTGTCATTTTGCGTCCCTCCCGGCAACTGAACAAGGCTCCCTTATCTCCTTGGCCTGTCCTGCCTTTCTGGTTTTTAGACATTTTCCGGATGGCTCTTTTGCCCGGGGGGGGAGTGAGATTTCTTTGTAGTGCCGATTTGCTCTCCCCGGGTGCTTGGTTGGCCAAAAAGGGCGTATGCGTTTTTTCCTGACTATATTCAGGAAAAAACGCATACGCCCTTTTTGGCCAACTGCATCATTGTCCACGTTCTGCCGCTTTTCCTGTGCTGGGAAGGCCATTCCCATCTACCTCCTGAACTCCGTTTCGTGCAATTCTGCCTTGCGTTCAAATCCCCTTCGTGGCCTTACCTCAGTATGTTTTTGGACGAGTGCTATCATTTAGACCTCGGCAGGTTTGTGAAGTGCAGTGCCCCAGAGCTCCGTTTGGCAGCTCGCTTTGGTGTGAGCTGGCCGCAATAGCTCCAGATTGCTTCAGGCCCTGTTGTGCTTGCGGCGAGGCAGGCCGAGCCTTTGGTGAATTCCTCTTCGTGATGGGAAATTAGAGTGACGTGGGCCTGTCCGAACACCGCCAGCTGGTCTCTCATTGGTTGCCCCTCTTCCAGGTCATCCTTCGGACCACTTGCAGAGACTACGAATGAGGAGTGTCAAGACGCTGATCCTGCAAGTGGGGGAATTGTTAGTCAAGCGGCTGGAATGGCGGACGCTACCACCCGGAGGTGAAAAATGAGGTGCGCTTTCGAAAGCTTTCCCGATCACACGGTGTACCATCCCCTGGGATTCCCATGAGTGGTTTGGCTGTAGGAAAGTTGCCTTGAACCTGGAGAGGTGGGACCCATGGAATGGGTAGCACGCAGTATAACTCTAGAGGCTCTGCCTTTGCTCCTCCAACCTCAGCAATCCTCTCAGCCTGAGGAGTATCCAGCCTTATGTCTTCTGCCACTGTGGGTGTAGATGTGGTCAATCCTGGTTGCATCACAGCCCCTGAACGCATTTTGGCAGAATTTCCCTCCCTCTCGCCGTGCTTCTTTCTTCTGTGTTTTGGAAATGTATTTTTAGAATGGGCTTTAGCTGATTTTCAGTGCTGTGTTGATGCCGCTTGACACACACTTGATTCACTTACAGAGAGATATCAATACTTAGGTTTTCAGATGCTTACGAGTCTGATATGTTCTTCTGTGATGAATAGGAGCTGTTGAGTTCTGTTCACTGAGCAAGGAGTAGGTGGTGTCTATTATATATTTGCTTTTCCGAAGGTATCTGTGCTCATTTGCAAGTCGTGTTTTATGCATCACGCCACCTCACCTTTCCGCTTAAGCAGGCCTAAGTGTGTTTTCGAACAGCGTGAGTCTGTTCTCTTTTGTCATTCGGGTCGTGGGTAGCGATTTGTACATTCCCTCTCTAAGTGATATCCCAAGTTTCTTTTTCTGTGGGACAGATTTCACTTAGCATCATCGTACCTCAATCCACTCATTATGCTGGAACCAGCCTTATGACATGGATTCCATGGCTGAGGGATATTCCATCGTACCTAAGTAGCACAAATTCTTGGTCCATTTCTCTCTTCCGCGGCAGATGAAGGGTGTCCCGAAGTCGAGGTTGTTGTAAAGAGAGAAGCCCTAAACTTTGGGGTGCCTGCGCCTGGTTGATTTTTAGTTTTCCCAAGATATAGGCCCACGTGTGGAGGTGCCCTACGCTCTGTGGTTCTGTTCTGTACGTGTTTTAGGAACGAGCATACGCTTCTCCAGAGTGGCTTTTGGCATTTTGCGTCCCTCCCGGCAACTGAACTAGGCTCCCTTATCTCCTTGGCCTGTCCTGCCTTTCTGGTTTTTAGACATTTTCCGGATGGCTCTTTTGCCCGGGGGGGGGGAGTGAGATTTCTTTGTAGTGCCGATTTGCTCTCCCCGGGTGCTTGGTTGGCCAAAAAGGGCGTATGCGTTTTTTCCTGAATATATTCAGGAAAAAACGCATACGCCCTTTTTGGCCAACTGCATCATTGTCCACGTTCTGCCGCTTTTCCTGTGCTGGGAAGGCCATTCCCATCTACCTCCTGAACTCCGTTTCGTGCAATTCTGCCTTGCGTTCAAATCCCCTTCGTGGCCTTACCTCAGTATGTTTTTGGACGAGTGTTATCATTTAGAGCTCGGCAGGTTTGTGAAGTGCAGTGCCCCAGAGCTCCGTTTGGCAGCTCGCTTTGGTGTGAGCTGGCCGCAATAGCGCAAGATTGCTTCAGGCCCTGTTGTGCTTGCGGCGAGGCAGGCCGAGCCTTTGGTGAATTCCTCTTCGTGATGGGAAATTAGAGTGACGTGGGCCTGTCCGAACACCGCCAGCTGGTCTCTCATTGGTTGCCCCTCTTCCAGGTCATCCTTCGGACCACTTGCAGAGACTACGAAAGAGGAGTGTCAAGACGCTGATCCTGCAAGTGGGCGAATTGTTACTCAAGCGGCTGGAATGGCGGACGCTAGCACCCGGAGGTGAAAAATGAGGTGCGCTTTCGAAAGCATTCCCGATCACACGGTGTACCATCCCCTGGGATTCCCGTGAGTGGTTTGGCTGTAGGAAAGTTGCCTTGAACCTGGAGAGGTGGGACCCATGGAATGGGTAGCACGCAGTATAACTCTAGAGGCTCTGCCTTTGCTCCTCCAACCTCAGCAATCCTCTCAGCCTGAGGAGTATCCAGCCTTATGTCTTCTGCCGCTGTGGGTGTAGATGTGGTCAATCCTGGTTGCATCACAGCCCCTGCACGCTTTTTGGCAGAATTTCCCTCCCTCTCGCCGTGCTTCTTTCTTCTGTGTTTTGGAAATGTATTTTTAGAATGGGCTTTAGCTGATTTTCAGTGCTGTGTTGATGCCGCTTGACACACACTTGATTCACTTACAGAGAGATATCAATACTTAGGTTTTCAGATGCTGACGAGTCTGATATATTCTTCTGTGATGAATAGGAGCTGTTGAGTCCTGTTCACTGAGCAAGGAGTAGGTGGTGACTATTATATATTTGCTTTTCCGACCGGTATCTGTGCTCGTTTCCAAGTCGTGTTTTATGCATCTCGCCACCTCACCTTTCCGCTTAAGCAGGCCTAAGTGTGTTTTCGAAAAGCGTGAGTCTGTTCTCTTTTGTCATTCGGGTCGTGGGTAGCGATTTGTACATTCCCTCTCTAAGTGATATCCCAAGTTTCTTTTTCTGTGGGACAGATTTCACTTAGCATCATCGTACCTCAATCCACTCATTATGCTGGAAGCAGCCTTATGACATGGATTCCATGGCTGAGGGATATTCCATCGTACTTAAGTAGCACAAATTCTTGGTCCATTTCTCTCTTCCCCGGCAGATGAAGGGTGTCCCGAAGTCGAGGTTGTTGTAAAGAGAGAAGCCCTAAACTTTGGGGTGCCTGCGTCTGGTTGACTTTTAGTTTTCCCAAGATATAGGCCCACGTGTGGAGGTGCCCTACGCTCTGTGGTTCTGTTCTGTACGTGTTTTAGGAACGAGCATACGCTTCTCCAGAGTGGCTGTTGGCATTTTGCGTCCCTCCCGGCAACTGAACAAGGCTCCCTTATCTCCTTGGCCTGTCCTGCCTTTCTGGTTTTTAGACATTTTCCGGATGGCTCTTTTGCCCGGGGGGGGAGTGAGATTTCTTTGTAGTGCCGATTTGCTCTCCCCGGGTGCTTGGTTGGCCAAAAAGGGCGTATCCGTTTTTTCCTGAATATATTCAGGAAAAAACGGATACGCCCTTTTTGGCCAACTGCATCGTTGTCCACGTTCTGCCGCTTTTCCTGTGCTGGGAAGGCCATTCCCATCTACCTCCTGAACTCCGTTTCGTGCAATTCTGCCTTGCGTTCAAATCCCCTTCGTGGCCTTACCTCAGTATGTGTTTGGACGAGTGTTATCATTTAGAGCTCGGCAGGTTTGTGAAGTGCAGTGCCCCAGAGCTCCGTTTGGCAGCTCGCTTTGGTGTGAGCTGGCCGCAATAGCGCCAGATTGCTTCAGGCCCTGTTGTGCTTGCGGCGAGGCAGGCCGAGCCTTTGTTGAATTCCTCTTCGTGATGGGAAATTAGAGTGACGTGGGCCTGTCCGAACACCGCCAGCTGGTCTCTCATTGGTTCCCCCTCTTCCAGGTCATCCTTCGGACCACTTGCAGAGACTACGAAAGAGGAGTGTGAAGACGCTGATCCTGCAAGTGGGGGAATTGTTAGTCAAGCGGCTGGAATGGCGGACGCTAGCACCCGGAGGTGAACAATGAGGTGCGCTTTCGAAAGCTTTCCCGATCACACGGTGTACCATCCCCTGGGATTCCCATGAGTGGTTTGGCTGTAGGAAAGTTGCCTTGAACCTGGATAGGTGGGACCCATGGAATGGGCAGCACGCAGTATAACTCTAGAGGCTCTGCCTTTGCTCCTCCAACCTCAGCAATCCTCTCAGCCTGAGGAGTATCCAGCCTTATGTCTTATGCCGCTGTGGGTGTAGATGTGGTCAATCCTGGTTGCATCACAGCCCCTGAACGCATTTTGGCAGAATTTCCCTCCCCCTCGCCGTGCTTCTTTCTTCTGTGTTTTGGAAATGTATTTTTAGAATGGGCTTTAGCTGATTTTCAGTGCTGTGTTGATGCCGCTTGACACACACTTGATTCACTTACAGAGAGATATCAATACTTAGGTTTTCAGATGCTTACGAGTCTGATATATTCTTCTGTGATGAATAGGAGCTGTTGAGTCCTGTTCACTGAGCAAGGAGTAGGTGGTGTCTATTATATATTTGCTTTTCCGACCGGTATCTGTGCTCGTTTCCAAGTCGTGTTTTATGCATCACGCCACCTCACCTTTCCGCTTAAGCAGGCCTAAGTGTGTTTTCGAAAAGCGTGAGTCTGTTCTCTTTTGTCATTCGGGTCGTGGGTAGCGATTTGTACATTCCCTCTCTAAGTGATATCCCAAGTTTCTTTTTCTGTGGGACAGATTTCACTTAGCATCATCGTACCTCAATCCACTCATTATGCTGGAAGCAGCCTTATGACATGGATTCCATGGCTGAGGGATATTCCATCGTACCAAGTAGCACAAATTCTTGGTCCATTTCTCTCTTCCCCGGCAGATGAAGGGTGTCCCGAAGTCGAGGTTGTTGTAAAGAGAGAAGCCCTAAACTTTGGGGTGCCTGCGTCTGGTTGACTTTTAGTTTTCCCAAGATATAGGCCCACGTGTGGAGGTGCCCTATGCTCTGTGGTTCTGTTCTGTACGTGTTTTAGGAACGAGCATACGCTTCTCCAGAGTGGCTGTTGGCATTTTGCGTCCCTCCCGGCAACTGAACAAGGCTCCCTTATCTCCTTGGCCTGTCCTGCCTTTCTGGGTTTTAGACATTTTCCGGATGGCTCTTTTGCCCGGGGGGGGGGAGTGAGATTTCTTTGTAGTGCCGATTTGCTCTCCCCGGGTGCTTGGTTGGCCAAAAAGGGCGTATGCGTTTTTTCCTGAATATATTCAGGAAAAAACGCATACGCCCTTTTTGGCCAACTGCATCATTGTCCACGTTCTGCCGCTTTTCCTGTGCTGGGAAGGCCATTCCCATCTACCTCCTGAACTCCGTTTCGTGCAATTCTGCCTTGCGTTCAAATCCCCTTCGTGGCCTTACCTCAGTATGTTTTTGGACGAGTGTTATCATTTAGAGCTCGGCAGGTTTGTGAAGTGCAGTGCCCCAGAGCTCCGTTTGGCAGCTCGCTTTGGTGTGAGCTGGCCGCAATAGCGCCAGATTGCTTCAGGCCCTGTTGTGCTTGCGGCGAGGCAGGCCGAGCCTTTGGTGAATTCCTCTTCGTGATGGGAAATTAGAGTGACGTGGGCCTGTCCGAACACCGCCAGCTGGTCTCTGATTGGTTCCCCGTCTTCCAGGTCATCCTTCGGACCACTTGCAGAGCCTACGAAAGAGGAGTGTCAAGACGCTGATCCTGCAAGTGGGGGAATTGTTAGTCAAGCGGCTGGAATGGCGGACGCTAGCACCCGGAGGTGAAAAATGAGGTGCGCTTTCGAAAGGTTTCCCGATCACACGGTGTACCATCCCCTGGGATTCCCGTGAGTGGTTTGGCTGTAGGAAAGTTGCCTTGAACCTGGAGAGGTGGGACCCATGGAATGGGCAGCACGCAGTATAACTCTAGAGGCTCTGCCTTTGCTCCTCCAACCTCAGCAATCCTCTCAGCCTGAGGAGTATCCAGCCTTATGTCTTCTGCCGCTGTGGGTGTAGATGTGGTCAATCCTGGTTGCATCACAGCCCCTGAACGCATTTTGGCAGAATTTCCCTCCCCCTCGCCGTGCTTCTTTCTTCTGTGTTTTGGAAATGTATTTTTAGAATGGGCTATTTTCAGTGCTGTGTTGATGCCGCTTGACACACACTTGATTCACTTACAGAGAGATATCAATACTTAGGTTTTCAGATGCTTACGAGTCTGATATATTCTTCTGTGATGAATAGGAGCTGTTGAGTCCTGTTCACTGAGCAAGGAGTAGGTGGTGTCTATTATATATTTGCTTTTCCGACCGGTATCTGTGCTCGTTTCCAAGTCGTGTTTTATGCATCACGCCACCTCACCTTTCCGCTTAAGCAGGCCTAAGTGTGTTTTCGAAAAGCGTGAGTCTGTTCTCTTTTGTCATTCGGGTCGTGGGTAGCGATTTGTACATTCCCTCTCTAAGTGATATCCCAAGTTTCTTTTTCTGTGGGACAGATTTCACTTAGCATCATCGTACCTCAATCCACTCATTATGCTGGAAGCAGCCTTATGACATGGATTCCATGGCTGAGGGATATTCCATCGTACCAAGTAGCACAAATTCTTGGTCCATTTCTCTCTTCCCCGGCAGATGAAGGGTGTCCCGAAGTCGAGGTTGTTGTAAAGAGAGAAGCCCTAAACTTTGGGGTGCCTGCGTCTGGTTGACTTTTAGTTTTCCCAAGATATAGGCCCACGTGTGGAGGTGCCCTATGCTCTGTGGTTCTGTTCTGTACGTGTTTTAGGAACGAGCATACGCTTCTCCAGAGTGGCTGTTGGCATTTTGCGTCCCTCCCGGCAACTGAACAAGGCTCCCTTATCTCCTTGGCCTGTCCTGCCTTTCTGGTTTTTAGACATTTTCCGGATGGCTCTTTTGCCCGGGGGGGGGAGTGAGATTTCTTTGTAGTGCCGATTTGCTCTCCCCGGGTGCTTGGTTGGCCAAAAAGGGCGTATGCGTTTTTTCCTGAATATATTCAGGAAAAAACGCATACGCCCTTTTTGGCCAACTGCATCATTGTCCACGTTCTGCCGCTTTTCCTGTGCTGGGAAGGCCATTCCCATCTACCTCCTGAACTCCGTTTCGTGCAATTCTGCCTTGCGTTCAAATCCCCTTCGTGGCCTTACCTCAGTATGTTTTTGGACGAGTGTTATCATTTAGAGCTCGGCAGGTTTGTGAAGTGCAGTGCCCCAGAGCTCCGTTTGGCAGCTCGCTTTGGTGTGAGCTGGCCGCAATAGCGCCAGATTGCTTCAGGCCCTGTTGTGCTTGCGGCGAGGCAGGCCGAGCCTTTGGTGAATTCCTCTTCGTGATGGGAAATTAGAGTGACGTGGGCCTGTCCGAACACCGCCAGCTGGTCTCTCATTGGTTCCCCCTCTTCCAGGTCATCCTTCGGACCACTTGCAGAGACTACGAAAGAGGAGTGTGAAGACGCTGATCCTGCAAGTGGGGGAATTGTTAGTCAAGCGGCTGGAATGGCGGACGCTAGCACCCGGAGGTGAAAAATGAGGTGCGCTTTCGAAAGGTTTCCCGATCACACGGTGTACCATCCCCTGGGATTCCCGTGAGTGGTTTGGCTGTAGGAAAGTTGCCTTGAACCTGGAGAGGTGGGACCCATGGAATGGGCAGCACGCAGTATAACTCTAGAGGCTCTGCCTTTGCTCCTCCAACCTCAGCAATCCTCTCAGCCTGAGGAGTATCCAGCCTTATGTCTTATGCCGCTGTGGGTGTAGATGTGGTCAATCCTGGTTGCATCACAGCCCCTGAACGCATTTTGGCAGAATTTCCCTCCCCCTCGCCGTGCTTCTTTCTTCTGTGTTTTGGAAATGTATTTTTAGAATGGGCTTTAGCTGATTTTCAGTGCTGTGTTGATGCCGCTTGACACACACTTGATTCACTTACAGAGAGATATCAATACTTAGGTTTTCAGATGCTTACGAGTCTGATATATTCTTCTGTGATGAATAGGAGCTGTTGAGTCCTGTTCACTGAGCAAGGAGTAGGTGGTGTCTATTATATATTTGCTTTTCCGACCGGTATCTGTGCTCGTTTCCAAGTCGTGTTTTATGCATCACGCCACCTCACCTTTCCGCTTAAGCAGGCCTAAGTGTGTTTTCGAAAAGCGTGAGTCTGTTCTCTTTTGTCATTCGGGTCGTGGGTAGCGATTTGTACATTCCCTCTCTAAGTGATATCCCAAGTTTCTTTTTCTGTGGGACAGATTTCACTTAGCATCATCGTACCTCAATCCACTCATTATGCTGGAACCAGCCTTATGACATGGATTCCATGGCCGAGGGATATTCCCTCGTACCTAAGTAGCACAAATTCTTGGTCCATTTCTCTCTTCCCCGGCAGATGAAGGGTGTCCCGAAGTCGAGGTTGTTGTAAAGAGAGAAGCCCTAAACTTTGGGGTGCCTGCGTCTGGTTGACTTTTAGTTTTCCCAAGATATAGGCCCACGTGTGGAGGTGCCCTATGCTCTGTGGTTCTGTTCTGTACGTGTTTTAGGAACGAGCATACGCTTCTCCAGAGTGGCTGTTGGCATTTTGCGTCCCTCCCGGCAACTGAACAAGGCTCCCTTATCTCCTTGGCCTGTCCTGCCTTTCTGGTTTTTAGACATTTTCCGGATGGCTCTTTTGCCCGGGGGGGGGGGAGTGAGATTTCTTTGTAGTGCCGATTTGCTCTCCCCGGGTGCTTGGTTGGCCAAAAAGGGCGTATGCGTTTTTTCCTGAATATATTCAGGAAAAAACGCATACGCCCTTTTTGGCCAACTGCATCATTGTCCACGTTCTGCCGCTTTTCCTGTGCTGGGAAGGCCATTCCCATCTACCTCCTGAACTCCGTTTCGTGCAATTCTGCCTTGGGTTCAAATCCCCTTCGTGGCCTTACCTCAGTATGTTTTTGGACGAGTGTTATCATTTAGAGCTCGGCAGGTTTGTGAAGTGCAGTGCCCCAGAGCTCCGTTTGGCAGCTCGCTTTGGTGTGAGCTGGCCGCAATAGCGCAAGATTGCTTCAGGCCCTGTTGTGCTTGCGGCGAGGCAGGCCGAGCCTTTGGTGAATTCCTCTTCGTGATGGGAAATTAGAGTGACGTGGGCCTGTCCGAACACCGCCAGCTGGTCTCTCATTGGTTCCCCCTCTTCCAGGTCATCCTTCGGACCACTTGCAGAGACTACGAAAGAGGAGTGTCAAGACGCTGATCCTGCAAGTGGGGGAATTGTTAGTCAAGCGGCTGGAATGGCGGACGCTAGCACCCGGAGGTGAAAAATGAGGTGCGCTTTCGAAAGGTTTCCCGATCACACGGTGTACCATCCCCTGGGATTCCCGTGAGTGGTTTGGCTGTAGGAAAGTTGCCTTGAACCTGGAGAGGTGGGACCCATGGAATGGGCAGCACGCAGTATAACTCTAGAGGCTCTGCCTTTGCTCCTCCAACCTCAGCAATCCTCTCAGCCTGAGGAGTATCCAGCCTTATGTCTTATGCCGCTGTGGGTGTAGATGTGGTCAATCCTGGTTGCATCACAGCCCCTGAACGCATTTTGGCAGAATTTCCCTCCCCCTCGCCGTGCTTCTTTCTTCTGTGTTTTGGAAATGTATTTTTAGAATGGGCTTTAGCTGATTTTCAGTGCTGTGTTGATGCCGCTTGACACACACTTGATTCACTTACAGAGAGATATCAATACTTAGGTTTTCAGATGCTTACGAGTCTGATATATTCTTCTGTGATGAATAGGAGCTGTTGAGTCCTGTTCACTGAGCAAGGAGTAGGTGGTGTCTATTATATATTTGCTTTTCCGACCGGTATCTGTGCTCGTTTCCAAGTCGTGTTTTATGCATCACGCCACCTCACCTTTCCGCTTAAGCAGGCCTAAGTGTGTTTTCGAAAAGCGTGAGTCTGTTCTCTTTTGTCATTCGGGTCGTGGGTAGCGATTTGTACATTCCCTCTCTAAGTGATATCCCAAGTTTCTTTTTCTGTGGGACAGATTTCACTTAGCATCATCGTACCTCAATCCACTCATTATGCTGGAAGCAGCCTTATGACATGGATTCCATGGCTGAGGTATATTCCCTCGTACCAAGTAGCACAAATTCTTGGTCCATTTCTCTCTTCCCCGGCAGATGAAGGGTGTCCCGAAGTCGAGGTTGTTGTAAAGAGAGAAGCCCTAAACTTTGGGGTGCCTGCGTCTGGTTGACTTTTAGTTTTCCCAAGATATAGGCCCACGTGTGGAGGTGCCCTATGCTCTGTGGTTCTGTTCTGTACGTGTTTTAGGAACGAGCATACGCTTCTCCAGAGTGGCTGTTGGCATTTTGCGTCCCTCCCGGCAACTGAACAAGGCTCCCTTATCTCCTTGGCCTGTCCTGCCTTTCTGGTTTTTAGACATTTTCCGGATGGCTCTTTTGCCCGGGGGGGGGGAGTGAGATTTCTTTGTAGTGCCGATTTGCTCTCCCCGGGTGCTTGGTTGGCCAAAAAGGGCGTATGCGTTTTTTCCTGAATATATTCAGGAAAAAACGCATACGCCCTTTTTGGCCAACTGCATCATTGTCCACGTTCTGCCGCTTTTCCTGTGCTGGGAAGGCCATTCCCATCTACCTCCTGAACTCCGTTTCGTGCAATTCTGCCTTGCGTTCAAATCCCCTTCGTGGCCTTACCTCAGTATGTTTTTGGACGAGTGTTATCATTTAGAGCTCGGCAGGTTTGTGAAGTGCAGTGCCCCAGAGCTCCGTTTGGCAGCTCGCTTTGGTGTGAGCTGGCCGCAATAGCGCCAGATTGCTTCAGGCCCTGTTGTGCTTGCGGCGAGGCAGGCCGAGCCTTTGGTGAATTCCTCTTCGTGATGGGAAATTAGAGTGACGTGGGCCTGTCCGAACACCGCCAGCTGGTCTCTCATTGGTTCCCCCTCTTCCAGGTCATCCTTCGGACCACTTGCAGAGACTACGAAAGAGGAGTGTCAAGTCGCTGATCCTGCAAGTGGGGGAATTGTTAGTCAAGCGGCTGGAATGGCGGACGCTAGCACCCGGAGGTGAAAAATGAGGTGCGCTTTCGAAAGGTTTCCCGATCACACGGTGTACCATCCCCTGGGATTCCCGTGAGTGGTTTGGCTGTAGGAAAGTTGCCTTGAACCTGGAGAGGTGGGACCCATGGAATGGGCAGCACGCAGTATAACTCTAGAGGCTCTGCCTTTGCTCCTCCAACCTCAGCAATCCTCTCAGCCTGAGGAGTATCCAGCCTTATGTCTTATGCCGCTGCGGGTGTAGATGTGGTCAATCCTGGTTGCATCACAGCCCCTGAACGCATTTTGGCAGAATTTCCCTCCCTCTCGCCGTGCTTCTTTCTTCTGTGTTTTGGAAATGTATTTTTAGAATGGGCTTTAGCTGATTTTCAGTGCTGTGTTGATGCCGCTTGACACACACTTGATTCACTTACAGAGAGATATCAATACTTAGGTTTTCAGATGCTGACGAGTCTGATATATTCTTCTGTGATGAATAGGAGCTGTTGAGTCCTGTTCACTGAGCAAGGAGTAGGTGGTGACTATTATATATTTGCTTTTCGGACCGGTATCTGTGCTCGTTTCCAAGTCGTGTTTTATGCATCACGCCACCTCACCTTTCCGCTTAAGCAGGCCTAAGTGTGTTTTCGAAAAGCGTGAGTCTGTTCTCTTTTGTCATTCGGGTCGTGGGTAGCGATTTGTACATTCCCTCTCTAAGTGATATCCCAAGTTTCTTTTTCTGTGGGACAGATTTCACTTAGCATCATCGTACCTCAATCCACTCATTATGCTGGAAGCAGCCTTATGACATGGATTCCATGGCTGAGGGATATTCCATCGTACCTAAGTAGCACAAATTCTTGGTCCATTTCTCTCTTCCCCGGCAGATGAAGGGTGTCCCGAAGTCGAGGTTGTTGTAAAGAGAGAAGCCCTAAACTTTGGGGTGCCTGCGTCTGGTTGATTTTTAGTTTTCCCAAGATATAGGCCCACGTGTGGAGGTGCCCTACGCTCTGTGGTTCTGTTCTGTACGTGTTTTAGGAACGAGCATACGCTTCTCCAGGGTGGCTGTTGGCATTTTGCGTCCCTCCCGGCAACTGAACAAGGCTCCCTTATCTCCTTGGCTTGTCCTGCCTTTCTGGTTTTTAGACATTTTCCGGATGGCTCTTTTGCCCGGGGGTGGGGGAGTGAGATTTCTTTGTAGTGCCGATTTGCTCTCCCCGGGTGCTTGGTTGGCCAAAAAGGGCGTATGCGTTTTTTCCTGAATATATTCAGGAAAAAACGCATACGCCCTTTTTGGCCAACTGCATCATTGTCCACGTTCTGCCGCTTTTCCTGTGCTGGGAAGGCCATTCCCATCTACCTCCTGAACTCCGTTTCGTGCAATTCTGCCTTGCGTTCAAATCCCCTTCGTGGCCTTACCTCAGTATGTGTTTGGACGAGTGTTATCATTTAGAGCTCGGCAGGTTTGTGAAGTGCAGTGCCCCAGAGCTCCGTTTGGCAGCTCGCTTTGGTGTGAGCTGGCCGCAATAGCGCCAGATTGCTTCAGGCCCTGTTGTGCTTGCGGCGAGGCAGGCCGAGCCTTTGGTGAATTCCTCTTCGTGATGGGAAATTAGAGTGACGTGGGCCTGTCCGAACACCGCCAGCTGGTCTCTCATTGGTTCCCCCTCTTCCAGGTCATCCTTCGGACCACTTGCAGAGACTACGAAAGAGGAGTGTGAAGACGCTGATCCTGCAAGTGGGGGAATTGTTAGTCAAGCGGCTGGAATGGCGGACGCTAGCACCCGGAGGTGAAAAATGAGGTGCGCTTTCGAAAGGTTTCCCGATCACACGGTGTACCATCCCCTGGTATTCCCGTGAGTGGTTTGGCTGTAGGAAAGTTGCCTTGAACCTGGAGAGGTGGGACCCATGGAATGGGAAGCACGCAGTATAACTCTAGAGGCTCTGCCTTTGCTCCTCCAACCTCAGCAATCGTCTCAGCCTGAGGAGTATCCAGCCTTATGTCTTATGCCGCTGTGGGTGTAGATGTGGTCAATCCTGGTTGCATCACAGCCCCTGAACGCATTTTGGCAGAATTTCCCTCCCCCTCGCCGTGCTTCTTTCTTCTGTGTTTTGGAAATGTATTTTTAGAATGGGCTTTAGATGATTTTCAGTGCTGTGTTGATGCCGCTTGACACACACTTGATTCACTTACAGAGAGATATCAATACTTACGTGTTCAGATGCTGACGAGTCTGATATATTCTTCTGTGATGAATAGGAGCTGTTGAGTCCTGTTCACTGAGCAAGGAGTAGGTGGTGTCTATTATATATTTGCTTTTCCGACCGGTATCTGTGCTCGTTTCCAAGTCGTGTTTTATGCATCACGCCACCTCACCTTTCCGCTTAAGCAGGCCTAAGTGTGTTTTCGAAAAGCGTGTGTCTGTTCTCTTTTGTCATTCGGGTCGTGGGTAGCGATTTGTACATTCCCTCTCTAAGTGATATCCCAAGTTTCTTTTTCTGTGGGACAGATTTCACTTAGCATCATCGTACCTCAATCCACTCATTATGCTGGAAGCAGCCTTATGACATGGATTCCATGGCTGAGGGATATTCCATCGTACCAAGTAGCACAAATTCTTGGTCCATTTCTCTCTTCCCCGGCAGATGAAGGGTGTCCCGAAGTCGAGGTTGTTGTAAAGAGAGAAGCCCTAAACTTTGGGGTGCCTGCGTCTGGTTGACTTTTAGTTTTCCCAAGATATAGGCCCACGTGTGGAGGTGCCCTATGCTCTGTGGTTCTGTTCTGTACGTGTTTTAGGAACGAGCATACGCTTCTCCAGAGTGGCTGTTGGCATTTTGCGTCCCTCCCGGCAACTGAACTAGGCTCCCTTATCTCCTTGGCCTGTCCTGCCTTTCTGGTTTTTAGACATTTTCCGGATGGCTCTTTTGCCCGGGGGGGGGAGTGAGATTTCTTTGTAGTGCCGATTTGCTCTCCCCGGGTGCTTGGTTGGCCAAAAAGGGCGTATGCGTTTTTTCCTCAATATATTCAGGAAAAAACGCATACGCCCTTTTTGGCCAACTGCATCATTGTCCACGTTCTGCCGCTTTTCCTGTGCTGGGAAGGCCATTCCCATCTACCTCCTGAACTCCGTTTCGTGCAATTCTGCCTTGCGTTCAAATCCCCTTCGTGGCCTTACCTCAGTATGTTTTTGGACGAGTGTTATCATTTACAGCTCGGCAGGTTTGTGAAGTGCAGTGCCCCAGAGCTCCGTTTGGCAGCTCGCTTTGGTGTGAGCTGGCCGCAATAGCGCCAGATTGCTTCAGGCCCTGTTGTGCTTGCGGCGAGGCAGGCCGAGCCTTTGGTGAATTCCTCTTCGTGATGGGAAATTAGAGTGACGTGGGCCTGTCCGAACACCACCAGCTGGTCTCTCATTGGTTGCCCCTCTTCCAGGTCATCCTTCGGACCACTTGCAGAGACTACGAAAGAGGAGTGTCAAGACGCTGATCCTGCAAGTGGGTGAATTGTTACTCAAGCGGCTGGAATGGCGGACGCTAGCACCCGGAGGTGAAAAATGAGGTGCGCTTTCGAAAGCATTCCCGATCACACGGTGTACCATCCCCTGGGATTCCCGTGAGTGGTTTGGCTGTAGGAAAGTTGCCTTGAACCTGGAGAGGTGGGACCCATGGAATGGGTAGCACGCAGTATAACTCTAGAGGCTCTGCCTTTGCTCCTCCAACCTCAGCAATCCTCTCAGCCTGAGGAGTATCCAGCCTTATGTCTTATGCCGCTGTGGGTGTAGATGTGGTCAATCCTGGTTGCATCACAGCCCCTGAACGCATTTTGGCAGAATTTCCCTCCCTCTCGCCGTGCTTCTTTCTTCTGTGTTTTGGAAATGTATTTTTAGAATGGGCTTTAGCTGATTTTCAGTGCTGTGTTGATGCCGCTTGACACACACTTGATTCACTTACAGAGAGATATCAATACTTAGGTTTTCAGATGCTGACGAGTCTGATATATTCTTCTGTGATGAATAGGAGCTGTTGAGTCCTGTTCACTGAGCAAGGAGTAGGTGGTGACTATTATATATTTGCTTTTCCGACCGGTATCTGTGCTCGTTTCCAAGTCGTGTTTTATGCATCACGCCACCTCACCTTTCCGCTTAAGCAGGCCTAAGTGTGTTTTCGAAAAGCGTGAGTCTGTTCTCTTTTGTCATTCGGGTCGTGGGTAGCGATTTGTACATTCCCTCTCTAAGTGATATCCCAAGTTTCTTTTTCTGTGGGACAGATTTCACTTAGCATCATCGTACCTCAATCCACTCATTATGCTGGAAGCAGCCTTATGACATGGATTCCATGGCTGAGGGATATTCCATCGTACCTAAGTAGCACAAATTCTTGGTCCATTTCTCTCTTCCGCGGCATATGAAGGGTGTCCCGAAGTCGAGGTTGTTGTAAAGAGAGAAGCCCTAAACTTTGGGGTGCCTGCGTCTGGTTGATTTTTAGTTTTCCCAAGATATAGGCCCACGTGTGGAGGTGCCCTACGCTCTGTGGTTCTGTTTTGTACGTGTTTTAGGAACGAGCATACGCTTCTCCAGAGTGGCTGTTGGCATTTTGCGTCCCTCCCGGCAACTGAACATGGCTCCCTTATCTCCTTGGCCTGTCCTGCCTTTCTGGTTTTTAGACATTTTCCGGATGGCTCTTTTGCCCGGGGGGGGGGGGAGTGAGATTTCTTTGTAGTGCCGATTTGCTCTCCCCGGGTCCTTGGTTGGGCAAAAAGGGCGTATGCGTTTTTTCCTGAATATATTTAGGAAAAAACGCATACGCCCTTTTTTGCCAACTGCATCATTGTCCACGTTCTGCCGCTTTTCCTGTGCTGGGAAGGCCATTCCCATCTACCTCCTGAACTCCGTTTCGTGCAATTCTGCCTTGCGTTCAAATCCCCTTCGTGGCCTTACCTCAGTATGTTTTTGGACGAGTGTTATCATTTACAGCTCGGCAGGTTTGTGAAGTGCAGTGCCCCAGAGCTCCGTTTGGCAGCTCGCTTTGGTGTGAGCTGGCCGCAATAGCGCCAGATTGCTTCAGGCCCTGTTGTGCTTGCGGCGAGGCAGGCCGAGCCTTTGGTGAATTCCTCTTCGTGATGGGAAATTAGAGTGACGTGGGCCTGTCCGAACACCGCCAGCTGGTCTCTCATTGGTTCCCCCTCTTCCAGGTCATCCTTCGGACCACTTGCAGAGACTACGAAAGAGGAGTGTCAAGACGCTGATCCTGCAAGTGGGGGAATTGTTAGTCAAGCGGCTGGAATGGCGGACGCTAGCACCCGGAGGTGAAAAATGAGGTGCGCTTTCGAAAGCTTTCCCGATCACACGGTGTACCATCCCCTGGGATTCCCATGAGTGGTTTGGCTGTAGGAAAGTTGCCTTGAACCTGGAGAGGTGGGACCCATGGAATGGGAAGCACGCAGTATAACTCTAGAGGCTCTGCCTTTGCTCCTCCAACCTCAGCAATCGTCTCAGCCTGAGGAGTATCCAGCCTTATGTCTTATGCCGCTGTGGGTGTAGATGTGGTCAATCCTGGTTGCATCACAGCCCCTGAACGCATTTTGGCAGAATTTCCCTCCCCCTCGCCGTGCTTCTTTCTTCTGTGTTTTGGAAATGTATTTTTAGAATGGGCTTTAGCTGATTTTCAGTGCTGTGTTGATGCCGCTTGACACACACTTGATTCACTTACAGAGAGATATCAATACTTAGGTGTTCAGATGCTGACGAGTCTGATATATTCTTCTGTGATGAATAGGAGCTGTTGAGTCCTGTTCACTGAGCAAGGAGTAGGTGGTGTCTATTATATATTTGCTTTTCCGACCGGTATCTGTGCTCGTTTCCAAGTCGTGTTTTATGCATCATGCCACCTCACCTTTCCGCTTAAGCAGGCCTAAGTGTGTTTTCGAAAAGCGTGTGTCTGTTCTCTTTTGTCATTCGGGTCGTGGGTAGCGATTTGTACATTCCCTCTCTAAGTGATATCCCAAGTTTCTTTTTCTGTGGGACAGATTTCACTTAGCATAATCGTACCTCAATCCACTCATTATGCTGGAAGCAGCCTTATGACATGGATTCCATGGCTGAGGGATATTCCATCGTACCAAGTAGCACAAATTCTTGGTCCATTTCTCTCTTCCCCGGCATATGAAGGGTGTCCCGAAGTCGAGGTTGTTGTAAAGAGAGAAGCCCTAAACTTTGGGGTGCCTGGGTCTGGTTGACTTTTAGTTTTCCCAAGATATAGGCCCACGTGTGGAGGTGCCCTATGCTCTGTGGTTCTGTTCTGTACGTGTTTTAGGAACGAGCATACGCTTCTCCAGAGTGGCTGTTGGCATTTTGCGTCCCTCCCGGCAACTGAACTAGGCTCCCTTATCTCCTTGGCCTGTCCTGCCTTTCTGGTTTTTAGACATTTTCCGGATGGCTCTTTTGCCCGGGGGGGGGGAGTGAGATTTCTTTGTAGTGCCGATTTGCTCTCCCCGGGTGCTTGGTTGGCCAAAAAGGGCGTATGCGTTTTTTCCTGAATATATTCAGGAAAAAACGCATACGCCCTTTTTGGCCAACTGCATCATTGTCCACGTTCTGCCGCTTTTCCTGTGCTGGGAAGGCCATTCCCATCTACCTCCTGAACTCCGTTTCGTGCAATTCTGCCTTGCGTTCAAATCCCCTTCGTGGCCTTACCTCAGTATGTTTTTGGACGAGTGTTATCATTTAGAGCTCGACAGGTTTGTGAAGTGCAGTGCCCCAGAGCTCCGTTTGGCAGCTCGCTTTGGTGTGAGCTGGCCGCAATAGCGCCAGATTGCTTCAGGCCCTGTTGTGCTTGCGGCGAGGCAGGCCGAGCCTTTGGTGAATTCCTCTTCGTGATGGGAAATTAGAGTGACGTGGGCCTGTCCGAACACCACCAGCTGGTCTCTCATTGGTTGCCCCTCTTCCAGGTCATCCTTCGGACCACTTGCAGAGACTACGAAAGAGGAGTGTCAAGACGCTGATCCTGCAAGTGGGTGAATTGTTACTCAAGCGGCTGGAATGGCGGACGCTAGCACCCGGAGGTGAAAAATGAGGTGCGCTTTCGAAAGCATTCCCGATCACACGGTGTACCATCCCCTGGGATTCCCGTGAGTGGTTTGGCTGTAGGAAAGTTGCCTTGAACCTGGAGAGGTGGGACCCATGGAATGGGTAGCACGCAGTATAACTCTAGAGGCTCTGCCTTTGCTCCTCCAACCTCAGCAATCCTCTCAGCCTGAGGAGTATCCAGCCTTATGTCTTATGCCGCTGTGGGTGTAGATGTGGTCAATCCTGGTTGCATCACAGCCCCTGAACGCATTTTGGCAGAATTTCCCTCCCTCTCGCCGTGCTTCTTTCTTCTGTGTTTTGGAAATGTATTTTTAGAATGGGCTTTAGCTGATTTTCAGTGCTGTGTTGATGCCGCTTGACACACACTTGATTCACTTACAGAGAGATATCAATACTTAGGTTTTCAGATGCTGACGAGTCTGATATATTCTTCTGTGATGAATAGGAGCTGTTGAGTCCTGTTCACTGAGCAAGGAGTAGGTGGTGACTATTATATATTTGCTTTTCCGACCGGTATCTGTGCTCGTTTCCAAGTCGTGTTTTATGCATCACGCCACCTCACCTTTCCGCTTAAGCAGGCCTAAGTGTGTTTTCGAAAAGCGTGAGTCTGTTCTCTTTTGTCATTCGGGTCGTGGGTAGAGATTTGTACATTCCCTCTCTAAGTGATATCCCAAGTTTCTTTTTCTGTGGGACAGATTTCACTTAGCATCATCGTACCTCAATCCACTCATTATGCTGGAACCAGCCTTATGACATGGATTCCATGGCTGAGGGATATTCCATCGTACCAAGTAGCACAAATTCTTGGTCCATTTCTCTCTTCCGCGGCATATGAAGGGTGTCCCGAAGTCGAGGTTGTTGTAAAGAGAGAAGCCCTAAACTTTGGGGTGCCTGCGTCTGGTTGACTTTTAGTTTTCCCAAGATATAGGCCCACGTGTGGAGGTGCCCTATGCTCTGTGGTTCTGTTCTGTACGTGTTTTAGGAACGAGCATACGCTTCTCCAGAGTGGCTGTTGGCATTTTGCGTCCCTCCCGGCAACTGAACATGGCTCCCTTATCTCCTTGGCCTGTCCTGGCTTTCTGGTTTTTAGACATTTTCCGGATGGCTCTTTTGCCCGGGGGGGGGGAGTGAGATTTCTTTGTAGTGCCGATTTGCTCTCCCCGGGTGCTTGGTTGGCCAAAAAGGGCGTATGTGTTTTTTCCTGAATATATTCAGGAAAAAACGCATACGCCCTTTTTGGCCAACTGCATCATTGTCCACGTTCTGCCGCTTTTCCTGTGCTGGGAAGGCCATTCCCATCTACCTCCTGAACTCCGTTTCGTGCAATTCTGCCTTGCGTTCAAATCCCCTTCGTGGCCTTACCTCAGTATGTTTTTGGACGAGTGTTATCATTTAGAGCTCGGCAGGTTTGTGAAGTGCAGTGCCCCAGAGCTCCGTTTGGCAGCTCGCTTTGGTGTGAGCTGGCCGCAATAGCGCCAGATTGCTTCAGGCCCTGTTGTGCTTGCGGCGAGGCAGGCCGAGCCTTTGGTGAATTCCTCTTCGTGATGGGAAATTAGAGTGACGTGGGCCTGTCCGAACACCGCCAGCTGGTCTCTCATTGGTTCCCCCTCTTCCAGGTCATCCTTCGGACCACTTGCAGAGACTACGAAAGAGGAGTGTGAAGACGCTGATCCTGCAAGTGGGGGAATTGTTAGTCAAGCGGCTGGAATGGCGGACGCTAGCACCCGGAGGTGAACAATGAGGTGCGCTTTCGAAAGGTTTCCCGATCACACGGTGTACCATCCCCTGGGATTCCCGTGAGTGGTTTGGCTGTAGGAAAGTTGCCTTGAACCTGGAGAGGTGGGACCCATGGAATGGGCAGCACGCAGTATAACTCTAGAGGCTCTGCCTTTGCTCCTCCAACCTCAGCAATCGTCTCAGCCTGAGGAGTATCCAGCCTTATGTCTTATGCCGCTGTGGGTGTAGATGTGGTCAATCCTGGTTGCATCACAGCCCCTGAACGCATTTTGGCAGAATTTCCCTCCCCCTCGCCGTGCTTCTTTCTTCTGTGTTTTGGAAATGTATTTTTAGAATGGGCTTTAGCTGATTTTCAGTGCTGTGTTGATGCCGCTTGACACACACTTGATTCACTTACAGAGAGATATCAATACTTAGGTTTTCAGATGCTTACGAGTCTGATATATTCTTCTGTGATGAATAGGAGCTGTTGAGTCCTGTTCACTGAGCAAGGAGTAGGTGGTGTCTATTATATATTTGCTTTTCCGACCGGTATCTGTGCTCGTTTCCAAGTCGTGTTTTATGCATCACGCCACCTCACCTTTCCGCTTAAGCAGGCCTAAGTGTGTTTTCGAAAAGCGTGAGTCTGTTCTCTTTTGTCATTCGGGTCGTGGGTAGCGATTTGTACATTCCCTCTCTAAGTGATATCCCAAGTTTCTTTTTCTGTGGGACAGATTTCACTTAGCATCATCGTACCTCAATCCACTCATTATGCTGGAACCAGCCTTATGACATGGATTCCATGGCTGAGGGATATTCCATCGTACCAAGTAGCACAAATTCTTGGTCCATTTCTCTCTTCCCCGGCAGATGAAGGGTGTCCCGAAGTCGAGGTTGTTGTAAAGAGAGAAGCCCTAAACTTTGGGGTGCCTGCGTCTGGTTGACTTTTAGTTTTCCCAAGATATAGGCCCACGTGTGGAGGTGCCCTACGCTCTGTGGTTCTGTTCTGTACGTGTTTTAGGAACGAGCATACGCTTCTCCAGAGTGGCTGTTGGCATTTTGCGTCCCTCCCGGCAACTGAACAAGGCTCCCTTATCTCCTTGGCCTGTCCTGCCTTTCTGGTTTTTAGACATTTTCCGGATGGCTCTTTTGCCCGGGGGGGGGGGGGGAGTGAGATTTCTTTGTAGTGCCGATTTGCTCTCCCCGGGTGCTTGGTTGGCCAAAAAGGGCGTATGCGTTTTTTCCTGAATATATTCAGGAAAAAACGCATACGCCCTTTTTGGCCAACTGCATCATTGTCCACGTTCTGCCGCTTTTCCTGTGCTGGGAAGGCCATTCCCATCTACCTCCTGAACTCCGTTTCGTGCAATTCTGCCTTGCGTTCAAATCCCCTTCGTGGCCTTACCTCAGTATGTTTTTGGACGAGTGTTATCATTTAGAGCTCGGCAGGTTTGTGAAGTGCAGTGCCCCAGAGCTCCGTTTGGCAGCTCGCTTTGGTGTGAGCTGGCCGCAATAGCGCCAGATTGCTTCAGGCCCTGTTGTGCTTGCGGCGAGGCAGGCCGAGCCTTTGGTGAATTCCTCTTCGTGATGGGAAATTAGAGTGACGTGGGCCTGTCCGAACACCGCCAGCTGGTCTCTCATTGGTTCCCCCTCTTCCAGGTCATCCTTCGGACCACTTGCAGAGACTACGAAAGAGGAGTGTGAAGACGCTGATCCTGCAAGTGGGGGAATTGTTAGTCAAGCGGCTGGAATGGCGGACGCTAGCACCCGGAGGTGAAAAATGAGGTGCGCTTTCGAAAGGTTTCCCGATCACACGGTGTACCATCCCCTGGGATTCCCGTGAGTGGTTTGGCTGTAGGAAAGTTGCCTTGAACCTGGAGAGGTGGGACCCATGGAATGGGCAGCACGCAGTATAACTCTAGAGGCTCTGCGTTTGCTCCTCCAACCTCAGCAATCCTCTCAGCCTGAGGAGTATCCAGCCTTATGTCTTATGCCGCTGTGGGTGTAGATGTGGTCAATCCTGGTTGCATCACAGCCCCTGAACGCATTTTGGCAGAATTTCCCTCCCCCTCGCCGTGCTTCTTTCTTCTGTGTTTTGGAAATGTATTTTTAGAATGGGCTTTAGCTGATTTTCAGTGCTGTGTTGATGCCGCTTGACACACACTTGATTCACTTACAGAGAGATATCAATACTTAGGTTTTCAGATGCTGACGAGTCTGATATATTCTTCTGTGATGAATAGGAGCTGTTGAGTCCTGTTCACTGAGCAAGGAGTAGGTGGTGACTATTATATATTTGCTTTTCCGACCGGTATCTGTGCTCGTTTCCAAGTCGTGTTTTATGCATCACGCCACCTCACCTTTCCGCTTAAGCAGGCCTAAGTGTGTTTTCGAAAAGCGTGAGTCTGTTCTCTTTTGTCATTCGGGTCGTGGGTAGCGATTTGTACATTCCCTCTCTAAGTGATATCCCAAGTTTCTTTTTCTGTGGGACAGATTTCACTTAGCATCATCGTACCTCAATCCACTCATTATGCTGGAAGCAGCCTTATGACATGGATTCCATGGCTGAGGGATATTCCATCGTACCTAAGTAGCACAAATTCTTGGTCCATTTCTCTCTTCCGCGGCATATGAAGGGTGTCCCGAAGTCGAGGTTGTTGTAAAGAGAGAAGCCCTAAACTTTGGGGTGCCTGCGTCTGGTTGATTTTTAGTTTTCCCAAGATATAGGCCCACGTGTGGAGGTGCCCTACGCTCTGTGGTTCTGTTCTGTACGTGTTTTAGGAACGAGCATACGCTTCTCCAGAGTGGCTGTTGGCATTTTGCGTCCCTCCCGGCAACTGAACATGGCTCCCTTATCTCCTTGGCCTGTCCTGCCTTTCTGGTTTTTAGACATTTTCCGGATGGCTCTTTTGCCCGGGGGGGGGGGAGTGAGATTTCTTTGTAGTGCCGATTTGCTCTCCCCGGGTCCTTGGTTGGGCAAAAAGGGCGTATGCGTTTTTTCCTGAATATATTTAGGAAAAAACGCATACGCCCTTTTTTGCCAACTGCATCATTGTCCACGTTCTGCCGCTTTTCCTGTGCTGGGAAGGCCATTCCCATCTACCTCCTGAACTCCGTTTCGTGCAATTCTGCCTTGCGTTCAAATCCCCTTCGTGGCCTTACCTCAGTATGTTTTTGGACGAGTGTTATCATTTAGAGCTCGGCAGGTTTGTGAAGTGCAGTGCCCCAGAGCTCCGTTTGGCAGCTCGCTTTGGTGTGAGCTGGCCGCAATAGCGCCAGATTGCTTCAGGCCCTGTTGTGCTTGCGGCGAGGCAGGCCGAGCCTTTGGTGAATTCCTCTTCGTGATGGGAAATTAGAGTGACGTGGGCCTGTCCGAACACCGCCAGCTGGTCTCTCATTGGTTCCCCCTCTTCCAGGTCATCCTTCGGACCACTTGCAGAGACTACGAAAGAGGAGTGTCAAGACGCTGATCCTGCAAGTGGGGGAATTGTTAGTCAAGCGGCTGGAATGGCGGACGCTAGCACCCGGAGGTGAAAAATGAGGTGCGCTTTCGAAAGCTTTCCCGATCACACGGTGTACCATCCCCTGGGATTCCCATGAGTGGTTTGGCTGTAGGAAAGTTGCCTTGAACCTGGAGAGGTGGGACCCATGGAATGGGAAGCACGCAGTATAACTCTAGAGGCTCTGCCTTTGCTCCTCCAACCTCAGCAATCGTCTCAGCCTGAGGAGTATCCAGCCTTATGTCTTATGCCGCTGTGGGTGTAGATGTGGTCAATCCTGGTTGCATCACAGCCCCTGAACGCATTTTGGCAGAATTTCCCTCCCCCTCGCCGTGCTTCTTTCTTCTGTGTTTTGGAAATGTATTTTTAGAATGGGCTTTAGCTGATTTTCAGTGCTGTGTTGATGCCGCTTGACACACACTTGATTCACTTACAGAGAGATATCAATACTTAGGTGTTCAGATGCTGACGAGTCTGATATATTCTTCTGTGATGAATAGGAGCTGTTGAGTCCTGTTCACTGAGCAAGGAGTAGGTGGTGTCTATTATATATTTGCTTTTCCGACCGGTATCTGTGCTCGTTTCCAAGTCGTGTTTTATGCATCATGCCACCTCACCTTTCCGCTTAAGCAGGCCTAAGTGTGTTTTCGAAAAGCGTGTGTCTGTTCTCTTTTGTCATTCGGGTCGTGGGTAGCGATTTGTACATTCCCTCTCTAAGTGATATCCCAAGTTTCTTTTTCTGTGGGACAGATTTCACTTAGCATAATCGTACCTCAATCCACTCATTATGCTGGAAGCAGCCTTATGACATGGATTCCATGGCTGAGGGATATTCCATCGTACCAAGTAGCACAAATTCTTGGTCCATTTCTCTCTTCCCCGGCAGATGAAGGGTGTCCCGAAGTCGAGGTTGTTGTAAAGAGAGAAGCCCTAAACTTTGGGGTGCCTGGGTCTGGTTGACTTTTAGTTTTCCCAAGATATAGGCCCACGTGTGGAGGTGCCCTATGCTCTGTGGTTCTGTTCTGTACGTGTTTTAGGAACGAGCATACGCTTCTCCAGAGTGGCTGTTGGCATTTTGCGTCCCTCCCGGCAACTGAACTAGGCTCCCTTATCTCCTTGGCCTGTCCTGCCTTTCTGGTTTTTAGACATTTTCCGGATGGCTCTTTTGCCCGGGGGGGGGGAGTGAGATTTCTTTGTAGTGCCGATTTGCTCTCCCCGGGTGCTTGGTTGGCCAAAAAGGGCGTATGCGTTTTTTCCTGAATATATTCAGGAAAAAACGCATACGCCCTTTTTGGCCAACTGCATCATTGTCCACGTTCTGCCGCTTTTCCTGTGCTGGGAAGGCCATTCCCATCTACCTCCTGAACTCCGTTTCGTGCAATTCTGCCTTGCGTTCAAATCCCCTTCGTGGCCTTACCTCAGTATGTTTTTGGACGAGTGTTATCATTTAGAGCTCGGCAGGTTTGTGAAGTGCAGTGCCCCAGAGCTCCGTTTGGCAGCTCGCTTTGGTGTGAGCTGGCCGCAATAGCGCCAGATTGCTTCAGGCCCTGTTGTGCTTGCGGCGAGGCAGGCCGAGCCTTTGGTGAATTCCTCTTCGTGATGGGAAATTAGAGTGACGTGGGCCTGTCCGAACACCACCAGCTGGTCTCTCATTGGTTGCCCCTCTTCCAGGTCATCCTTCGGACCACTTGCAGAGACTACGAAAGAGGAGTGTCAAGACGCTGATCCTGCAAGTGGGTGAATTGTTACTCAAGCGGCTGGAATGGCGGACGCTAGCACCCGGAGGTGAAAAATGAGGTGCGCTTTCGAAAGCATTCCCGATCACACGGTGTACCATCCCCTGGGATTCCCGTGAGTGGTTTGGCTGTAGGAAAGTTGCCTTGAACCTGGAGAGGTGGGACCCATGGAATGGGTAGCACGCAGTATAACTCTAGAGGCTCTGCCTTTGCTCCTCCAACCTCAGCAATCCTCTCAGCCTGAGGAGTATCCAGCCTTATGTCTTATGCCGCTGTGGGTGTAGATGTGGTCAATCCTGGTTGCATCACAGCCCCTGAACGCATTTTGGCAGAATTTCCCTCCCTCTCGCCGTGCTTCTTTCTTCTGTGTTTTGGAAATGTATTTTTAGAATGGGCTTTAGCTGATTTTCAGTGCTGTGTTGATGCCGCTTGACACACACTTGATTCACTTACAGAGAGATATCAATACTTAGGTTTTCAGATGCTGACGAGTCTGATATATTCTTCTGTGATGAATAGGAGCTGTTGAGTCCTGTTCACTGAGCAAGGAGTAGGTGGTGACTATTATATATTTGCTTTTCCGACCGGTATCTGTGCTCGTTTCCAAGTCGTGTTTTATGCATCACGCCACCTCACCTTTCCGCTTAAGCAGGCCTAAGTGTGTTTTCGAAAAGCGTGAGTCTGTTCTCTTTTGTCATTCGGGTCGTGGGTAGAGATTTGTACATTCCCTCTCTAAGTGATATCCCAAGTTTCTTTTTCTGTGGGACAGATTTCACTTAGCATCATCGTACCTCAATCCACTCATTATGCTGGAACCAGCCTTATGACATGGATTCCATGGCTGAGGGATATTCCATCGTACCAAGTAGCACAAATTCTTGGTCCATTTCTCTCTTCCGCGGCATATGAAGGGTGTCCCGAAGTCGAGGTTGTTGTAAAGAGAGAAGCCCTAAACTTTGGGGTGCCTGCGTCTGGTTGACTTTTAGTTTTCCCAAGATATAGGCCCACGTGTGGAGGTGCCCTATGCTCTGTGGTTCTGTTCTGTACGTGTTTTAGGAACGAGCATACGCTTCTCCAGAGTGGCTGTTGGCATTTTGCGTCCCTCCCGGCAACTGAACATGGCTCCCTTATCTCCTTGGCCTGTCCTGCCTTTCTGGTTTTTAGACATTTTCCGGATGGCTCTTTTGCCCGGGGGGGGGGAGTGAGATTTCTTTGTAGTGCCGATTTGCTCTCCCCGGGTGCTTGGTTGGCCAAAAAGGGCGTATGCGTTTTTTCCTGAATATATTCAGGAAAAAACGCATACGCCCTTTTTGGCCAACTGCATCATTGTCCACGTTCTGCCGCTTTTCCTGTGCTGGGAAGGCCATTCCCATCTACCTCCTGAACTCCGTTTCGTGCAATTCTGCCTTGCGTTCAAATACCCTTCGTGGCCTTACCTCAGTATGTTTTTGGACGAGTGTTATCATTTAGAGCTCGGCAGGTTTGTGAAGTGCAGTGCCCCAGAGCTCCGTTTGGCAGCTCGCTTTGGTGTGAGCTGGCCGCAATAGCGCCAGATTGCTTCAGGCCCTGTTGTGCTTGCGGCGAGGCAGGCCGAGCCTTTGGTGAATTCCTCTTCGTGATGGGAAATTAGAGTGACGTGGGCCTGTCCGAACACCGCCAGCTGGTCTCTCATTGGTTCCCCCTCTTCCAGGTCATCCTTCGGACCACTTGCAGAGACTACGAAAGAGGAGTGTCAAGACGCTGATCCTGCAAGTGGGGGAATTGTTAGTCAAGCGGCTGGAATGGCGGACGCTAGCACCCGGAGGTGAACAATGAGGTGCGCTTTCGAAAGGTTTCCCGATCACACGGTGTACCATCCCCTGGGATTCCCGTGAGTGGTTTGGCTGTAGGAAAGTTGCCTTGAACCTGGAGAGGTGGGACCCATGGAATGGGCAGCACGCAGTATAACTCTAGAGGCTCTGCCTTTGCTCCTCCAACCTCAGCAATCCTCTCAGCCTGAGGAGTATCCAGCCTTATGTCTTATGCCGCTGTGGGTGTAGATGTGGTCAATCCTGGTTGCATCACAGCCCCTGAACGCATTTTGGCAGAATTTCCCTCCCCCTCGCCGTGCTTCTTTCTTCTGTGTTTTGGAAATGTATTTTTAGAATGGGCTTTAGCTGATTTTCAGTGCTGTGTTGATGCCGCTTGACACACACTTGATTCACTTACAGAGAGATATCAATACTTAGGTTTTCAGATGCTTACGAGTCTGATATATTCTTCTGTGATGAATAGGAGCTGTTGAGTCCTGTTCACTGAGCAAGGAGTAGGTGGTGTCTATTATATATTTGCTTTTCCGACCGGTATCTGTGCTCGTTTCCAAGTCGTGTTTTATGCATCACGCCACCTCACCTTTCCGCTTAAGCAGGCCTAAGTGTGTTTTCGAAAAGCGTGAGTCTGTTCTCTTTTGTCATTCGGGTCGTGGGTAGCGATTTGTACATTCCCTCTCTAAGTGATATCCCAAGTTTCTTTTTCTGTGGGACAGATTTCACTTAGCATCATCGTACCTCAATCCACTCATTATGCTGGAACCAGCCTTATGACATGGATTCCATGGCTGAGGGATATTCCATCGTACCAAGTAGCACAAATTCTTGGTCCATTTCTCTCTTGCCCGGCAGATGAAGGGTGTCCCGAAGTCGAGGTTGTTGTAAAGAGAGAAGCCCTAAACTTTGGGGTGCCTGCGTCTGGTTGACTTTTAGTTTTCCCAAGATATAGGCCCACGTGTGGAGGTGCCCTACGCTCTGTGGTTCTGTTCTGTACGTGTTTTAGGAACGAGCATACGCTTCTCCAGAGTGGCTGTTGGCATTTTGCGTCCCTCCCGGCAACTGAACAAGGCTCCCTTATCTCCTTGGCCTGTCCTGCCTTTCTGGTTTTTAGACATTTTCCGGATGGCTCTTTTGCCCGGGGGGGGGGGGAGAGTGAGATTTCTTTGTAGTGCCGATTTGCTCTCCCCGGGTGCTTGGTTGGCCAAAAAGGGCGTATGCGTTTTTTCCTGAATATATTCAGGAAAAAACGCATACGCCCTTTTTGGCCAACTGCATCATTGTCCACGTTCTGCCGCTTTTCCTGTGCTGGGAAGGCCATTCCCATCTACCTCCTGAACTCCGTTTCGTGCAATTCTGCCTTGCGTTCAAATCCCCTTCGTGGCCTTACCTCAGTATGTTTTTGGACGAGTGTTATCATTTAGAGCTCGGCAGGTTTGTGAAGTGCAGTGCCCCAGAGCTCCGTTTGGCAGCTCGCTTTGGTGTGAGCTGGCCGCAATAGCGCCAGATTGCTTCAGGCCCTGTTGTGCTTGCGGCGAGGCAGGCCGAGCCTTTGGTGAATTCCTCTTCGTGATGGGAAATTAGAGTGACGTGGGCCTGTCCGAACACCGCCAGCTGGTCTCTCATTGGTTCCCCCTCTTCCAGGTCATCCTTCGGACCACTTGCAGAGACTACGAAAGAGGAGTGTGAAGACGCTGATCCTGCAAGTGGGGGAATTGTTAGTCAAGCGGCTGGAATGGCGGACGCTAGCACCCGGAGGTGAAAAATGAGGTGCGCTTTCGAAAGGTTTCCCGATCACACGGTGTACCATCCCCTGGGATTCCCGTGAGTGGTTTGGCTGTAGGAAAGTTGCCTTGAACCTGGAGAGGTGGGACCCATGGAATGGGCAGCACGCAGTATAACTCTAGAGGCTCTGCGTTTGCTCCTCCAACCTCAGCAATCCTCTCAGCCTGAGGAGTATCCAGCCTTATGTCTTATGCCGCTGTGGGTGTAGATGTGGTCAATCCTGGTTGCATCACAGCCCCTGAACGCATTTTGGCAGAATTTCCCTCCCCCTCGCCGTGCTTCTTTCTTCTGTGTTTTGGAAATGTATTTTTAGAATGGGCTTTAGCTGATTTTCAGTGCTGTGTTGATGCCGCTTGACACACACTTGATTCACTTACAGAGAGATATCAATACTTAGGTTTTCAGATGCTTACGAGTCTGATATATTCTTCTGTGATGAATAGGAGCTGTTGAGTCCTGTTCACTGAGCAAGGAGTAGGTGGTGTCTATTATATATTTGCTTTTCCGACCGGTATCTGTGCTCGTTTCCAAGTCGTGTTTTATGCATCACGCCACCTCACCTTTCCGCTTAAGCAGGCCTAAGTGTGTTTTCGAAAAGCGTGAGTCTGTTCTCTTTTGTCATTCGGGTCGTGGGTAGCGATTTGTACATTCCCTCTCTAAGTGATATCCCAAGTTTCTTTTTCTGTGGGACAGATTTCACTTAGCATCATCGTACCTCAATCCACTCATTATGCTGGAACCAGCCTTATGACATGGATTCCATGGCTGAGGGATATTCCCTCGTACCTAAGTAGCACAAATTCTTGGTCCATTTCTCTCTTCCCCGGCAGATGAAGGGTGTCCCGAAGTCGAGGTTGTTGTAAAGAGAGAAGCCCTAAACTTTGGGGTGCCTGCGTCTGGTTGACTTTTAGTTTTCCCAAGATATAGGCCCACGTGTGGAGGTGCCCTACGCTCTGTGGTTCTGTTCTGTACGTGTTTTAGGAACGAGCATACGCTTCTCCAGAGTGGCTGTTGGCATTTTGCGTCCCTCCCGGCAACTGAACAAGGCTCCCTTATCTCCTTGGCCTGTCCTGCCTTTCTGGTTTTTAGACATTTTCCGGATGGCTCTTTTGCCCGGGGGGGGGGGGAGTGAGATTTCTTTGTAGTGCCGATTTGCTCTCCCCGGGTGCTTGGTTGGCCAAAAAGGGCGTATGCGTTTTTTCCTGAATATATTCAGGAAAAAACGCATACGCCCTTTTTGGCCAACTGCATCATTGTCCACGTTCTGCCGCTTTTCCTGTGCTGGGAAGGCCATTCCCATCTACCTCCTGAACTCCGTTTCGTGCAATTCTGCCTTGCGTTCAAATCCCCTTCGTGGCCTTACCTCAGTATGTTTTTGGACGAGTGTTATCATTTAGAGCTCGGCAGGTTTGTGAAGTGCAGTGCCCCAGAGCTCCGTTTGGCAGCTCGCTTTGGTGTGAGCTGGCCGCAATAGCGCCAGATTGCTTCAGGCCCTGTTGTGCTTGCGGCGAGCCAGGCCGAGCCTTTGGTGAATTCCTCTTCGTGATGGGAAATTAGAGTGACGTGGGCCTGTCCGAACACCGCCAGCTGGTCTCTCATTGGTTCCCCCTCTTCCAGGTCATCCTTCGGACCACTTGCAGAGACTACGAAAGAGGAGTGTGAAGACGCTGATCCTGCAAGTGGGGGAATTGTTAGTCAAGCGGCTGGAATGGCGGACGCTAGCACCCGTAGGTGAAAAATGAGGTGCGCTTTCGAAAGCTTTCCCGATCACACGGTGTACCATCCCCTGGGATTCCCATGAGTGGTTTGGCTGTAGGAAAGTTGCCTTGAACCTGGAGAGGTGGGACCCATGGAATGGGCAGCACGCAGTATAACTCTAGAGGCTCTGCGTTTGCTCCTCCAACCTCAGCAATCCTCTCAGCCTGAGGAGTATCCAGCCTTATGTCTTATGCCGCTGTGGGTGTAGATGTGGTCAATCCTGGTTGCATCACAGCCCCTGAACGCATTTTGGCAGAATTTCCCTCCCCCTCGCCGTGCTTCTTTCTTCTGTGTTTTGGAAATGTATTTTTAGAATGGGCTTTAGCTGATTTTCAGTGCTGTGTTGATGCCGCTTGACACACACTTGATTCACTTACAGAGAGATATCAATACTTAGGTTTTCAGATGCTTACGAGTCTGATATATTCTTCTGTGATGAATAGGAGCTGTTGAGTCCTGTTCACTGAGCAAGGAGTAGGTGGTGTCTATTATATATTTGCTTTTCCGACCGGTATCTGTGCTCGTTTCCAAGTCGTGTTTTATGCATCACGCCACCTCACCTTTCCGCTTAAGCAGGCCTAAGTGTGTTTTCGAAAAGCGTGAGTCTGTTCTCTTTTGTCATTCGGGTCGTGGGTAGCGATTTGTACATTCCCTCTCTAAGTGATATCCCAAGTTTCTTTTTCTGTGGGACAGATTTCACTTAGCATCATCGTACCTCAATCCACTCATTATGCTGGAACCAGCCTTATGACATGGATTCCATGGCCGAGGGATATTCCCTCGTACCTAAGTAGCACAAATTCTTGGTCCATTTCTCTCTTCCCCGGCAGATGAAGGGTGTCCCGAAGTCGAGGTTGTTGTAAAGAGAGAAGCCCTAAACTTTGGGGTGCCTGCGTCTGGTTGACTTTTAGTTTTCCCAAGATATAGGCCCACGTGTGGAGGTGCCCTACGCTCTGTGGTTCTGTTCTGTACGTGTTTTAGGAACGAGCATACGCTTCTCCAGAGTGGCTGTTGGCATTTTGCGTCCCTCCCGGCAACTGAACAAGGCTCCCTTATCTCCTTGGCCTGTCCTGCCTTTCTGGTTTTTAGACATTTTCCGGATGGCTCTTTTGCCTGGGGGGGGGGAGTGAGATTTCTTTGTAGTGCCGATTTGCTCTCCCCGGGTGCTTGGTTGGCCAAAAAGGGCGTATGCGTTTTTTCCTGAATATATTCAGGAAAAAACGCATACGCCCTTTTTGGCCAACTGCATCATTGTCCACGTTCTGCCGCTTTTCCTGTGCTGGGAAGGCCATTCCCATCTACCTCCTGAACTCCGTTTCGTGCAATTCTGCCTTGCGTTCAAATCCCCTTCGTGGCCTTACCTCAGTATGTTTTTGGACGAGTGTTATCATTTAGAGCTCGGCAGGTTTGTGAAGTGCAGTGCCCCAGAGCTCCGTTTGGCAGCTCGCTTTGGTGTGAGCTGGCCGCAATAGCGCCAGATTGCTTCAGGCCCTGTTGTGCTTGCGGCGAGGCAGGCCGAGCCTTTGGTGAATTCCTCTTCGTGATGGGAAATTAGAGTGACGTGGGCCTGTCCGAACACCGCCAGCTGGTCTCTCATTGGTTCCCCCTCTTCCAGGTCATCCTTCGGAAAACTTGCAGAGACTACGAAAGAGGAGTGTGAAGACGCTGATCCTGCAAGTGGGGGAATTGTTAGTCAAGCGGCTGGAATGGCGGACGCTAGCACCCGGAGGTGAAAAATGAGGTGCGCTTTCGAAAGGTTTCCCGATCACACGGTGTACCATCCCCTGGGATTCCCGTGAGTGGTTTGGCTGTAGGAAAGTTGCCTTGAACCTGGAGAGGTGGGACCCATGGAATGGGCAGCACGCAGTATAACTCTAGAGGCTCTGCCTTTGCTCTTCCAACCTCAGCAATCCTCTCAGCCTGAGGAGTATCCAGCCTTATGTCTTATGCCACTGTGGGTGTAGATGTGGTCAATCCTGGTTGCATCACAGCCCCTGAACGCATTTTGGCAGAATTTCCCTCCCCCTCGCCGTGCTTCTTTCTTCTGTGTTTTGGAAATGTATTTTTAGAATGGGCTTTAGCTGATTTTCAGTGCTGTGTTGATGCCGCTTGACACACACTTGATTCACTTACAGAGAGATATCAATACTTAGGTTTTCAGATGCTTACGAGTCTGATATATTCTTCTGTGATGAATAGGAGCTGTTGAGTCCTGTTCACTGAGCAAGGAGTAGGTGGTGTCTATTATATATTTGCTTTTCCGACCGGTATCTGTGCTCGTTTCCAAGTCGTGTTTTATGCATCACGCCACCTCACCTTTCCGCTTAAGCAGGCCTAAGTGTGTTTTCGAAAAGCGTGAGTCTGTTCTCTTTTGTCATTCGGGTCGTGGGTAGCGATTTGTACATTCCCTCTCTAAGTGATATCCCAAGTTTCTTTTTCTGTGGGACAGATTTCACTTAGCATCATCGTACCTCAATCCACTCATTATGCTGGAACCAGCCTTATGACATGGATTCCATGGCTGAGGGATATTCCCTCGTACCAAGTAGCACAAATTCTTGGTCCATTTCTCTCTTCCCCGGCAGATGAAGGGTGTCCCGAAGTCGAGGTTGTTGTAAAGCGAGAAGCCCTAAACTTTGGGGTGCCTGCGTCTGGTTGACTTTTAATTTTCCCAAGATATAGGCCCACGTGTGGAGGTGCCCTACGCTCTGTGGTTCTGTTCTGTACGTGTTTTAGGAACGAGCATACGCTTCTCCAGAGTGGCTGTTGGTATTTTGCGTCCCTCCCGGCAACTGAACAAGGCTCCCTTATCTCCTTGGCCTGTCCTGCCTTTCTGGTTTTTAGACATTTTCCGGATGGCTCTTTTGCCCGGGGGGGGGGGGAGTGAGATTTCTTTGTAGTGCCGATTTGCTCTCCCCGGGTGCTTGGTTGGCCAAAAAGGGCGTATGCGTTTTTTCCTGAATATATTCAGGAAAAAACGCATACGCCGTTTTTGGCCAACTGCATCATTGTCCACGTTCTGCCGCTTTTCCTGTGCTGGGAAGGCCATTCCCATCTACCTCCTGAACTCCGTTTCGTGCAATTCTGCCTTGCGTTCAAATCCCCTTCGTGGCCTTACCTCAGTATGTTTTTGGACGAGTGTTATCATTTAGAGCTCGGCAGGTTTGTGAAGTGCAGTGCCCCAGAGCTCCGTTTGGCAGCTCGCTTTGGTGTGAGCTGGCCGCAATAGCGCCAGATTGCTTCAGGCCCTGTTGTGCTTGCGGCGAGGCAGGCCGAGCCTTTGGTGAATTCCTCTTCGTGATGGGAAATTAGAGTGACGTGGGCCTGTCCGAACACCGCCAGCTGGTCTCTCATTGGTTCCCCCTCTTCCAGGTCATCCTTCGGACCACTTGCAGAGACTACGAAAGAGGAGTGTGAAGACGCTGATCCTGCAAGTGGGGGAATTGTTAGTCAAGCGGCTGGAATGGCGGACGCTAGCACCCGGAGGTGAAAAATGAGGTGCGCTTTCAAAAGGTTTCCCGATCACACGGTGTACCATCCCCTGGGATTCCCGTGAGTGGTTTGGCTGTAGGAAAGTTGCCTTGAACCTGGAGAGGTGGGACCCATGGAATGGGCAGCACGCAGTATAACTCTAGAGGCTCTGCCTTTGCTCCTCCAACCTCAGCAATCCTCTCAGCCTGAGGAGTATCCAGCCTTATGTCTTATGCCGCTGTGGGTGTAGATGTGGTCAATCCTGGTTGCATCACAGCCCCTGAACGCATTTTGGCAGAATTTCCCTCCCCCTCGCCGTGCTTCTTTCTTCTGTGTTTTGGAAATGTATTTTTAGAATGGGCTTTAGCTGATTTTCAGTGCTGTGTTGATGCCGCTTGACACACACTTGATTCACTTACAGAGAGATATCAATACTTAGGTTTTCAGATGCTTACGAGTCTGATATATTCTTCTGTGATGAATAGGAGCTGTTGAGTCCTGTTCACTGAGCAAGGAGTAGGTGGTGTCTATTATATATTTGCTTTTCCGACCGGTATCTGTGCTCGTTTCCAAGTCGTGTTTTATGCATCACGCCACCTCACCTTTCCGCTTAAGCAGGCCTAAGTGTGTTTTCGAAAAGCGTGAGTCTGTTCTCTTTTGTCATTCGGGTCGTGGGTAGCGATTTGTACATTCCCTCTCTAAGTGATATCCCAAGTTTCTTTTTCTGTGGGACAGATTTCACTTAGCATCATCGTACCTCAATCCACTCATTATGCTGGAACCAGCCTTATGACATGGATTCCATGGCCGAGGGATATTCCCTCGTACCTAAGTAGCCCAAATTCTTGGTCCATTTCTCTCTTCCCCGGCAGATGAAGGGTGTCCCGAAGTCGAGGTTGTTGTAAAGAGAGAAGCCCTAAACTTTGGGGTGCCTGCGTCTGGTTGACTTTTAGTTTTCCCAAGATATAGGCCCACGTGTGGAGGTGCCCTATGCTCTGTGGTTCTGTTCTGTACGTGTTTTAGGAACGAGCATACGCTTCTCCAGAGTGGCTGTTGGCATTTTGCGTCCCTCCCGGCAACTGAACAAGGCTCCCTTATCTCCTTGGCCTGTCCTGCCTTTCTGGTTTTTAGACATTTTCCGGATGGCTCTTTTGCCCGGGGGGGGAGTGAGATTTCTTTGTAGTGCCGATTTGCTCTCCCCGGGTGCTTGGTTGGCCAAAAAGGGCGTATGCGTTTTTTCCTGAATATATTCAGGAAAAAACGCATACGCCCTTTCTGGCCAACTGCATCATTGTCCACGTTCTGCCGCTTTTCCTGTGCTGGGAAGGCCATTCCCATCTACCTCCTGAACTCCGTTTCGTGCAATTCTGCCTTGCGTTCAAATCCCCTTCGTGGCCTTACCTCAGTATGTGTTTGGACGAGTGTTATCATTTAGAGCTCGGCAGGTTTGTGAAGTGCAGTGCCCCAGAGCTCCGTTTGGCAGCTCGCTTTGGTGTGAGCTGGCCGCAATAGCGCCAGATTGCTTCAGGCCCTGTTGTGCTTGCGGCGAGGCAGGCCGAGCCTTTGGTGAATTCCTCTTCGTGATGGGAAATTAGAGTGACGTGGGCCTGTCCGAACACCGCCAGCTGGTCTCTCATTGGTTCCCCCTCTTCCAGGTCATCCTTCGGACCACTTGCAGAGACTACGAAAGAGGAGTGTGAAGACGCTGATCCTGCAAGTGGGGGAATTGTTAGTCAAGCGGCTGGAATGGCGGACGCTAGCACCCGGAGGTGAAAAATGAGGTGCGCTTTCGAAAGCTTTCCCGATCACACGGTGTACCATCCCCTGGGATTCCCATGAGTGGTTTGGCTGTAGGAAAGTTGCCTTGAACCTGGAGAGGTGGGACCCATGGAATGGGCAGCACGCAGTATAACTCTAGAGGCTCTGCGTTTGCTCCTCCAACCTCAGCAATCCTCTCAGCCTGAGGAGTATCCAGCCTTATGTCTTATGCCGCTGTGGGTGTAGATGTGGTCAATCCTGGTTGCATCACAGCCCCTGAACGCATTTTGGCAGAATTTCCCTCCCCCTCGCCGTGCTTCTTTCTTCTGTGTTTTGGAAATGTATTTTTAGAATGGGCTTTAGCTGATTTTCAGTGCTGTGTTGATGCCGCTTGACACACACTTGATTCACTTACAGAGAGATATCAATACTTAGGTTTTCAGATGCTTACGAGTCTGATATATTCTTCTGTGATGAATAGGAGCTGTTGAGTCCTGTTCACTGAGCAAGGAGTAGGTGGTGTCTATTATATATTTGCTTTTCCGACCGGTATCTGTGCTCGTTTCCAAGTCGTGTTTTATGCATCACGCCACCTCACCTTTCCGCTTAAGCAGGCCTAAGTGTGTTTTCGAAAAGCGTGAGTCTGTTCTCTTTTGTCATTCGGGTCGTGGGTAGCGATTTGTACATTCCCTCTCTAAGTGATATCCCAAGTTTCTTTTTCTGTGGGACAGATTTCACTTAGCATCATCGTACCTCAATCCACTCATTATGCTGGAACCAGCCTTATGACATGGATTCCATGGCTGAGGGATATTCCCTCGTACCAAGTAGCACAAATTCTTGGTCCATTTCTCTCTTCCCCGGCAGATGAAGGGGGTCCCGAAGTCGAGGTTGTTGTAAAGAGAGAAGCCCTAAACTTTGGGGTGCCTGCGTCTGGTTGACTTTTAATTTTCCCAAGATATAGGCCCACGTGTGGAGGTGCCCTACGCTCTGTGGTTCTGTTCTGTACGTGTTTTAGGAACGAGCATACGCTTCTCCAGAGTGGCTGTTGGCATTTTGCGTCCCTCCCGGCAACTGAACAAGGCTCCCTTATCTCCTTGGCCTGTCCTGCCTTTCTGGTTTTTAGACATTTTCCGGATGGCTCTTTTGCCCGGGGGGGGGGAGTGAGATTTCTTTGTAGTGCCGATTTGCTCTCCCCGGGTGCTTGGTTGGCCAAAAAGGGCGTATGCGTTTTTTCCTGAATATATTCAGGAAAAAACGCATACGCCGTTTTTGGCCAACTGCATCATTGTCCACGTTCTGCCGCTTTTCCTGTGCTGGGAAGGCCATTCCCATCTACCTCCTGAACTCCGTTTCGTGCAATTCTGCCTTGCGTTCAAATCCCCTTCGTGGCCTTACCTCAGTATGTTTTTGGACGAGTGTTATCATTTAGAGCTCGGCAGGTTTGTGAAGTGCAGTGCCCCAGAGCTCCGTTTGGCAGCTCGCTTTGGTGTGAGCTGGCCGCAATAGCGCCAGATTGCTTCAGGCCCTGTTGTGCTTGCGGCGAGGCAGGCCGAGCCTTTGGTGAATTCCTCTTCGTGATGGGAAATTAGAGTGACGTGGGCCTGTCCGAACACCGCCAGCTGGTCTCTCATTGGTTCCCCCTCTTCCAGGTCATCCTTCGGTCCACTTGCAGAGACTACGAAAGAGGAGTGTGAAGACGCTGATCCTGCAAGTGGGGGAATTGTTAGTCAAGCGGCTGGAATGGCGGACGCTAGCACCCGGAGGTGAAAAATGAGGTGCGCTTTCAAAAGGTTTCCCGATCACACGGTGTACCATCCCCTGGGATTCCCGTGAGTGGTTTGGCTGTAGGAAAGTTGCCTTGAACCTGGAGAGGTGGGACCCATGGAATGGGCAGCACGCAGTATAACTCTAGAGGCTCTGCCTTTGCTCCTCCAACCTCAGCAATCCTCTCAGCCTGAGGAGTATCCAGCCTTATGTCTTATGCCGCTGTGGGTGTAGATGTGGTCAATCCTGGTTGCATCACAGCCCCTGAACGCATTTTGGCAGAATTTCCCTCCCCCTCGCCGTGCTTCTTTCTTCTGTGTTTTGGAAATGTATTTTTAGAATGGGCTTTAGCTGATTTTCAGTGCTGTGTTGATGCCGCTTGACACACACTTGATTCACTTACAGAGAGATATCAATACTTAGGTTTTCAGATGCTTACGAGTCTGATATATTCTTCTGTGATGAATAGGAGCTGTTGAGTCCTGTTCACTGAGCAAGGAGTAGGTGGTGTCTATTATATATTTGCTTTTCCGACCGGTATCTGTGCTCGTTTCCAAGTCGTGTTTTATGCATCACGCCACCTCACCTTTCCGCTTAAGCAGGCCTAAGTGTGTTTTCGAAAAGCGTGAGTCTGTTCTCTTTTGTCATTCGGGTCGTGGGTAGCGATTTGTACATTCCCTCTCTAAGTGATATCCCAAGTTTCTTTTTCTGTGGGACAGATTTCACTTAGCATCATCGTACCTCAATCCACTCATTATGCTGGAACCAGCCTTATGACATGGATTCCATGGCCGAGGGATATTCCCTCGTACCTAAGTAGCACAAATTCTTGGTCCATTTCTCTCTTCCCCGGCAGATGAAGGGTGTCCCGAAGTCGAGGTTGTTGTAAAGAGAGAAGCCCTAAACTTTGGGGTGCCTGCGTCTGGTTGACTTTTAGTTTTCCCAAGATATAGGCCCACGTGTGGAGGTGCCCTACGCTCTGTGGTTCTGTTCTGTACGTGTTTTAGGAACGAGCATACGCTTCTCCAGAGTGGCTGTTGGCATTTTGCGTCCCTCCCGGCAACTGAACAAGGCTCCCTTATCTCCTTGGCCTGTCCTGCCTTTCTGGTTTTTAGACATTTTCCGGATGGCTCTTTTGCCCGGGGGGGGAGTGAGATTTCTTTGTAGTGCCGATTTGCTCTCCCCGGGTGCTTGGTTGGCCAAAAAGGGCGTATGCGTTTTTTCCTGAATATATTCAGGAAAAAACGCATACGCCCTTTTTGGCCAACTGCATCATTGTCCACGTTCTGCCGCTTTTCCTGTGCTGGGAAGGCCATTCCCATCTACCTCCTGAACTCCGTTTCATGCAATTCTGCCTTGCGTTCAAATCCCCTTCGTGGCCTTACCTCAGTATGTTTTTGGACGAGTGTTATCATTTAGAGCTCGGTTTGTGAAGTGCAGTGCCCCAGAGCTCCGTTTGGCAGCTCGCTTTGGTGTGAGCTGGCCGCAATAGCGCCAGATTGCTTCAGGCCCTGTTGTGCTTGCGGCGAGGCAGGCCGAGCCTTTGGTGAATTCCTCTTCGTGATGGGAAATTAGAGTGACGTGGGCCTGTCCGAACACCGCCAGCTGGTCTCTCATTGGTTGCCCCTCTTCCAGGTCATCCTTCGGACCACTTGCAGAGACTACGAAAGAGGAGTGTCAAGACGCTGATCCTGCAAGTGGGGGAATTGTTAGTCAAGCGGCTGGAATGGCGGACGCTAGCACCCGGAGGTGAAAAATGAGGTGCGCTTTCGAAAGCATTCCCGATCACACGGTGTACCATCCCCTGGGATTCCCGTGAGTGGTTTGGCTGTAGGAAAGTTGCCTTGAACCTGGAGAGGTGGGACCCATGGAATGGGTAGCACGCAGTATAACTGTAGAGGCTCTGCCTTTGCTCCTCCAACCTCAGCAATCCTCTCAGCCTGAGGAGTATCCAGCCTTATGTCTTATGCCGCTGTGGGTGTAGATGTGGTCAATCCTGGTTGCATCACAGCCCCTGAACGCATTTTGGCCGAATTTCCCTCCCTCTCGCCGTGCTTCTTTCTTCTGTGTTTTGGAAATGTATTTTTAGAATGGGCTTTAGCTGATTTTCAGTGCTGTGTTGATGCCGCTTGACACACACTTGATTCACTTACAGAGAGATATCAATACTTAGGTTTTCAGATGCTGACGAGTCTGATATATTCTTCTGTGATGAATAGGAGCTGTTGAGTCCTGTTCACTGAGCAAGGAGTAGGTGGTGTCTATTATATATTTGCTTTTCCGACCGGTATCTGTGCTCATTTCCAAGTCGTGTTTTATGCATCACGCCACCTCACCTTTCCGCTTAAGGAGGGCTAAGTGTGTTTTCGAAAAGCGTGAGTCTGTTCTCTTTTGTCATTCGGGTCGTGGGTAGAGATTTGTACATTCCCTCTCTAAGTGATATCCCAAGTTTCTTTTTCTGTGGGACAGATTTCACTTAGCATCATCGTACCTCAATCCACTCATTATGCTGGAACCAGCCTTATGACATGGATTCCATGGCTGAGGGATATTCCCTCGTACCTAAGTAGCACAAATTCTTGGTCCATTTCTCTCTTCCCCGGCAGATGAAGGGTGTCCCGAAGTCGAGGTTGTTGTAAAGAGAGAAGCCCTAAACTTTGGGGTGCCTGCGTCTGGTTGACTTTTAGTTTTCCCAAGATATAGGCCCACGTGTGGAGTTGCCCTATGCTCTGTGGTTCTGTTCTGTACGTGTTTTAGGAACGAGCATACGCTTCTCCAGAGTGGCTGTTGGCATTTTGCGTCCCTCCCGGCAACTGAACAAGGCTCCCTTATCTCCTTGGCCTGTCCTGCCTTTCTGGTTTTTAGACATTTTCCGGATTGCTCTTTTGCCCGGGGGGGGAGTGAGATTTCTTTGTAGTGCCGATTTGCTCTCCCCGGGTGCTTGGTTGGCCAAAAAGGGCGTATGCGTTTTTTCCTGAATATATTCAGGAAAAAACGCATACGCCCTTTCTGGCCAACTGCATCATTGTCCACGTTCTGCCGCTTTTCCTGTGCTGGGAAGGCCATTCCCATCTACCTCCTGAACTCCGTTTCGTGCAATTCTGCCTTGCGTTCAAATCCCCTTCGTGGCCTTACCTCAGTATGTGTTTGGACGAGTGTTATCATTTAGAGCTCGGCAGGTTTGTGAAGTGCAGTGCCCCAGAGCTCCGTTTGGCAGCTCGCTTTGGTGTGAGCTGGCCGCAATAGCGCCAGATTGCTTCAGGCCCTGTTGTGCTTGCGGCGAGCCAGGCCGAGCCTTTGGTGAATTCCTCTTCGTGATGGGAAATTAGAGTGACGTGGGCCTGTCCGAACACCGCCAGCTGGTCTCTCATTGGTTCCCCCTCTTCCAGGTCATCCTTCGGACCACTTGCAGAGACTACGAAAGAGGAGTGTGAAGACGCTGATCCTGCAAGTGGGGGAATTGTTAGTCAAGCGGCTGGAATGGCGGACGCTAGCACCCGTAGGTGAAAAATGAGGTGCGCTTTCGAAAGCTTTCCCGATCACACGGTGTACCATCCCCTGGGATTCCCATGAGTGGTTTGGCTGTAGGAAAGTTGCCTTGAACCTGGAGAGGTGGGACCCATGGAATGGGCAGCACGCAGTATAACTCTAGAGGCTCTGCGTTTGCTCCTCCAACCTCAGCAATCCTCTCAGCCTGAGGAGTATCCAGCCTTATGTCTTATGCCGCTGTGGGTGTAGATGTGGTCAATCCTGGTTGCATCACAGCCCCTGAACGCATTTTGGCAGAATTTCCCTCCCCCTCGCCGTGCTTCTTTCTTCTGTGTTTTGGAAATGTATTTTTAGAATGGGCTTTAGCTGATTTTCAGTGCTGTGTTGATGCCGCTTGACACACACTTGATTCACTTACAGAGAGATATCAATACTTAGGTTTTCAGATGCTTACGAGTCTGATATATTCTTCTGTGATGAATAGGAGCTGTTGAGTCCTGTTCACTGAGCAAGGAGTAGGTGGTGTCTATTATATATTTGCTTTTCCGACCGGTATCTGTGCTCGTTTCCAAGTCGTGTTTTATGCATCACGCCACCTCACCTTTCCGCTTAAGCAGGCCTAAGTGTGTTTTCGAAAAGCGTGAGTCTGTTCTCTTTTGTCATTCGGGTCGTGGGTAGCGATTTGTACATTCCCTCTCTAAGTGATATCCCAAGTTTCTTTTTCTGTGGGACAGATTTCACTTAGCATCATCGTACCTCAATCCACTCATTATGCTGGAACCAGCCTTATGACATGGATTCCATGGCTGAGGGATATTCCATCGTACCTAAGTAGCACAAATTCTTGGTCCATTTCTCTCTTCCACGGCATATGAAGGGTGTCCAGAAGTCGAGGTTGTTGTAAAGAGAGAAGCCCTAAACTTTGGGGTGCCTGCGTCTGGTTGATTTTTAGTTTTCCCAAGATATAGGCCCACGTGTGGAGGTGCCCTACCCTCTGAGGTTCTGTTCTGTACGTGTTTTAGGAACGAGCATACGCTTCTCCAGAGTGGCTGTTGGCATTTTGCGTCCCTCCCGGCAACTGAACAAGGCTCCCTTATCTCCTTGGGCTGTCCTGCCTTTCTGGTTTTTAGACATTTTCCGGATGGCTCTTTTGCCCGGGGGGGGAGTGAGATTTCTTTGTAGTGCCGATTTGCTCTCCCCGGGTGCTTGGTTGGCCAAAAAGGGCGTATGCGTTTTTTCCTGAATATATTCAGGAAAAAACGCATACGCCCTTTTTGGCCAACTGCATCATTGTCCACGTTCTGCCGCTTTTCCTGTGCTGGGAAGGCCATTCCCATCTACCTCCTGAACTCCGTTTCGTGCAATTCTGCCTTGCGTTCAAATCCCCTTCGTGGCCTTACCTCAGTATGTTTTTGGACGAGTGTTATCATTTAGAGCTCGGCAGGTTTGTGAAGTGCAGTGCCCCAGAGCTCCGTTTGGCAGCTCGCTTTGGTGTGAGCTGGCCGCAATAGCGCCAGATTGCTTCAGGCCCCGTTGTGCTTGCGGCGAGGCAGGCCGAGCATTTGGTGAATTCCTCTTCGTGATGGGAAATTAGAGTGACGTGGGCCTGTCCGAACACCGCCAGCTGGTCTCTCATTGGTTCCCCGTCTTCCAGGTCATCCTTCGGACCACTTGCAGAGACTACGAAAGAGGAGTGTCAAGACGCTGATCCTGCAAGTGGGGGAATTGTTAGTCAAGCGGCTGGAATGGCGGACGCTAGCACCCGGAGTTGAAAAATGAGGTGCGCTTTCGAAAGCTTTCCCGATCACACGGTGTACCATCCCCTGGGATTCCCATGAGTGGTTTGGCTGTAGGAAAGTTGCCTTGAACCTGGAGAGGTGGGACCCATGGAATGGGTAGCACGCAGGATAACTCTAGAGGCTCTGCCTTTGCTCCTCCAACCTCAGCAATCCTCTCAGCCTGAGGAGTATCCAGCCTTATGTCTTCTGCCGCTGTGGGTGTAGATGTGGTCAATCCTGGTTGCATCACAGCCCCTGCACGCTTTTTGGCAGAATTTGCCTCCCTCTCGCCGTGCTTCTTTCTTCTGTGTTTTGGAAATGTATTTTTAGAATGGGCTTTAGGTGATTTTCAGTGCTGTGTTGATGCCGCTTGACACACACTTGATTCACTTACAGAGAGATATCAATACTTAGGTTTTCAGATGCTGACGAGTCTGATATATTCTTCTGTGATGAATAGGCGCTGTTGAGTCCTGTTCACTGAGCAAGGAGTAGGTGGTGTCTATTATATATTTGCTTTTCCGACCGGTATCTGTGCTCATTTCCAAGTCGTGTTTTATGCATCACGCCACCTCACCTTTCCGCTTAAGCAGGCCTAAGTGTGTTTTCGAAAAGCGTGAGTCTGTTCTCTTTTGTCATTCGGGTCGTGGGTAGCGATTTGTACATTCCCTCTCTAAGTGATATCCCAAGTTTCTTTTTCTGTGGGACAGATTTCACTTAGCATCATCGTACCTCAATCCACTCATTATGCTGGAACCAGCCTTATGACATGGATTCCATGGCTGAGGGATATTCCCTCATACCTAAGTAGCACAAATTCTTGGTCCATTTCTCTCTTCCCCGGCAGATGAAGGGTGTCCAGAAGTTGAGGTTGTTGTAAAGAGAGAAGCCCTAAACTTTGGGGTGCCTGCGTCTGGTTGATTTTTAGTTTTCCCAAGATATAGGCCCACGTGTGGAGGTGCCCTATGCTCTGTGGTTCTGTTCTGTACGTGTTTTAGGAACGAGCATACGCTTCTCCAGAGTGGCTGTTGGCATTTTGCATCCCTCCCGGCAACTGAACAAGGCTCCCTTATCTCCTTGGCCTGTCCTGCCTTTCTGGTTTTTAGACATTTTCCGGATGGCTCTTTTGCCCGGGGGGGGAGTGAGATTTCTTTGTAGTGCCGATTTGCTCTCCCCGGGTGCTTGGTTGGCCAAAAAGGGCGTATGCGTTTTTTCCTGAATATATTCAGGAAAAAACGCATACGCCCTTTTTGGCCAACTGCATCATTGTCCACGTTCTGCCGCTTTTCCTGTGCTGGGAAGGCCATTCCCATCTACCTCCTGAACTCCGTTTCGTGCAATTCTGCCTTGCGTTCAAATCCCCTTCGTGGCCTTACCTCAGTATGTTTTTGGACGAGTGTTATCATTTAGAGCTCGGCAGGTTTGTGAAGTGCAGTGCCCCAGAGCTCCGTTTGGCAGCTCGCTTTGGTGTGAGCTGGCCGCAATAGCGCCAGATTGCTTCAGGCCCCGTTGTGCTTGCGGCGAGGCAGGCCGAGCCTTTGGTGAATTCCTCTTCGTGATGAGAAATTAGAGTGATGTGGGCCTGTCCGAACACCGCCAGCTGGTCTCTCATTGGTTCCCCGTCTTCCAGGTCATCCTTCTGACCACTTGCAGAGCCTACGAAAGAGGAGTGTCAAGACGCTGATCCTGCAAGTGGGGGAATTGTTAGTCAAGCGGCTGGAATGGCGGACGCTAGCACCCGGAGGTGAAAAATGAGGTGCGCTTTCGAAAGCTTTCCCGATCACACGGTGTACCATCCCCTGGGATTCCCATGAGTGGTTTGGCTGTAGGAAAGTTGCCTTGAACCTGGAGAGGTGGGACCCATGGAATGGGTAGCACGCAGGATAACTCTAGAGGCTCTGCCTTTGCTCCTCCAACCTCAGCAATCCTCTCAGCCTGAGGAGTATCCAGCCTTATGTCTTCTGCCGCTGTGGGTGTAGATGTGGTCAATCCTGGTTGCATCACAGCCCCTGCACGCTTTTTGGCAGAATTTCCCTCCCTCTCGCCGTGCTTCTTTCTTCTGTGTTTTGGAAATGTATTTTTAGAATGGGCTTTAGGTGATTTTCAGTGCTGTGTTGATGCCGCTTGACACACACTTGATTCACTTACAGAGAGATATCAATACTTAGGTTTTCAGATGCTTACGAGTCTGATATATTCTTCTGTGATGAATAGGAGCTGTTGAGTCCTGTTCACTGAGCAAGGAGTAGGTGGTGTCTATTATATATTTGCTTTTCCGACCGGTATCTGTGCTCATTTCCAAGTCGTGTTTTATGCATCACGCCACCTCACCTTTCCGCTTAAGCAGGCCTACGTGTGTTTTCGAAAAGCGTGAGTCTGTTCTCTTTTGTCATTCGGGTCGTGGGTAGCGATTTGTACATTCCCTCTCTAAGTGATATCCCAAGTTTCTTTTTCTGTGGGACAGATTTCACTTAGCATCATCGTACCTCAATCCACTCATTATGCTGGAACCAGCCTTATGACATGGATTCCATGGCTGAGGGATATTCCCTCGTACCTAAGTAGCACAAATTCTTGGTCCATTTCTCTCTTCCCCGGCAGATGAAGGGTGTCCCGAAGTCGAGGTTGTTGTAAAGAGAGAAGCCCTAAACTTTGGGGTGCCTGCGTCTGGTTGATTTTTAGTTTTCCCAAGATATAGGCCCACGTGTGGAGGTGCCCTATGCTCTGTGGTTCTGTTCTGTACGTGTTTTAGGAACGAGCATACGCTTCTCCAGAGTGGCTGTTGGCATTTTGCGTCCCTCCCGGCAACTGAACAAGGCTCCCTTATCTCCTTGGCCTGTCCTGCCTTTCTGGTTTTTAGACATTTTCCGGATGGCTCTTTTGCCCGGGGGGGGAGTGAGATTTCTTTGTAGTGCCGATTTGCTCTCCCCGGGTGCTTGGTTGGCCAAAAAGGGCGTATGCGTTTTTTCCTGAATATATTCAGGAAAAAACGCATACGCCCTTTTTGGCCAACTGCATCATTGTCCACGTTCTGCCGCTTTTCCTGTGCTGGGAAGGCCATTCCCATCTACCTCCTGAACTCCGTTTCGTGCAATTCTGCCTTGCGTTCAAATCCCCTTCGTGGCCTTACCTCAGTATGTTTTTGGACGAGTGTTATCATTTAGAGCTCGGCAGGTTTGTGAAGTGCAGTGCCCCAGAGCTCCGTTTGGCAGCTCGCTTTGGTGTGAGCTGGCCGCAATAGCGCCAGATTGCTTCAGGCCCTGTTGTGCTTGCGGCGAGGCAGGCCGAGCCTTTGGTGAATTCCTCTTCGTGATGGGAAATTAGAGTGACGTGGGCCTGTCCGAACACCGCCAGCTGGTCTCTCATTGGTTCCCCCTCTGCCAGGTCATCCTTCGGACCACTTGCAGAGACTACGAAAGAGGAGTGGCAAGACGCTGATCCTGCAAGTGGGGGAATTGTTAGTCAAGTGGCTGGAATGGCGGACGCTAGCACCCGGAGGTGAAAAATGAGGTGCGCTTTCGAAAGCTTTCCCGATCACACGGTGTACCATCCCCTGGGATTCCCATGAGTGGTTTGGCTGTAGGAAAGTTGCCTTGAACCTGGAGAGGTGGGACCCATGGAATGGGTAGCACGCAGGATAACTCTAGAGGCTCTACCTTTGCTCCTCCAACCTCAGCAATCCTCTCAGCCTGAGGAGTATCCAGCCTTATGTCTTCTGCCGCTGTGGGTGTCGATGTGGTCAATCCTGGTTGCATCACAGCCCCTGAACGCATTTTGGCAGAATTTCCCTCCCTCTCGCCGTGCTTCTTTCTTCTGTGTTTTGGAAATGTATTTTTAGAATGGGCTTTAGGTGATTTTCAGTGCTGTGTTGATGCCGCTTGACACACACTTGATTCACTTACAGAGAGATATCAATACTTAGGTTTTCAGATGCTTACGAGTCTGATATATTCTTCTGTGATGAATAGGAGCTGTTGAGTCCTGTTCACTGAGCAAGGAGTAGGTGGTGTCTATTATATATTTGCTTTTCCGACCGGTATCTGTGCTCATTTCCAAGTCGTGTTTTATGCATCACGCCACCTCACCTTTCCGCTTAAGCAGGCCTACGTGTGTTTTCGAAAAGCGTGAGTCTGTTCTCTTTTGTCATTCGGGTCGTGGGTAGCGATTTGTACATTCCCTCTCTAAGTGATATCCCAAGTTTCTTTTTCTGTGGGACAGATTTCACTTAGCATCATCGTACCTCAATCCACTCATTATGCTGGAACCAGCCTTATGACATGGATTCCATGGCTGAGGGATATTCCCTCGTACCTAAGTAGCACAAATTCTTGGTCCATTTCTCTCTTCCCCGGCAGATGAAGGGTGTCCCGAAGTCGAGGTTGTTGTAAAGAGAGAAGCCCTAAACTTTGGTGTACCTGCGTCTGGTTGATTTTTAGTTTTCCCAAGATATAGGCCCACGTGTGGAGGTGCCCTATGCTCTGTGGTTCTGTTCTGTACGTGTTTTAGGAACGAGCATACGCTTCTCCAGAGTGGCTGTTGGCATTTTGCGTCCCTCCCGGCAACTGAACAAGGCTCCCTTATCTCCTTGGCCTGTCCTGCCTTTCTGGTTTTTAGACATTTTCCGGATGGCTCTTTTGCCCGGGGGGGGAGTGAGATTTCTTTGTAGTGCCGATTTGCTCTCCCCGGGTGCTTGGTTGGCCAAAAAGGGCGTATGCGTTTTTTCCTGAATATATTCAGGAAAAAACGCATACGCCCTTTTTGGCCAACTGCATCATTGTCCACGTTCTGCCGCTTTTCCTGTGCTGGGAAGGCCATTCCCATCTACCTCCTGAACTCCGTTTCGTGCAATTCTGCCTTGCGTTCAAATCCCCTTCGTGGCCTTACCTCAGTATGTTTTTGGACGAGTGTTATCATTTAGAGCTCGGCAGGTTTGTGAAGTGCAGTGCCCCAGAGCTCCGTTTGGCAGCTCGCTTTGGTGTGAGCTGGCCGCAATAGCGCCAGATTGCTTCAGGCCCTGTTGTGCTTGCGGCGAGGCAGGCCGAGCCTTTGGTGAATTCCTCTTCGTGATGGGAAATTAGAGTGACGTGGGCCTGTCCGAACACCGCCAGCTGGTCTCTCATTGGTTCCCCCTCTTCCAGGTCATCCTTCGGACCACTTGCAGAGACTACGAAAGAGGAGTGTCAAGACGCTGATTCTGCAAGTGGGCGAATTGTTAGTCAAGCGGCTGGAATGGCGGACGCTAGCACCCGGAGGTGAAAAATGAGGTGCGCTTTCGAAAGCTTTCCCGATCACACGGTGTACCATCCCCTGGGATTCCCATGAGTGGTTTGGCTGTAGGAAAGTTGCCTTGAACCTGGAGAGGTGGGACCCATGGAATGGGTAGCACGCAGTATAACTCTAGAGGCTCTGCCTTTGCTCCTCCAACCTCAGCAATCCTCTCAGCCTGAGGAGTATCCAGCCTTATGTCTTCTGCCGCTGTGGGTGTAGATGTGGTCAATCCTGGTTGCATCACAGCCCCTGAACGCATTTTGGCAGAATTTCCCTCCCTCTCGCCGTGCTTCTTTCTTCTGTGTTTTGGAAATGTATTTTTAGAATGGGCTTTAGCTGATTTTCAGTGCTGTGTTGATGCCGCTTGACACACACTTGATTCACTTACAGAGAGATATCAATACTTAGGTTTTCAGATGCTTACGAGTCTGATATATTCTTCTGTGATGAATAGGAGCTGTTGAGTCCTGTTCACTGAGCAAGGAGTAGGTGGTGTCTATGATATATTTGCTTTTCCGACCGGTATCTGTGCTCATTTCCAAGTCGTGTTTTATGCATCACGCCACCTCACCTTTCCGCTTAAGCAGGCCTAAGTGTGTTTTCGAAAAGCGAGAGTCTGTTCTCTTTTGTCATTCGGGTCGTGGGTAGCGATTTGTACATTCCCTCTCTAAGTGATATCCCAAGTTTCTTTTTCTGTGGGACAGATTTCACTTAGCATCATCGTACCTCAATCCACTCATTATGCTGGAACCAGCCTTATGACATGGATTCCATGGCTGAGGGATATTCCCTCGTACCTAAGTAGCACAAATTCTTGGTCCATTTCTCTCTTCCCCGGCAGATGAAGGGTGTCCCGAAGTCGAGGTTGTTGTAAAGAGAGAAGCCCTAAACTTTGGGGTGCCTGCGTCTGGTTGATTTTTAGTTTTCCCAAGATATAGGCCCACGTGTGGAGGTGCCCTATGCTCTGTGGTTCTGTTCTGTACGTGTTTTAGGAACGAGCATACGCTTCTCCAGAGTGGCTGTTGGCATTTTGCGTCCCTCCCGGCAACTGAACAAGGCTCCCTTATCTCCTTGGCCTGTCCTGCCTTTCTGGTTTTTAGACATTTTCCGGATGGCTCTTTTGCCCGGGTGGGGGGGGGGAGTGAGATTTCTTTGTAGTGCCGATTTGCTCTCCCCGGGTGCTTGGTTGGCCAAAAAGGGCGTATGCGTTTTTTCCTGAATATATTCAGGAAAAAACGCATACGCCCTTTTTGGCCAACTGCATCATTGTCCACGTTCTGCCGCTTTTCCTGTGCTGGGAAGGCCATTCCCATCTACCTCCTGAACTCCGTTTCGTGCAATTCTGCCTTGCGTTCAAATCCCCTTCGTGGCCTTACCTCAGTATGTTTTTGGACGAGGGTTATCATTTAGAGCTCGGCAGGTTTGTGAAGTGCAGTGCCCCAGAGCTCCGTTTGGCAGCTCGCTTTGGTGTGAGCTGGCCGCAATAGCGCCAGATTGCTTCAGGCCCCGTTGGGCTTGCGGCGAGGCAGGCCGAGCCTTTGGTGAATTCCTCTTCGTGATGGGAAATTAGAGTGACGTGGGCCTGTCCGAACACCGCCAGCTGGTCTCTCATTGGTTCCCCGTCTTCCAGGTCATCCTTCGGACCACTTGCAGAGACTACGAAAGAGGAGTGTCAAGACGCTGATCCTACAAGTGGGGGAATTGTTAGACAAGCGGCTGGAATGGCGGACGCTAGCAACCGGAGGTGAAAAATGAGGTGCGCTTTCGAAAGCTTTCCCGATCACACGGTGTACATCCCCTGGGATTCCCATGAGTGGTTTGGCTGTAGGAAAGTTTCCTTGAACCTGGAGAGGTGGGACCCATGGAATGGGTAGCACGCAGTATAACTCTAGAGGCTCTACCTTTGCTCCTCCAACCTCAGCAATCCTCTCAGCCTGAGGAGTATCCAGCCTTATGTCTTCTGCCGCTGTGGGTGTAGATGTGGTCAATCCTGGTTGCATCACAGCCCCTGAACGCATTTTGGCCGAATTTGCCTCCCTCTCGCCGTGCTTCTTTCTTCTGTGTTTTGGAAATGTATTTTTAGAATGGGCTTTAGGTGATTTTCAGTGCTGTGTTGATGCCGCTTGACACACACTTGATTCACTTACAGAGAGATATCAATACTTAGGGTTTCAGATGCTTACGAGTCTGATATATTCTTCTGTGATGAATAGGAGCTGTTGAGTCCTGTTCACTGAGCAAGGAGTAGGTGGTGTCTATTATATATTTGCTTTTCCAACCGGTATCTGTGCTCATTTCCAAGTCGTGTTTTGTGCATCACGCCACCTCACCTTTCCGCTTAAGCAGGCCTAAGAGTGTTTTCGAAAAGCGTGAGTCTGTTCTCTTTTGTCATTCGGGTCGTGGGTAGCGATTTGTACATTCCCTCTCTAAGTGATATCCCAAGTTTCTTTTTCTGTGGGACAGATTTCACTTAGCATCATCGTACCTCAATCCAGTCATTATGCTGGAACCAGCCTTATGACATGGATTCCATGGCTGAGGGATATTCCCTCGTACCTAAGTAGCACAAATTCTTGGTCCATTTCTCTCTTCCCCGGAATATGAAGGGTGCCCCGAAGTCGAGGTTGTTGTAAAGAGAGAAGCCCTAAACTTTGGGGTGCCTGCGTCTGGTTGATTTTTAGTTTTCCCAAGATATAGGCCCACGTGTGGAGGTGCCCTATGCTCTGTGTTTCTGTTCTGTACGTGTTTTAGGAACGAGCATACGCTTCTCCAGAGTGGCTGTTGGCATTTTGTGTCCCTCCCGGCAACTGAACAAGGCTCCCTTATCTCCTTGGCCTGTCCTGCCTTTCTGGCTTTTAGACATTTTCCGGATGGCTCTTTTGCCCGGGGGGGGGGGAGTGAGATTTCTTTGTAGTGCCGATTTGCTCTCCCCGGGTGCTTGGTTGGCCAAAAAGGGCGTATGCGTTTTTTCCTGAATACATTCAGGAAAAAACGCATACGCCCTTTTTGGCCAACTGCATCATTGTCCACGTTCTGCCGCTTTTCCTGTGCTGGGAAGGCCATTCCCATCTACCTCCTGAACTCCGTTTCGTGCAATTCTGCCTTGCGTTCAAATCCCCTTCGTGGCCTTACCTCAGTATGTTTTTGGATGAGTGTTATCATTTAGAGCTCGGCAGGTTTGTGAAGTGCAGTGCCCCAGAGCTCCGTTTGGCAGCTCGCTTTGGTGTGAGCTGGCCGCAATAGCGCCAGATTGCTTCAGGCCCTGTTGTGCTTGCGGCGAGGCAGGCCGAGCCTTTGGTGAATTCCTCTTCGTGATGGGAAATTAGAGTGACGTGGGCCTGTCCGAACACCGCCAGCTGGTCTCTCATTGGTTCCCCCTCTTCCAGGTCATCCTTCGGACCACTTGCAGAGACTACGAAAGAGGAGTGTCAAGACGCTGATTCTGCAAGTGGGCGAATTGTTAGTCAAGCGGCTGGAATGGCGGACGCTAGCACCCGGAGGTGAAAAATGAGGTGCGCTTTCGAAAGCTTTCCCGATCACACGGTGTACCATCCCCTGGGATTCCCATGAGTGGTTTGGCTGTAGGAAAGTTGCCTTGAACCTGGAGAGGTGGGACCCATGGAATGGGTAGCACGCAGTATAACTCTAGAGGCTCTGCCTTTGCTCCTCCAACCTCAGCAATCCTCTCAGCCTGAGGAGTATCCAGCCTTATGTCTTCTGCCGCTGTGGGTGTAGATGTGGTCAATCCTGGTTGCATCACAGCCCCTGAACGCATTTTGGCAGAATTTCCCTCCCTCTCGCCGTGCTTCTTTCTTCTGTGTTTTGGAAATGTATTTTTAGAATGGGCTTTAGCTGATTTTCAGTGCTGTGTTGATGCCGCTTGACACACACTTGATTCACTTACAGAGAGATATCAATACTTAGGTTTTCAGATGCTTACGAGTCTGATATATTCTTCTGTGATGAATAGGAGCTGTTGAGTCCTGTTCACTGAGCAAGGAGTAGGTGGTGTCTATGATATATTTGCTTTTCCGACCGGTATCTGTGCTCATTTCCAAGTCGTGTTTTATGCATCACGCCACCTCACCTTTCCGCTTAAGCAGGCCTAAGTGTGTTTTCGAAAAGCGTGAGTCTGTTCTCTTTTGTCATTCGGGTCGTGGGTAGCGATTTGTACATTCCCTCTCTAAGTGATATCCCAAGTTTCTTTTTCTGTGGGACAGATTTCACTTAGCATCATCGTACCTCAATCCACTCATTATGCTGGAACCAGCCTTATGACATGGATTCCATGGCTGAGGGATATTCCCTCGTACCTAAGTAGCACAAATTCTTGGTCCATTTCTCTCTTCCCCGGCAGATGAAGGGTGTCCCGAAGTCGAGGTTGTTGTAAAGAGAGAAGCCCTAAACTTTGGGGTGCCTGCGTCTGGTTGATTTTTAGTTTTCCCAAGATATAGGCCCACGTGTGGAGGTGCCCTATGCTCTGTGGTTCTGTTCTGTACGTGTTTTAGGAAGGAGCATACGCTTCTCCAGAGTGGCTGTTGGCATTTTGCGTCCCTCCCGGCAACTGAACAAGGCTCCCTTATCTCCTTGGCCTGTCCTGCCTTTCTGGTTTTTAGACATTTTCCGGATGGCTCTTTTGCCCGGGGGGGGGGAGTGAGATTTCTTTGTAGTGCCGATTTGCTCTCCCCGGGTGCTTGGTTGGCCAAAAAGGGCGTATGCGTTTTTTCCTGAATATATTCAGGAAAAAACGCATACGCCCTTTTTGGCCAACTGCATCATTGTCCACGTTCTGCCGCTTTTCCTGTGCTGGGAAGGCCATTCCCATCTACCTCCTGAACTCCGTTTCGTGCAATTCTGCCTTGCGTTCAAATCCCCTTCGTGGCCTTACCTCAGTATGTTTTTGGACGAGGGTTATCATTTAGAGCTCGGCAGGTTTGTGAAGTGCAGTGCCCCAGAGCTCCGTTTGGCAGCTCGCTTTGGTGTGAGCTGGCCGCAATAGCGCCAGATTGCTTCAGGTCCCGTTGGGCTTGCGGCGAGGCAGGCCGAGCCTTTGGTGAATTCCTCTTCGTGATGGGAAATTAGAGTGACGTGGGCCTGTCCGAACACCGCCAGCTGGTCTCTCATTGGTTCCCCGTCTTCCAGGTCATCCTTCGGACCACTTGCAGAGACTACGAAAGAGGAGTGTCAAGACGCTGATCCTACAAGTGGGGGAATTGTTAGACAAGCGGCTGGAATGGCGGACGCTAGCAACCGGAGGTGAAAAATGAGGTGCGCTTTCGAAAGCTTTCCCGATCACACGGTGTACATCCCCTGGGATTCCCATGAGTGGTTTGGCTGTAGGAAAGTTTCCTTGAACCTGGAGAGGTGGGACCCATGGAATGGGTAGCACGCAGTATAACTCTAGAGGCTCTACCTTTGCTCCTCCAACCTCAGCAATCCTCTCAGCCTGAGGAGTATCCAGCCTTATGTCTTCTGCCGCTGTGGGTGTAGATGTGGTCAATCCTGGTTGCATCACAGCCCCTGAACGCATTTTGGCCGAATTTCCCTCCCTCTCGCCGTGCTTCTTTCTTCTGTGTTTTGGAAATGTATTTTTAGAATGGGCTTTAGCTGATTTTCAGTGCTGTGTTGATGCCGCTTGACACACACTTGATTCACTTACAGAGAGATATCAATACTTAGGGTTTCAGATGCTTACGAGTCTGATATATTCTTCTGTGATGAATAGGAGCTGTTGAGTCCTGTTCACTGAGCAAGGAGTAGGTGGTGTCTATTATATATTTGCTTTTCCAACCGGTATCTGTGCTCATTTCCAAGTCGTGTTTTGTGCATCACGCCACCTCACCTTTCCGCTTAAGCAGGCCTAAGTGTGTTTTCGAACAGCGTGAGTCTGTTCTCTTTTGTCATTCGGGTCGTGGGTAGCGATTTGTACATTCCCTCTCTAAGTGATATCCCAAGTTTCTTTTTCTGTGGGACAGATTTCACTTAGCATCATCGTACCTCAATCCAGTCATTATGCTGGAACCAGCCTTATGACATGGATTCCATGGCTGAGGGATATTCCCTCGTACCTAAGTAGCACAAATTCTTGGTCCATTTCTCTCTTCCCCGGAAGATGAAGGGTGCCCCGAAGTCGAGGTTGTTGTAAAGAGAGAAGCCCTAAACTTTGGGGTGCCTGCGTCTGGTTGATTTTTAGTTTTCCCAAGATATAGGCCCACGTGTGGAGGTGCCCTATGCTCTGTGTTTCTGTTCTGTACGTGTTTTAGGAACGAGCATACGCTTCTCCAGAGTGGCTGTTGGCATTTTGTGTCCCTCCCGGCAACTGAACAAGGCTCCCTTATCTCCTTGGCCTGTCCTGCCTTTCTGGCTTTTAGACATTTTCCGGATGGCTCTTTTGCCCGGGGGGGGGGAGTGAGATTTCTTTGTAGTGCCGATTTGCTCTCCCCGGGTGCTTGGTTGGCCAAAAAGGGCGTATGCGTTTTTTCCTGAATACATTCAGGAAAAAACGCATACGCCCTTTTTGGCCAACTGCATCATTGTCCACGTTCTGCCGCTTTTCCTGTGCTGGGAAGGCCATTCCCATCTACCTCCTGAACTCCGTTTCGTGCAATTCTGCCTTGCGTTCAAATCCCCTTCGTGGCCTTACCTCAGTATGTTTTTGGACGAGTGTTATCATTTAGAGCTCGGCAGGTTTGTGAAGTGCAGTGCCCCAGAGCTCCGTTTGGCAGCTCGCTTTGGTGTGAGCTGGCCGCAATAGCGCCAGATTGCTTCAGGCCCTGTTGTGCTTGCGGCGAGGCAGGCCGAGCCTTTGGTGAATTCCTCTTCGTGATGGGAAATTAGAGTGACGTGGGCCTGTCCGAACACCGCCAGCTGGTCTCTCATTGGTTCCCCCTCTTCCAGGTCATCCTTCGGACCACTTGCAGAGACTACGAAAGAGGAGTGTCAAGACGCTGATTCTGCAAGTGGGCGAATTGTTAGTCAAGCGGCTGGAATGGCGGACGCTAGCACCCGGAGGTGAAAAATGAGGTGCGCTTTCGAAAGCTTTCCCGATCACACGGTGTACCATCCCCTGGGATTCCCATGAGTGGTTTGGCTGTAGGAAAGTTGCCTTGAACCTGGAGAGGTGGGACCCATGGAATGGGTAGCACGCAGTATAACTCTAGAGGCTCTACCTTTGCTCCTCCAACCTCAGCAATCCTCTCAGCCTGAGGAGTATCCAGCCTTATGTCTTCTGCCGCTGTGGGTGTAGATGTGGTCAATCCTGGTTGCATCACAGCCCCTGAACGCATTTTGGCCGAATTTCCCTCCCTCTCGCCGTGCTTCTTTCTTCTGTGTTTTGGAAATGTATTTTTAGAATGGGCTTTAGCTGATTTTCAGTGCTGTGTTGATGCCGCTTGACACACACTTGATTCACTTACAGAGAGATATCAATACTTAGGTTTTCAGATGCTTACGAGTCTGATATATTCTTCTGTGATGAATAGGAGCTGTTGAGTCCTGTTCACTGAGCAAGGAGTAGGTGGTGTCTATTATATATTTGCTTTTCCGACCGGTATCTGTGCTCATTTCCAAGTCGTGTTTTATGCATCACGCCACCTCACCTTTCCGCTTAAGCAGGCCTAAGTGTGTTTTCGAAAAGCGTGAGTCTGTTCTCTTTTGTCATTCGGGTCGTGGGTAGCGATTTGTACATTCCCTCTCTAAGTGATATCCCAAGTTTCTTTTTCTGTGGGACAGATTTCACTTAGCATCATCGTACCTCAATCCAGTCATTATGCTGGAACCAGCCTTATGACATGGATTCCATGGCTGAGGGATATTCCCTCGTACCTAAGTAGCACAAATTCTTGGTCCATTTCTCTCTTCCCCGGCAGATGAAGGGTGTCCCGAAGTCGAGGTTGTTGTAAAGAGAGAAGCCCTAAACTTTGGGGTGCCTGCGTCTGGTTGATTTTTAGTTTTCCCAAGATATAGGCCCACGTGTGGAGGTGCCCTATGCTCTGTGGTTCTGTTCTGTACGTGTTTTAGGAACGAGCATACGCTTCTCCAGAGTGGCTGTTGGCATTTTGCGTCCCTCCCGGCAACTGAACAAGGCTCCCTTATCTCCTTGGCCTGTCCTGCCTTTCTGGTTTTTAGACATTTTCCGGATGGCTCTTTTGCCCGGGGAGGGGGGGGGGAGTGAGATTTCTTTGTAGTGCCGATTTGCTCTCCCCGGGTGCTTGGTTGGCCAAAAAGGGCGTATGCGTTTTTTCCTGAATATATTCAGGAAAAAACGCATACGCCCTTTTTGGCCAACTGCATCATTGTCCACGTTCTGCCGCTTTTCCTGTGCTGGGAAGGCCATTCCCATCTACCTCCTGAACTCCGTTTCGTGCAATTTTGCCTTGCGTTCAAATCCCCTTCGTGGCCTTACCTCAGTATGTTTTTGGACGAGGGTTATCATTTAGAGCTCGGCAGGTTTGTGAAGTGCAGTGCCCCAGAGCTCCGTTTGGCAGCTCGCTTTGGTGTGAGCTGGCCGCAATAGCGCAAGATTGCTTCAGGCCCTGTTGTGCTTGCGGCGAGGCAGGCCGAGCCTTTGGTGAATTCCTCTTCGTGATGGGAAATTAGAGTGACGTGGGCCTGTCCGAACACCGCCAGCTGGTCTCTCATTAGTTGCCCCTCATCCAGTTCATCCTTCGGACCACTTGCAGCGACTACGAAAGAGGAGTGTCAAGACGCTGATCCTGCAAGTGGGGGAATTGTTAGTCAAGCGGCTGGAATGGCGGACGCTAGCACCCGGAGGTGAAAAATGAGGTGCGCTTTCGAAAGCTTTCCCGATCACACGGTGTACCATCCCCTGGGATTCCCATGAGTGGTTTGGCTGTAGGAAAGTTGCCTTGAACCTGGAGAGGTGGGACCCATGGAATGGGTAGCACGCAGTATAACTCTAGAGGCTCTACCTTTGCTCCTCCAACCTCAGCAATCCTCTCAGCCTGAGGAGTATCCAGCCTTATGTCTTCTGCCGCTGTGGGTGTAGATGTGGTCAATCCTGGTTGCATCACAGCCCCTGAACGCATTTTGGCAGAATTTCCCTCCCTCTCGCCGTGCTTCTTTCTTCTGTGTTTTGGAAATGTATTTTTAGAATGGGCTTTAGCTGATTTTCAGTGCTGTGTTGATGCCGCTTGACACACACTTGATTCACTTACAGAGAGATATCAATACTTAGGTTTTCAGATGCTTACGAGTCTGATATATTCTTCTGTGATGAATAGGAGCTGTTGAGTCCTGTTCACTGAGCAAGGAGTAGGTGGTGTCTATTATATATTTGCTTTTCCAACCGGTATCTGTGCTCATTTCCAAGTCGTGTTTTATGCATCACGCCACCTCACCTTTCCGCTTAAGCAGGCCTAAGAGTGTTTTCGAAAAGCGTGAGTCTGTTCTCTTTTGTCATTCGGGTCGTGGGTAGCGATTTGTACATTCCCTCTCTAAGTGATATCCCAAGTTTCTTTTTCTGTGGGACAGATTTCACTTAGCATCATCGTACCTCAATCCAGTCATTATGCTGGAACCAGCCTTATGACATGGATTCCATGGCTGAGGGATATTCCCTCGTACCTAAGTAGCACAAATTCTTGGTCCATTTCTCTCTTCCCCGGAAGATGAAGGGTGCCCCGAAGTCGAGGTTGTTGTAAAGAGAGAAGCCCTAAACTTTGGGGTGCCTGCGTCTGGTTGATTTTTAGTTTTCCCAAGATATAGGCCCACGTGTGGAGGTGCCCTATGCTCTGTGGTTCTGTTCTGTACGTGTTTTAGGAACGAGCATACGCTTCTCCAGAGTGGCTGTTGGCATTTTGTGTCCCTCCCGGCAACTGAACAAGGCTCCCTTATCTCCTTGGACTGTCCTGCCTTTCTGGCTTTTAGACATTTTCCGGATGGCTCTTTTGCCCGGGGGGGGGGAGTGAGATTTCTTTGTAGTGCCGATTTGCTCTCCCCGGGTGCTTGGTTGGCCAAAAAGGGCGTATGCGTTTTTTCCTGAATACATTCAGGAAAAAACGCATACGCCCTTTTTGGCCAACTGCATCATTGTCCACGTTCTGCCGCTTTTCCTGTGCTGGGAAGGCCATTCCCATCTACCTCCTGAACTCCGTTTCGTGCAATTCTGCCTTGCGTTCAAATCCCCTTCGTGGCCTTACCTCAGTATGTTTTTGGACGAGTGTTATCATTTAGAGCTCGGCAGGTTTGTGAAGTGCAGTGCCCCAGAGCTCCGTTTGGCAGCTCGCTTTGGTGTGAGCTGGCCGCAATAGCGCCAGATTGCTTCAGGCCCTGTTGTGCTTGCGGCGAGGCAGGCCGAGCCTTTGGTGAATTCCTCTTCGTGATGGGAAATTAGAGTGACGTGGGCCTGTCCGAACACCGCCAGCTGGTCTCTCATTGGTTCCCCCTCTTCCAGGTCATCCTTCGGACCACTTGCAGAGACTACGAAAGAGGAGTGTCAAGACGCTGATTCTGCAAGTGGGCGAATTGTTAGTCAAGCGGCTGGAATGGCGGACGCTAGCACCCGGAGGTGAAAAATGAGGTGCGCTTTCGAAAGCTTTCCCGATCACACGGTGTACCATCCCCTGGGATTCCCATGAGTGGTTTGGCTGTAGGAAAGTTGCCTTGAACCTGGAGAGGTGGGACCCATGGAATGGGTAGCACGCAGTATAACTCTAGAGGCTCTACCTTTGCTCCTCCAACCTCAGCAATCCTCTCAGCCTGAGGAGTATCCAGCCTTATGTCTTCTGCCGCTGTGGGTGTAGATGTGGTCAATCCTGGTTGCATCACAGCCCCTGAACGCATTTTGGCCGAATTTCCCTCCCTCTCGCCGTGCTTCTTTCTTCTGTGTTTTGGAAATGTATTTTTAGAATGGGCTTTAGCTGATTTTCAGTGCTGTGTTGATGCCGCTTGACACACACTTGATTCACTTACAGAGAGATATCAATACTTAGGTTTTCAGATGCTTACGAGTCTGATATATTCTTCTGTGATGAATAGGAGCTGTTGAGTCCTGTTCACTGAGCAAGGAGTAGGTGGTGTCTATTATATATTTGCTTTTCCGACCGGTATCTGTGCTCATTTCCAAGTCGTGTTTTATGCATCACGCCACCTCACCTTTCCGCTTAAGCAGGCCTAAGTGTGTTTTCGAAAAGCGTGAGTCTGTTCTCTTTTGTCATTCGGGTCGTGGGTAGCGATTTGTACATTCCCTCTCTAAGTGATATCCCAAGTTTCTTTTTCTGTGGGACAGATTTCACTTAGCATCATCGTACCTCAATCCAGTCATTATGCTGGAACCAGCCTTATGACATGGATTCCATGGCTGAGGGATATTCCCTCGTACCTAAGTAGCACAAATTCTTGGTCCATTTCTCTCTTCCCCGGCAGATGAAGGGTGTCCCGAAGTCGAGGTTGTTGTAAAGAGAGAAGCCCTAAACTTTGGGGTGCCTGCGTCTGGTTGATTTTTAGTTTTCCCAAGATATAGGCCCACGTGTGGAGGTGCCCTATGCTCTGTGGTTCTGTTCTGTACGTGTTTTAGGAACGAGCATACGCTTCTCCAGAGTGGCTGTTGGCATTTTGCGTCCCTCCCGGCAACTGAACAAGGCTCCCTTATCTCCTTGGCCTGTCCTGCCTTTCTGGTTTTTAGACATTTTCCGGATGGCTCTTTTGCCCGGGGAGGGGGGGGGAGTGAGATTTCTTTGTAGTGCCGATTTGCTCTCCCCGGGTGCTTGGTTGGCCAAAAAGGGCGTATGCGTTTTTTCCTGAATATATTCAGGAAAAAACGCATACGCCCTTTTTGGCCAACTGCATCATTGTCCACGTTCTGCCGCTTTTCCTGTGCTGGGAAGGCCATTCCCATCTACCTCCTGAACTCCGTTTCGTGCAATTTTGCCTTGCGTTCAAATCCCCTTCGTGGCCTTACCTCAGTATGTTTTTGGACGAGGGTTATCATTTAGAGCTCGGCAGGTTTGTGAAGTGCAGTGCCCCAGAGCTCCGTTTGGCAGCTCGCTTTGGTGTGAGCTGGCCGCAATAGCGCAAGATTGCTTCAGGCCCTGTTGTGCTTGCGGCGAGGCAGGCCGAGCCTTTGGTGAATTCCTCTTCGTGATGGGAAATTAGAGTGACGTGGGCCTGTCCGAACACCGCCAGCTGGTCTCTCATTAGTTGCCCCTCATCCAGTTCATCCTTCGGACCACTTGCAGCGACTACGAAAGAGGAGTGTCAAGACGCTGATCCTGCAAGTGGGGGAATTGTTAGTCAAGCGGCTGGAATGGCGGACGCTAGCACCCGGAGGTGAAAAATGAGGTGCGCTTTCGAAAGCTTTCCCGATCACACGGTGTACCATCCCCTGGGATTCCCATGAGTGGTTTGGCTGTAGGAAAGTTGCCTTGAACCTGGAGAGGTGGGACCCATGGAATGGGTAGCACGCAGTATAACTCTAGAGGCTCTACCTTTGCTCCTCCAACCTCAGCAATCCTCTCAGCCTGAGGAGTATCCAGCCTTATGTCTTCTGCCGCTGTGGGTGTAGATGTGGTCAATCCTGGTTGCATCACAGCCCCTGAACGCATTTTGGCAGAATTTCCCTCCCTCTCGCCGTGCTTCTTTCTTCTGTGTTTTGGAAATGTATTTTTAGAATGGGCTTTAGCTGATTTTCAGTGCTGTGTTGATGCCGCTTGACACACACTTGATTCACTTACAGAGAGATATCAATACTTAGGTTTTCAGATGCTTACGAGTCTGATATATTCTTCTGTGATGAATAGGAGCTGTTGAGTCCTGTTCACTGAGCAAGGAGTAGGTGGTGTCTATTATATATTTGCTTTTCCAACCGGTATCTGTGCTCATTTCCAAGTCGTGTTTTATGCATCACGCCACCTCACCTTTCCGCTTAAGCAGGCCTAAGAGTGTTTTCGAAAAGCGTGAGTCTGTTCTCTTTTGTCATTCGGGTCGTGGGTAGCGATTTGTACATTCCCTCTCTAAGTGATATCCCAAGTTTCTTTTTCTGTGGGACAGATTTCACTTAGCATCATCGTACCTCAATCCAGTCATTATGCTGGAACCAGCCTTATGACATGGATTCCATGGCTGAGGGATATTCCCTCGTACCTAAGTAGCACAAATTCTTGGTCCATTTCTCTCTTCCCCGGAAGATGAAGGGTGCCCCGAAGTCGAGGTTGTTGTAAAGAGAGAAGCCCTAAACTTTGGGGTGCCTGCGTCTGGTTGATTTTTAGTTTTCCCAAGATATAGGCCCACGTGTGGAGGTGCCCTATGCTCTGTGGTTCTGTTCTGTACGTGTTTTAGGAACGAGCATACGCTTCTCCAGAGTGGCTGTTGGCATTTTGTGTCCCTCCCGGCAACTGAACAAGGCTCCCTTATCTCCTTGGCCTGTCCTGCCTTTCTGGCTTTTAGACATTTTCCGGATGGCTCTTTTGCCCGGGGGGGGGAGTGAGATTTCTTTGTAGTGCCGATTTGCTCTCCCCGGGTGCTTGGTTGGCCAAAAAGGGCGTATGCGTTTTTTCCTGAATACATACAGGAAAAAACGCATACGCCCTTTTTGGCCAACTGCATCATTGTCCACGTTCTGCCGCTTTTCCTGTGCTGGGAAGGCCATTCCCATCTACCTCCTGAACTCCGTTTCGTGCAATTCTGCCTTGCGTTCAAATCCCCTTCGTGGCCTTACCTCAGTATGTTTTTGGACGAGTGTTATCATTTAGAGCTCGGCAGGTTTGTGAAGTGCAGTGCCCCAGAGCTCCGTTTGGCAGCTCGCTTTGGTGTGAGCTGGCCGCAATAGCGCCAGATTGCTTCAGGCCCTGTTGTGCTTGCGGCGAGGCAGGCCGAGCCTTTGGTGAATTCCTCTTCGTGATGGGAAATTAGAGTGACGTGGGCCTGTCCGAACACCGCCAGCTGGTCTCTCATTGGTTCCCCGTCTTCCAGGTCATCCTTCGGACCACTTGCAGAGACTACGAAAGAGGAGTGTCAAGACGCTGATCCTGCAAGTGGGCGAATTGTTAGTCAAGCGGCTGGAATGGCGGACGCTAGCACCCGGAGGTGAAAAATGAGGTGCGCTTTCGAAAGCTTTCCCGATCACACGGTGTACCATCCCCTGGGATTCCCATGAGTGGTTTGGCTGTAGGAAAGTTGCCTTGAACCTGGAGAGGTGGGACCCATGGAATGGGTAGCACGCAGTATAACTCTAGAGGCTCTACCTTTGCTCCTCCAACCTCAGCAATCCTCTCAGCCTGAGGAGTATCCAGCCTTATGTCTTCTGCCGCTGTGGGTGTAGATGTGGTCAATCCTGGTTGCATCACAGCCCCTGCACGCTTTTTGGCAGAATTTCCCTCCCTCTCGCCGTGCTTCTTTCTTCTGTGTTTTGGAAATGTATTTTTAGAATGGGCTTTAGCTGATTTTCAGTGCTGTGTTGATGCCGCTTGACACACACTTGATTCACTTACAGAGAGATATCAATACTTAGGTTTTCAGATGCTTACGAGTCTGATATATTCTTCTGTGATGAATAGGAGCTGTTGAGTCCTGTTCACTGAGCAAGGAGTAGGTGGTGTCTATTATATATTTGCTTTTCCGACCGGTATCTGTGCTCATTTCCAAGTCGTGTTTTATGCATCACGCCACCTCACCTTTCCGCTTAAGCAGGCCTAAGTGTGTTTTCGAAAAGCGTGAGTCTGTTCTCTTTTGTCATTCGGGTCGTGGGTAGCGATTTGTACATTCCCTCTCTAAGTGATATCCCAAGTTTCTTTTTCTGTGGGACAGATTTCACTTAGCATCATCGTACCTCAATCCAGTCATTATGCTGGAACCAGCCTTATGACATGGATTCCATGGCTGAGGGATATTCCCTCGTACCTAAGTAGCACAAATTCTTGGTCCATTTCTCTCTTCCCCGGCAGATGAAGGGTGTCCCGAAGTCGAGGTTGTTGTAAAGAGAGAAGCCCTAACCTTTGGGGTGCCTGCGTCTGGTTGATTTTTAGTTTTCCCAAGATATAGGCCCACGTGTGGAGGTGCCCTATGCTCTGTGGTTCTGTTCTGTACGTGTTTTAGGAACGAGCATACGCTTCTCCAGAGTGGCTGTTGGCATTTTGCGTCCCTCCCGGCAACTGAACAAGGCTCCCTTATCTCCTTGGCCTGTCCTGCCTTTCTGGTTTTTAGACATTTTCCGGATGGCTCTTTTGCCCGGGGGGGGAGTGAGATTTCTTTGTAGTGCCGATTTGCTCTCCCCGGGTGCTTGGTTGGCCAAAAAGGGCGTATGCGTTTTTTCCTGAATATATTCAGGAAAAAACGCATACGCCCTTTTTGGCCAACTGCATCATTGTCCACGTTCTGCCGCTTTTCCTGTGCTGGGAAGGCCATTCCCATCTACCTCCTGAACTCCGTTTCGTGCAATTCTGCCTTGCGTTCAAATCCCCTTCGTGGCCTTACCTCAGTATGTTTTTGGACGAGTGTTATCATTTAGAGCTCGGCAGGTTTGTGAAGTGCAGTGCCCCAGAGTTCCGTTTGGCAGCTTGCTTTGGTGTGAGCTGGCCGCAATAGCGCCAGATTGCTTCAGGCCCTGTTGTGCTTGCGGCGAGGCAGGCCGAGCCTTTGGTGAATTCCTCTTCGTGATGGGAAATTAGAGTGACGTGGGCCTGTCCGAACACCGCCAGCTGGTCTCTCATTGGTTCCCCGTCTTCCAGGTCATCCTTCGGACCACTTGCAGAGACTACGAAAGAGGAGTGTCAAGACGCTGATCCTGCAAGTGGGCGAATTGTTAGTCAAGCGGCTGGAATGGCGGACGCTAGCACCCGGAGGTGAAAAATGAGGTGCGCTTTCGAAAGCTTTCCCGATCACACGGTGTACCATCCCCTGGGATTCCCATGAGTGGTTTGGCTGTAGGAAAGTTGCCTTGAACCTGGAGAGGTGGGACCCATGGAATGGGTAGCACGCAGTATAACTCTAGAGGCTCTACCTTTGCTCCTCCAACCTCAGCAATCCTCTCAGCCTGAGGAGTATCCAGCCTTATGTCTTCTGCCGCTGTGGGTGTAGATGTGGTCAATCCTGGTTGCATCACAGCCCCTGCACGCTTTTTGGCAGAATTTCCCTCCCTCTCGCCGTGCTTCTTTCTTCTGTGTTTTGGAAATGTATTTTTAGAATGGGCTTTAGCTGATTTTCAGTGCTGTGTTGATGCCGCTTGACACACACTTGATTCACTTACAGAGAGATATCAATACTTAGGTTTTCAGATGCTTACGAGTCTGATATATTCTTCTGTGATGAATAGGAGCTGTTGAGTCCTGTTCACTGAGCAAGGAGTAGGTGGTGTCTATTATATATTTGCTTTTCCGACCGGTATCTGTGCTCATTTCCAAGTCGTGTTTTATGCATCACGCCACCTCACCTTTCCGCTTAAGCAGGCCTAAGTGTGTTTTCGAAAAGCGTGAGTCTGTTCTCTTTTGTCATTCGGGTCGTGGGTAGCGATTTGTACATTCCCTCTCTAAGTGATATCCCAAGTTTCTTTTTCTGTGGGACAGATTTCACTTAGCATCATCGTACCTCAATCCAGTCATTATGCTGGAACCAGCCTTATGACATGGATTCCATGGCTGAGGGATATTCCCTCGTACCTAAGTAGCACAAATTCTTGGTCCATTTCTCTCTTCCCCGGCAGATGAAGGGTGTCCCGAAGTCGAGGTTGTTGTAAAGAGAGAAGCCCTAAACTTTGGGGTGCCTGCGTCTGGTTGATTTTTAGTTTTCCCAAGATATAGGCCCACGTGTGGAGGTGCCCTATGCTCTGTGGTTCTGTTCTGTACGTGTTTTAGGAACGAGCATACGCTTCTCCAGAGTGGCTGTTGGCATGTTGCGTCCCTCCCGGCAACTGAACAAGGCTCCCTTATCTCCTTGGCCTGTCCTGCCTTTCTGGTTTTTAGACATTTTCCGGATGGCTCTTTTGCCCGGGGGGGGGGGGGGAGTGAGATTTCTTTGTAGTGCCGATTTGCTCTCCCCGGGTGCTTGGTTGGCCAAAAAGGGCGTATGCGTTTTTTCCTGAATATATTCAGGAAAAAACGCATACGCCCTTTTTGGCCAACTGCATCATTGTCCACGTTCTGCCGCTTTTCCTGTGCTGGGAAGGCCATTCCCATCTACCTCCTGAACTCCGTTTCGTGCAATTCTGCCTTGCGTTCAAATCCCCTTCGTGGCCTTACCTCAGTATGTTTTTGGACGAGTGTTATCATTTAGAGCTCGGCAGGTTTGTGAAGTGCAGTGCCCCAGAGCTCCGTTTGGCAGCTCGCTTTGGTGTGAGCTGCCCGCAATAGCGCCAGATTGCTTCAGGCCCTGTTGTGCTTGCGGCGAGGCAGGCCGAGCCTTTGGTGAATTCCTCTTCGTGATGGGAAATTAGAGTGACGTGGGCCTGTCCGAACACCGCCAGCTGGTCTCTCATTGGTTCCCCCTCTTCCAGGTCATCCTTCGGACCACTTGCAGAGACTACGAAAGAGGAGTGTCAAGACGCTGATCCTGCAAGTGGGCGAATTGTTAGTCAAGCGGCTGGAATGGCGGACGCTAGCACCCGGAGGTGAAAAATGAGGTGCGCTTTCGAAAGCTTTCCCGATCACACGGTGTACCATCCCCTGGGATTCCCATGAGTGGTTTGGCTGTAGGAAAGTTGCCTTGAACCTGGAGAGGTGGGACCCATGGAATGGGTAGCACGCAGTATAACTCTAGAGGCTCTACCTTTGCTCCTCCAACCTCAGCAATCCTCTCAGCCTGAGGAGTATCCAGCTTTATGTCTTCTGCCGCTGTGGGTGTAGATGTGGTCAATCCTGGTTGCATCACAGCCCCTGCACGCTTTTTGGCAGAATTTCCCTCCCTCTCGCCGTGCTTCTTTCTTCTGTGTTTTGGAAATGTATTTTTAGAATGGGCTATAGCTGATTTTCAGTGCTGTGTTGATGCCGCTTGACACACACTTGATTCACTTACAGAGAGATATCAATACTTAGGTTTTCAGATGCTTACGAGTCTGATATATTCTTCTGTGATGAATAGGAGCTGTTGAGTCCTGTTCACTGAGCAAGGAGTAGGTGGTGTCTATTATATATTTGCTTTTCCGACCGGTATCTGTGCTCATTTCCAAGTCGTGTTTTATGCATCACGCCACCTCACCTTTCCGCTTAAGCAGGCCTAAGTGTGTTTTCGAAAAGCGTGAGTCTGTTCTCTTTTGTCATTCGGGTCGTGGGTAGCGATTTGTACATTCCCTCTCTAAGTGATATCCCAAGTTTCTTTTTCTGTGGGACAGATTTCACTTAGCATCATCGTACCTCAATCCAGTCATTATGCTGGAACCAGCCTTATGACATGGATTCCATGGCTGAGGGATATTCCCTCGTACCTAAGTAGCACAAATTCTTGGTCCATTTCTCTCTTCCCCGGCAGATGAAGGGGGTCCCGAAGTCGAGGTTGTTGTAAAGAGAGAAGCCCTAACCTTTGGGGTGCCTGCGTCTGGTTGATTTTTAGTTTTCCCAAGATATAGGCCCACGTGTGGAGGTGCCCTATGCTCTGTGGTTCTGTTCTGTACGTGTTTTAGGAACGAGCATACGCTTCTCCAGAGTGGCTGTTGGCATTTTGCGTCCCTCCCGGCAACTGAACAAGGCTCCCTTATCTCCTTGGCCTGTCCTGCCTTTCTGGTTTTTAGACATTTTCCGGATGGCTCTTTTGCCCGGGGGGGGAGTGAGATTTCTTTGTAGTGCCGATTTGCTCTCCCCGGGTGCTTGGTTGGCCAAAAAGGGCGTATGCGTTTTTTCCTGAATATATTCAGGAAAAAACGCATACGCCCTTTTTGGCCAACTGCATCATTGTCCACGTTCTGCCGCTTTTCCTGTGCTGGGAAGGCCATTCCCATCTACCTCCTGAACTCCGTTTCGTGCAATTCTGCCTTGCGTTCAAATCCCCTTCGTGGCCTTACCTCAGTATGTTTTTGGACGAGTGTTATCATTTAGAGCTCGGCAGGTTTGTGAAGTGCAGTGCCCCAGAGCTCCGTTTGGCAGCTCGCTTTGGTGTGAGCTGGCCGCAATAGCGCCAGATTGCTTCAGGCCCTGTTGTGCTTGCGGCGAGGCAGGCCGAGCCTTTGGTGAATTCCTCTTCGTGATGGGAAATTAGAGTGACGTGGGCCTGTCCGAACACCGCCAGCTGGTCTCTCATTGGTTCCCCCTCTTCCAGGTCATCCTTCGGACCACTTGCAGAGACTACGAAAGAGGAGTGTCAAGACGCTGATCCTGCAAGTGGGCGAATTGTTAGTCAAGCGGCTGGAATGGCGGACGCTAGCACCCGGAGGTGAAAAATGAGGTGCGCTTTCGAAAGCTTTCCCGATCACACGGTGTACCATCCCCTGGGATTCCCATGAGTGGTTTGGCTGTAGGAAAGTTGCCTTGAACCTGGAGAGGTGGGACCCATGGAATGGGTAGCACGCAGTATAACTCTAGAGGCTCTACCTTTGCTCCTCCAACCTCAGCAATCCTCTCAGCCTGAGGAGTATCCAGCCTTATGTCTTCTGCCGCTGTGGGTGTAGATGTGGTCAATCCTGGTTGCATCACAGCCCCTGCACGCTTTTTGGCAGAATTTCCCTCCCTCTCGCCGTGCTTCTTTCTTCTGTGTTTTGGAAATGTATTTTTAGAATGGGCTTTAGCTGATTTTCAGTGCTGTGTTGATGCCGCTTGACACACACTTGATTCACTTACAGAGAGATATCAATACTTAGGTTTTCAGATGCTTACGAGTCTGATATATTCTTCTGTGATGAATAGGAGCTGTTGAGTCCTGTTCACTGAGCAAGGAGTAGGTGGTGTCTATTATATATTTGCTTTTCCGACCGGTATCTGTGCTCATTTCCAAGTCGTGTTTTATGCATCACGCCACCTCACCTTTCCGCTTAAGCAGGCCTAAGTGTGTTTTCGAAAAGCGTGAGTCTGTTCTCTTTTGTCATTCGGGTCGTGGGTAGCGATTTGTACATTCCCTCTCTAAGTGATATCCCAAGTTTCTTTTTCTGTGGGACAGATTTCACTTAGCATCATCGTACCTCAATCCAGTCATTATGCTGGAACCAGCCTTATGACATGGATTCCATGGCTGAGGGATATTCCCTCGTACCTAAGTAGCACAAATTCTTGGTCCATTTCTCTCTTCCCCGGCAGATGAAGGGTGTCCCGAAGTCGAGGTTGTTGTAAAGAGAGAAGCCCTAAACTTTGGGGTGCCTGCGTCTGGTTGATTTTTAGTTTTCCCAAGATATAGGCCCACGTGTGGAGGTGCCCTATGCTCTGTGGTTCTGTTCTGTACGTGTTTTAGGAACGAGCATACGCTTCTCCAGAGTGGCTGTTGGCATTTTGCGTCCCTCCCGGCAACTGAACAAGGCTCCCTTATCTCCTTGGCCTGTCCTGCCTTTCTGGTTTTTAGACATTTTCCGGATGGCTCTTTTGCCCGGGGGGGGAGTGAGATTTCTTTGTAGTGCCGATTTGCTCTCCCCGGGTGCTTGGTTGGCCAAAAAGGGCGTATGCGTTTTTTCCTGAATATATTCAGGAAAAAACGCATACGCCCTTTTTGGCCAACTGCATCATTGTCCACGTTCTGCCGCTTTTCCTGTGCTGGGAAGGCCATTCCCATCTACCTCCTGAACTCCGTTTCGTGCAATTCTGCCTTGCGTTCAAATCCCCTTCGTGGCCTTACCTCAGTATGTTTTTGGACGAGTGTTATCATTTAGAGCTCGGCAGGTTTGTGAAGTGCAGTGCCCCAGAGCTCCGTTTGGCAGCTCGCTTTGGTGTGAGCTGGCCGCAATAGCGCCAGATTGCTTCAGGCCCTGTTGTGCTTGCGGCGAGGCAGGCCGAGCCTTTGGTGAATTCCTCTTCGTGATGGGAAATTAGAGTGACGTGGGCCTGTCCGAACACCGCCAGCTGGTCTCTCATTGGTTCCCCCTCTGCCAGGTCATCCTTCGGACCACTTGCAGAGACTACGAAAGAGGAGTGTCAGGACGCTGATCCTGCAAGTGGGCGAATTGTTAGTCAAGCGGCTGGAATGGCGGACGCTAGCACCCGGAGGTGAAAAATGAGGTGCGCTTTCGAAAGCTTTCCCGATCACACGGTGTACCATCCCCTGGGATTCCCATGAGTGGTTTGGCTGTAGGAAAGTTGCCTTGAACCTGGAGAGGTGGGACCCATGGAATGGGTAGCACGCAGGATAACTCTAGAGGCTCTGCCTTTGCTCCTCCAACCTCAGCAATCCTCTCAGCCTGAGGAGTATCCAGCCTTATGTCTTCTGCCGCTGTGGGTGTCGATGTGGTCAATCCTGGTTGCATCACAGCCCCTGAACGCATTTTGGCCGAATTTCCCTCCCTCTCGCCGTGCTTCTTTCTTCTGTGTTTTGGAAATGTATTTTTAGAATGGGCTTTAGCTGATTTTCAGTGCTGTGTTGATGCCGCTTGACACACACTTGATTCACTTACAGAGAGATATCAATACTTAGGTTTTCAGATGCTTACGAGTCTGATATATTCTTCTGTGATGAATAGGAGCTGTTGAGTCCTGTTCACTGAGCAAGGAGTAGGTGGTGTCTATTATATATTTGCTTTTCCGACCGGTATCTGTGCTCATTTCCAAGTCGTGTTTTATGCATCACGCCACCTCACCTTTCCGCTTAAGCAGGCCTAAGTGTGTTTTCGAAAAGCGTGAGTCTGTTCTCTTTTGTCATTCGGGTCGTGGGTAGCGATTTGTACATTCCCTCTCTAAGTGATATCCCAAGTTTCTTTTTCTGTGGGACAGATTTCACTTAGCATCATCGTACCTCAATCCACTCATTATGCTGGAACCAGCCTTATGACATGGATTCCATGGCTGAGGGATATTCATTCGTACCTAAGTAGCACAAATTCTTGGTCCATTTCACTCTTCCCCGGAAGATGAAGGGTGCCCCGAAGTCGAGGTTGTTGTAAAGAGAGAAGCCCTAAACTTTGGGGTGCCTGCGTCTGGTTGATTTTTAGTTTTCCCAAGATATAGGCCCACGTGTGGAGGTGCCCTATGCTCTGTGGTTCTGTTCTGTACGTGTTTTAGGAACGAGCATACGCTTCTCCAGAGTGGCTGTTGGCATTTTGCATCCCTCCCGGCAACTGAACAAGGCTCCCTTATCTCCTTGGCCTGTCCTGCCTTTCTGGTTTTTAGACATTTTCCGGATGGCTCTTTTGCCCGGGGGGGGAGTGAGATTTCTTTGTAGTGCCGATTTGCTCTCCCCGGGTGCTTGGTTGGCCAAAAAGGGCGTATGCGTTTTTTCCTGAATACATTCAGGAAAAAACGCATACGCCCTTTTTGGCCAACTGCATCATTGTCCACGTTCTGCCGCTTTTCCTGTGCTGGGAAGGCCATTCCCATCTACCTCCTGAACTCCGTTTCGTGCAATTCTGCCTTGCGTTCAAATCCCCTTCGTGGCCTTACCTCAGTATGTTTTTGGACGAGTGTTATCATTTAGAGCTCGGCAGGTTTGTGAAGTGCAGTGCCCCACAGCTCCGTTTGGCAGCTCGCTTTGGTGTGAGCTGGCCGCAATAGCGCCAGATTGCTTCAGGCCCCGTTGTGCTTGCGGCGAGGCAGGCCGAGCCTTTGGTGAATTCCTCTTCGTGATGGGAAATTAGAGTGACGTGGGCCTGTCCGAACACCGCCAGCTGGTCTCTCATTGGTTCCCCCTCTGCCAGGTCATCCTTCGGACCACTTGCAGAGACTACGAAAGAGGAGTGTCAAGACGCTGATCCTGCAAGTGGGCGAATTGTTAGTCAAGCGGCTGGAATGGCGGACGCTAGCACCCGGAGGTGAAAAATGAGGTGCGCTTTCGAAAGCTTTCCCGATCACACGGTGTACCATCCCCTGGGATTCCCATGAGTGGTTTGGCTGTAGGAAAGTTGCCTTGAACCTGGAGAGGTGGGACCCATGGAATGGGTAGCACGCAGTATAACTCTAGAGGCTCTACCTTTGCTCCTCCAACCTCAGCAATCCTCTCAGCCTGAGGAGTATCCAGCCTTATGTCTTCTGCCGCTGTGGGTGTAGATGTGGTCAATCCTGGTTGCATCACAGCCCCTGAACGCATTTTGGCCGAATTTCCCTCCCTCTCGCCGTGCTTCTTTCTTCTGTGTTTTGGAAATGTATTTTTAGAATGGGCTTTAGCTGATTTTCAGTGCTGTGTTGATGCCGCTTGACACACACTTGATTCACTTACAGAGAGATATCAATACTTAGGTTTTCAGATGCTTACGAGTCTGATATATTCTTCTGTGATGAATAGGAGCTGTTGAGTCCTGTTCACTGAGCAAGGAGTAGGTGGTGTCTATTATATATTTGCTTTTCCGACCGGTATCTGTGCTCATTTCCAAGTCGTGTTTTATGCATCACGCCACCTCACCTTTCCGCTTAAGGAGGCCTAAGTGTGTTTTCGAAAAGCGTGAGTCTGTTCTCTTTTGTCATTCGGGTCGTGGGTAGCGATTTGTACATTCCCTCTCTAAGTGATATCCCAAGTTTCTTTTTCTGTGGGACAGATTTCACTTAGCATCATCGTACCTCAATCCACTCATTATGCTGGAACCAGCCTTATGACATGGATTCCATGGCTGAGGGATATTCCCTCGTACCTAAGTAGCACAAATTCTTGGTCCATTTCTCTCTTCCCCGGCAGATGAAGGGTGTCCCGAAGTCGAGGTTGTTGTAAAGAGAGAAGCCCTAAACTTTGGGGTGCCTGCGTCTGGTTGATTTTTAGTTTTCCCAAGATATAGGCCCACGTGTGGAGGTGCCCTATGCTCTGTGGTTCTGTTCTGTACGTGTTTTAGGAACGAGCATACGCTTCTCCAGAGTGGCTGTTGGCATTTTGCGTCCCTCCCGGCAACTGAACAAGGCTCCCTTATCTCCTTGGCCTGTCCTGCCTTTCTGGTTTTTAGACATTTTCCGGATGGCTCTTTTGCCCGGGGGGGGAGTGAGATTTCTTTGTAGTGCCGATTTGCTCTCCCCGGGTGCTTGGTTGGCCAAAAAGGGCGTATGCGTTTTTTCCTGAATATATTCAGGAAAAAACGCATACGCCCTTTTTGGCCAACTGCATCATTGTCCACGTTCTGCCGCTTTTCCTGTGCTGGGAAGGCCATTCCCATCTACCTCCTGAACTCCGTTTCGTGCAATTCTGCCTTGCGTTCAAATCCCCTTCGTGGCCTTACCTCAGTATGTTTTTGGACGAGTGTTATCATTTAGAGCTCGGCAGGTTTGTGAAGTGCAGTGCCCCAGAGCTCCGTTTGGCAGCTCGCTTTGGTGTGAGCTGGCCGCAATAGCGCCAGATTGCTTCAGGCCCTGTTGTGCTTGCGGCGAGGCAGGCCGAGCCTTTGGTGAATTCCTCTTCGTGATGGGAAATTAGAGTGACGTGGGCCTGTCCGAACACCGCCAGCTGGTCTCTCATTGGTTCCCCCTCTGCCAGGTCATCCTTCGGACCACTTGCAGAGACTACGAAAGAGGAGTGTCAGGACGCTGATCCTGCAAGTGGGCGAATTGTTAGTCAAGCGGCTGGAATGGCGGACGCTAGCACCCGGAGGTGAAAAATGAGGTGCGCTTTCGAAAGCTTTCCCGATCACACGGTGTACCATCCCCTGGGATTCCCATGAGTGGTTTGGCTGTAGGAAAGTTGCCTTGAACCTGGAGAGGTGGGACCCATGGAATGGGTAGCACGCAGGATAACTCTAGAGGCTCTGCCTTTGCTCCTCCAACCTCAGCAATCCTCTCAGCCTGAGGAGTATCCAGCCTTATGTCTTCTGCCGCTGTGGGTGTCGATGTGGTCAATCCTGGTTGCATCACAGCCCCTGAACGCATTTTGGCAGAATTTCCCTCCCTCTCGCCGTGCTTCTTTCTTCTGTGTTTTGGAAATGTATTTTTAGAATGGGCTTTAGCTGATTTTCAGTGCTGTGTTGATGCCGCTTGACACACACTTGATTCACTTACAGAGAGATATCAATACTTAGGTTTTCAGATGCTTACGAGTCTGATATATTCTTCTGTGATGAATAGGAGCTGTTGAGTCCTGTTCACTGAGCAAGGAGTAGGTGGTGTCTATTATATATTTGCTTTTCCGACCGGTATCTGTGCTCATTTCCAAGTCGTGTTTTATGCATCACGCCACCTCACCTTTCCGCTTAAGCAGGCCTAAGTGTGTTTTCGAAAAGCGTGAGTCTGTTCTCTTTTGTCATTCGGGTCGTGGGTAGCGATTTGTACATTCCCTCTCTAAGTGATATCCCAAGTTTCTTTTTCTGTGGGACAGATTTCACTTAGCATCATCGTACCTCAATCCACTCATTATGCTGGAACCAGCCTTATGACATGGATTCCATGGCTGAGGGATATTCATTCGTACCTAAGTAGCACAAATTCTTGGTCCATTTCACTCTTCCCCGGAAGATGAAGGGTGCCCCGAAGTCGAGGTTGTTGTAAAGAGAGAAGCCCTAAACTTTGGGGTGCCTGCGTCTGGTTGATTTTTAGTTTTCCCAAGATATAGGCCCACGTGTGGAGGTGCCCTATGCTTTGTGGTTCTGTTCTGTACGTGTTTTAGGAACGAGCATACGCTTCTCCAGAGTGGCTGTTGGCATTTTGCATCCCTCCCGGCAACTGAACAAGGCTCCCTTATCTCCTTGGCCTGTCCTGCCTTTCTGGTTTTTAGACATTTTCCGGATGGCTCTTTTGCCCGGGGGTGGAGTGAGATTTCTTTGTAGTGCCGATTTGCTCTCCCCGGGTGCTTGGTTGGCCAAAAAGGGCGTATGCGTTTTTTCCTGAATACATTCAGGAAAAAACGCATACGCCCTTTTTGGCCAACTGCATCATTGTCCACGTTCTGCCGCTTTTCCTGTGCTGGGAAGGCCATTCCCATCTACCTCCTGAACTCCGTTTCGTGCAATTCTGCCTTGCGTTCAAATCCCCTTCGTGGCCTTACCTCAGTATGTTTTTGGACGAGTGTTATCATTTAGAGCTCGGCAGGTTTGTGAAGTGCAGTGCCCCAGAGCTCCGTTTGGCAGCTCGCTTTGGTGTGAGCTGGCCGCAATAGCGCCAGATTGCTTCAGGCCCTGTTGTGCTTGCGGCGAGGCAGGCCGAGCCTTTGGTGAATTCCTCTTCGTGATGGGAAATTAGAGTGACGTGGGCCTGTCCGAACACCGCCAGCTGGTCTCTCATTGGTTCCCCGTCTTCCAGGTCATCCTTCGGACCACTTGCAGAGACTACGAAAGAGGAGTGTCAAGACGCTGATCCTGCAAGTGGGCGAATTGTTAGTCAAGCGGCTGGAATGGCGGATGCTAGCACCCGGAGGTGAAAAATGAGGTGCGCTTTCGAAAGCTTTCCCGATCACACGGTGTACCATCCCCTGGGATTCCCATGAGTGGTTTGGCTGTAGGAAAGTTGCCTTGAACCTGGAGAGGTGGGACCCATGGAATGGGTAGCACGCAGGATAACTCTAGAGGCTCTGCCTTTGCTCCTCCAACCTCAGCAATCCTCTCAGCCTGAGGAGTATCCAGCCTTATGTCTTCTGCCGCTGTGGGTGTCGATGTGGTCAATCCTGGTTGCATCACAGCCCCTGAACGCATTTTGGCAGAATTTCCCTCCCTCTCGCCGTGCTTCTTTCTTCTGTGTTTTGGAAATGTATTTTTAGAATGGGCTTTAGCTGATTTTCAGTGCTGTGTTGATGCCGCTTGACACACACTTGATTCACTTACAGAGAGATATCAATACTTAGGTTTTCAGATGCTTACGAGTCTGATATATTCTTCTGTGATGAATAGGAGCTGTTGAGTCCTGTTCACTGAGCAAGGAGTAGGTGGTGTCTATTATATATTTGCTTTTCCGACCGGTATCTGTGCTCATTTCCAAGTCGTGTTTTATGCATCACGCCACCTCACCTTTCCGCTTAAGCAGGCCTAAGTGTGTTTTCGAAAAGCGTGAGTCTGTTCTCTTTTGTCATTCGGGTCGTGGGTAGCGATTTGTACATTCCCTCTCTAAGTGATATCCCAAGTTTCTTTTTCTGTGGGACAGATTTCACTTAGCATCATCGTACCTCAATCCACTCATTATGCTGGAACCAGCCTTATGACATGGATTCCATGGCTGAGGGATATTCATTCGTACCTAAGTAGCACAAATTCTTGGTCCATTTCACTCTTCCCCGGAAGATGAAGGGTGCCCCGAAGTCGAGGTTGTTGTAAAGAGAGAAGCCCTAAACTTTGGGGTGCCTGCGTCTGGTTGATTTTTAGTTTTCCCAAGATATAGGCCCACGTGTGGAGGTGCCCTATGCTCTGTGGTTCTGTTCTGTACGTGTTTTAGGAACGAGCATACGCTTCTCCAGAGTGGCTGTTGGCATTTTGCATCCCTCCCGGCAACTGAACAAGGCTCCCTTATCTCCTTGGCCTGTCCTGTCTTTCTGGTTTTTAGACATTTTCCGGATGGCTCTTTTGCCCGGGGGGGGGGGAGTGAGATTTCTTTGTAGTGCCGATTTGCTCTCCCCGGGTGCTTGGTTGGCCAAAAAGGGCGTATGCGTTTTTTCCTGAATACATTCAGGAAAAAACGCATACGCCCTTTTTGGCCAACTGCATCATTGTCCACGTTCTGCCGCTTTTCCTGTCCTGGGAAGGCCATTCCCATCTACCTCCTGAACTCCGTTTCGTGCAATTCTGCCTTGCGTTCAAATCCCCTTCGTGGCCTTACCTCAGTATGTTTTTGGACGAGTGTTATCATTTAGAGCTCGGCAGGTTTGTGAAGTGCAGTGCCCCAGAGCTCCGTTTGGCAGCTCGCTTTGGTGTGAGCTGGCCGCAATAGCGCCAGATTGCTTCAGGCCCTGTTGTGCTTGCGGCGAGCCAGGCCGAGCCTTTGGTGAATTCCTCTTCGTGATGGCAAATTAGAGTGACGTGGGCCTGTCCGAACACCGCCAGCTGGTCTCTCATTGGTTCCCCCTCTTCCAGGTCATCCTTCGGACCACTTGCAGAGACTACGAAAGAGGAGTGTCAAGACGCTGATCCTGCAAGTGGGCGAATTGTTAGTCAAGCGGCTGGAATGGCGGACGCTAGCACCCGGAGGTGAAAAATGAGGTGCGCTTTCGAAAGCTTTCCCGATCACACGGTGTACCATCCCCTGGGATTCCCATGAGTGGTTTGGCTGTAGGAAAGTTGCCTTGAACCTGGAGAGGTGGGACCCATGGAATGGGTAGCACGCAGTATAACTCTAGAGGCTCTACCTTTGCTCCTCCAACCTCAGCAATCCTCTCAGCCTGAGGAGTATCCAGCCTTATGTCTTCTGCCGCTGTGGGTGTAGATGTGGTCAATCCTGGTTGCATCACAGCCCCTGCACGCTTTTTGGCAGAATTTCCCTCCCTCTCGCCGTGCTTCTTTCTTCTGTGTTTTGGAAATGTATTTTTAGAATGGGCTATAGCTGATTTTCAGTGCTGTGTTGATGCCGCTTGACACACACTTGATTCACTTACAGAGAGATATCAATACTTAGGTTTTCAGATGCTTACGAGTCTGATATATTCTTCTGTGATGAATAGGAGCTGTTGAGTCCTGTTCACTGAGCAAGGAGTAGGTGGTGTCTATTATATATTTGCTTTTCCGACCGGTATCTGTGCTCATTTCCAAGTCGTGTTTTATGCATCACGCCACCTCACCTTTCCGCTTAAGCAGGCCTAAGTGTGTTTTCGAAAAGCGTGAGTCTGTTCTCTTTTGTCATTCGGGGCGTGGGTAGCGATTTGTACATTCCCTCTCTAAGTGATATCCCAAGTTTCTTTTTCTGTGGGACAGATTTCACTTAGCATCATCGTACCTCAATCCAGTCATTATGCTGGAACCAGCCTTATGACATGGATTCCATGGCTGAGGGATATTCCCTCGTACATAAGTAGCACAAATTCTTGGTCCATTTCTCTCTTCCCCGGCAGATGAAGGGTGTCCCGAAGTCGAGGTTGTTGTAAAGAGAGAAGCCCTAAACTTTGGGGTGCCTGCGTCTGGTTGATTTTTAGTTTTCCCAAGATATAGGCCCACGTGTGGAGGTGCCCTATGCTCTGTGGTTCTGTTCTGTACGTGTTTTAGGAACGAGCATACGCTTCTCCAGAGTGGCTGTTGGCATTTTGCGTCCCTCCCGGCAACTGAACAAGGCTCCCTTATCTCCTTGGCCTGTCCTGCCTTTCTGGTTTTTAGACATTTTCCGGATGGCTCTTTTGCCCGGGGGTGGAGTGAGATTTCTTTGTAGTGCCGATTTGCTCTCCCCGGGTGCTTGGTTGGCCAAAAAGGGCGTATGCGTTTTTTCCTGAATACATTCAGGAAAAAACGCATACGCCCTTTTTGGCCAACTGCATCATTGTCCACGTTCTGCCGCTTTTCCTGTGCTGGGAAGGCCATTCCCATCTACCTCCTGAACTCCGTTTCGTGCAATTCTGCCTTGCGTTCAAATCCCCTTCGTGGCCTTACCTCAGTATGTTTTTGGACGAGTGTTATCATTTAGAGCTCGGCAGGTTTGTGAAGTGCAGTGCCCCACAGCTCCGTTTGGCAGCTCGCTTTGGTGTGAGCTGGCCGCAATAGCGCCAGATTGCTTCAGGCCCCGTTGTGCTTGCGGCGAGGCAGGCCGAGCCTTTGGTGAATTCCTCTTCGTGATGGGAAATTAGAGTGACGTGGGCCTGTCCGAACACCGCCAGCTGGTCTCTCATTGGTTCCCCGTCTTCCAGGTCATCCTTCGGACCACTTGCAGAGCCTACGAAAGAGGAGTGTCAAGACGCTGATCCTGCAAGTGGGGGAATTGTTAGTCAAGCGGCTGGAATGGCGGACGCTAGCACCCGGAGGTGAAAAATGAGGTGCGCTTTCGAAAGCTTTCCCGATCACACGGTGTACCATCCCCTGGGATTCCCATGAGTGGTTTGGCTGTAGGAAAGTTGCCTTGAACCTGGAGAGGTGGGACCCATGGAATGGGTAGCACGCAGGATAACTCTAGAGGCTCTGCCTTTGCTCCTCCAACCTCAGCAATCCTCTCAGCCTGAGGAGTATCCAGCCTTATGTCTTCTGCCGCTGTGGGTGTAGATGTGGTCAATCCTGGTTGCATCACAGCCCCTGAACGCTTTTTGGCAGAATTTCCCTCCCTCTCGCCGTGCTTCTTTCTTCTGTGTTTTGGAAATATATTTTTAGAATGGGCTTTAGCTGATTTTCAGTGCTGTGTTGATGCCGCTTGACACACACTTGATTCACTTACAGAGAGATATCAATACTTAGGTTTTCAGATGCTTACGAGTCTGATATATTCTTCTGTGATGAATAGGGGCTGTTGAGTCCTGTTCACTGAGCAAGGAGTAGGTGGTGTCTATTATATATTTGCTTTTCCGACCGGTATCTGTGCTCATTTCCAAGTCGTGTTGTATGCATCACGCCACCTCACCTTTCCGCTTCAGCAGGCCTAAGAGTGTTTTCGAAAAGCGTGAGTCTGTTCTCTTTTGTCATTCGGGTCGTGGGTAGCGATTTGTACATTCCCTCTCTAAGTGATATCCCAAGTTTCTTTTTCTGTGGGACAGATTTCACTTAGCATCATCGTAGCTCAATCCAGTCATTATGCTGGAACCAGCCTTATGACATGGATTCCATGGCTGAGGGATATTCCCTCGTACCTAAGTAGCACAAATTCTTGGTCCATTTCTCTCTTCCCCGGCAGATGAAGGGTGTCCCGAAGTCGAGGTTGTTGTAAAGAGAGAAGCCCTAACCTTTGGGGTGCCTGCGTCTGGTTGATTTTTAGTTTTCCCAAGATATAGGCCCACGTGTGGAGGTGCCCTATGCTCTGTGGTTCTGTTCTGTACGTGTTTTAGGAACGAGCATACGCTTCTCCAGAGTGGCTGTTGGCATTTTGCGTCCCTCCCGGCAACTGAACAAGGCTCCCTTATCTCCTTGGCCTGTCCTGCCTTTCTGGTTTTTAGACATTTTCCGGATGGCTCTTTTGCCCGGGGGGGGAGTGAGATTTCTTTGTAGTGCCGATTTGCTCTCCCCGGGTGCTTGGTTGGCCAAAAAGGGCGTATGCGTTTTTTCCTGAATATATTCAGGAAAAAACGCATACGCCCTTTTTGGCCAACTGCATCATTGTCCACGTTCTGCCGCTTTTCCTGTGCTGGGAAGGCCATTCCAATCTACCTCCTGAACTCCGTTTCGTGCAATTCTGCCTTGCGTTCAAATCCCCTTCGTGGCCTTACCTCAGTATGTTTTTGGACGAGTGTTATCATTTAGAGCTCGGCAGGTTTGTGAAGTGCAGTGCCCCAGAGCTCCGTTTGGCAGCTCGCTTTGGTGTGAGCTGGCCGCAATAGCGCCAGATTGCTTCAGGCCCTGTTGTGCTTGCGGCGAGGCAGGCCGAGCCTTTGGTGAATTCCTCTTCGTGATGGGAAATTAGAGTGACGTGGGCCTGTCCGAACACCGCCAGCTGGTCTCTCATTGGTTCCCCGTCTTCCAGGTCATCCTTCGGACCACTTGCAGAGACTACGAAAGAGGAGTGTCAAGACGCTGATCCTGCAAGTGGGGGAATTGTTAGTCAAGCGGCTGGAATGGCGGACGCTAGCACCCGGAGGTGAAAAATGAGGTGCGCTTTCGAAAGCTTTCCCGATCACACGGTGTACCATCCCCTGGGATTCCCATGAGTGGTTTGGCTGTAGGAAAGTTGCCTTGAACCTGGAGAGGTGGGACCCATGGAATGGGTAGCACGCAGTATAACTCTAGAGGCTCTGCCTTTGCTCCTCCAACCTCAGCAATCCTCTCAGCCTGAGGAGTATCCAGCCTTATGTGTTATGCCGCTGTGGGTGTAGATGTGGTCAATCCTGGTTGCATCACAGCCCCTGCACGCTTTTTGGCAGAATTTCCCTCCCTCTCGCCGTGCTTCTTTCTTCTGTGTTTTGGAAATGTATTTTTAGAATGGGCTTTAGCTGATTTTCAGTGCTGTGTTGATGCCGCTTGACACACACTTGATTCACTTACAGAGAGATATCAATACTTAGGTTTTCAGATGCTTACGAGTCTGATATATTCTTCTGTGATGAATAGGAGCTGTTGAGTCCTGTTCACTGAGCAAGGAGTAGGTGGTGTCTATTATATATTTGCTTTTCCGACCGGTATCTGTGCTCATTTCCAAGTCGTGTTTTATGCATCACGCCACCTCACCTTTCCGCTTAAGCAGGCCTAAGTGTGTTTTCGAAAAGCGTGAGTCTGTTCTCTTTTGTCATTCGGGTCGTGGGTAGCGATTTGTACATTCCCTCTCTAAGTGATATCCCAAGTTTCTTTTTCTGTGGGACAGATTTCACTTAGCATCATCGTACCTCAATCCAGTCATTATGCTGGAACCAGCCTTATGACATGGATTCCATGGCTGAGGGATATTTCTTCGTACGTAAGTAGCACAAATTCTTGGTCCATTTCTCTCTTCTCCGGCATTTGAAGGGTGTCCCGAAGTCGAGGTTGTTGTAAAGAGAGAAGCCCTAAACTTTGGTGTGCCTGCGTCTGGTTGATTTTTAGTTTTCCCAAGATATAGGCCCACGTGTGGAGGTGCCCTATGCTCTGTGGTTCTGTTCTGTACGTGTTTTAGGAACGAGCATACGCTTCTCCAGAGTGGCTGTTGGCATTTTGCGTCCCTCCCGGCAACTGAACAAGGCTCCCTTATCTCCTTGGCCTGTCCTGCCTTTCTGGTTTTTAGACATTTTCCGGATGGCTCTTTTGCCCGGGGGGGGAGTGAGATTTCTTTGTAGTGCCGATTTGCTCTCCCCGGGTGCTTGGTTGGCCAAAAAGGGCGTATGCGTTTTTTCCTGAATACATTCAGGAAAAAACGCATACGCCCTTTTTGGCCAACTGCATCATTGTCCACGTTCTGCCGCTTTTCCTGTGCTGGGAAGGCCATTCCCATCTACCTCCTGAACTCCGTTTCGTGCAATTCTGCCTTGCGTTCAAATCCCCTTCGTGGCCTTACCTCAGTATGTTTTTGGACGAGTGTTATCATTTAGAGCTCGGCAGGTTTGTGAAGTGCAGTGCCCCAGAGCTCCGTTTGGCAGCTCGCTTTGGTGTGAGCTGGCCGCAATAGCGCCAGATTGCTTCAGGCCCCGTTGTGCTTGCGGCGAGGCAGGCCGAGCCTTTGGTGAATTCCTCTTCGTGATGGGAAATTAGAGTGACGTGGGCCTGTCCGAACACCGCCAGCTGGTCTCTCATTGGTTCCCCGTCTTCCAGGTCATCCTTCGGACCACTTGCAGAGACTACGAAAGAGGAGTGTCAAGACGCTGATCCTGCAAGTGGGGGAATTGTTAGTCAAGCGGCTGGAATGGCGGACGCTAGCACCCGGAGGTGAAAAATGAGGTGCGCTTTCGAAAGCTTTCCCGATCACACGGTGTACCATCCCCTGGGATTCCCATGAGTGGTTTGGCTGTAGGAAAGTTGCCTTGAACCTGGAGAGGTGGGACCCATGGAATGGGTAGCACGCAGGATAACTCTAGAGGCTCTGCCTTTGCTCCTCCAACCTCAGCAATCCTCTCAGCCTGAGGAGTATCCAGCCTTATGTCTTCTGCCGCTGTGGGTGTAGATGTGGTCAATCCTGGTTGCATCACAGCCCCTGCACGCTTTTTGGCAGAATTTCCCTCCCTCTCGCCGTGCTTCTTTCTTCTGTGTTTTGGAAATGTATTTTTAGAATGGGCTTTAGCTGATTTTCAGTGCTGTGTTGATGCCGCTTGACACACACTTGATTCACTTACAGAGAGATATCAATACTTAGGTTTTCAGATGCTTACGAGTCTGATATATTCTTCTGTGATGAATAGGAGCTGTTGAGTCCTGTTCACTGAGCAAGGAGTAGGTGGTGTCTATTATATATTTGCTTTTCCGACCGGTATCTGTGCTCGTTTCCAAGTCGTGTTTTATGCATCACGCCACCTCACCTTTCTGCTTAAGCAGGCCTAAGTGTGTTTTCGAAAAGCGTGAGTCTGTTCTCTTTTGTCATTCGGGTCGTGGGTAGCGATTTGTACATTCCCTCTCTAAGTGATATCCCAAGTTTCTTTTTCTGTGGGACAGATTTCACTTAGCATCATCGTACCTCAATCCAGTCATTATGCTGGAACCAGCCTTATGACATGGATTCCATGGCTGAGGGATATTCCCTCGTACCTAAGTAGCACAAATTCTTGGTCCATTTCTCTCTTCCCCGGCATTTGAAGGGTGTCCCGAAGTCGAGGTTGTTGTAAAGAGAGAAGCCCTAAACTTTGGGGTGCCTGCGTCTGGTTGATTTTTAGTTTTCCCAAGATATAGGCCCACGTGTGGAGGTGCCCTATGCTCTGTGGTTCTGTTCTGTACGTGTTTTAGGAACGAGCATACGCTTCTCCAGAGTGGCTGTTGGCATTTTGCGTCCCTCCCGGCAACTGAACAAGGCTCCCTTATCTCCTTGGCCTGTCCTGCCTTTCTGGTTTTTAGACATTTTCCGGATGGCTCTTTTGCCCGGGGGGGGAGTGAGATTTCTTTGTAGTGCCGATTTGCTCTCCCCGGGTGCTTGGTTGGCCAAAAAGGGCGTATGCGTTTTTTCCTGAATATATTCAGGAAAAAACGCATACGCCCTTTTTGGCCAACTGCATCATTGTCCACGTTCTGCCGCTTTTCCTGTGCTGGGAAGGCCATTCCCATCTACCTCCTGACCTCCGTTTCGTGCAATTCTGCCTTGCGTTCAAATCCCCTTCGTGGCCTTACCTCAGTATGTTTTTGGACGAGTGTTATCATTTAGAGCTCGGCAGGTTTGTGAAGTGCAGTGCCCCAGAGCTCCGTTTGGCAGCTCGCTTTGGTGTGAGCTGGCCGCAATAGCGCCAGATTGCTTCAGGCCCCGTTGTGCTTGCGGCGAGGCAGGCCGAGCCTTTGGTGAATTCCTCTTCGTGATGGGAAATTAGAGTGACGTGGGCCTGTCCGAACACCGCCAGCTGGTCTCTCATTGGTTCCCCGTCTTCCAGGTCATCCTTCGGACCACTTGCAGAGACTACGAAAGAGGAGTGTCAAGACGCTGATCCTGCAAGTGGGGGAATTGTTAGTCAAGTGGCTGGAATGGCGGACGCTAGCACCCGGAGGTGAAAAATGAGGTGCGCTTTCGAAAGCTTTCCCGATCACACGGTGTACCATCCCCTGGGATTCCCATGAGTGGTTTGGCTGTAGGAAAGTTGCCTTGAACCTGGAGAGGTGGGACCCATGGAATGGGTAGCACGCAGGATAACTCTAGAGGCTCTGCCTTTGCTCCTCCAACCTCAGCAATCCTCTCAGCCTGAGGAGTATCCAGCCTTATGTGTTATGCCGCTGTGGGTGTAGATGTGGTCAATCCTGGTTGCATCACAGCCCCTGCACGCTTTTTGGCAGAATTTCCCTCCCTCTCGCCGTGCTTCTTTCTTCTGTGTTTTGGAAATGTATTTTTAGAATGGGCTTTAGCTGATTTTCAGTGCTGTGTTGATGCCGCTTGACACACACTTGATTCACTTACAGAGAGATATCAATACTTAGGTTTTCAGATGCTTACGAGTCTGATATATTCTTCTGTGATGAATAGGAGCTGTTGAGTCCTGTTCACTGAGCAAGGAGTAGGTGGTGTCTATTATATATTTGCTTTTCCGACCGGTATCTGTGCTCATTTCCAAGTCGTGTTTTATGCATCACGCCACCTCACCTTTCCGCTTAAGCAGGCCTAAGTGTGTTTTCGAAAAGCGTGAGTCTGTTCTCTTTTGTCATTCGGGTCGTGGGTAGCGATTTGTACATTCCCTCTCTAAGTGATATCCCAAGTTTCTTTTTCTGTGGGACAGATTTCACTTAGCATCATCGTACCTCAATCCAGTCATTATGCTGGAACCAGCCTTATGACATGGATTCCATGGCTGAGGGATATTTCTTCGTACGTAAGTAGCACAAATTCTTGGTCCATTTCTCTCTTCTCCGGCATTTGAAGGGTGTCCCGAAGTCGAGGTTGTTGTAAAGAGAGAAGCCCTAAACTTTGGTGTGCCTGCGTCTGGTTGATTTTTAGTTTTCCCAAGATATAGGCCCACGTGTGGAGGTGCCCTATGCTCTGTGGTTCTGTTCTGTACGTGTTTTAGGAACGAGCATACGCTTCTCCAGAGTGGCTGTTGGCATTTTGCGTCCCTCCCGGCAACTGAACAAGGCTCCCTTATCTCCTTGGCCTGTCCTGCCTTTCTGGTTTTTAGACATTTTCCGGATGGCTCTTTTGCCCGGGGGGGGAGTGAGATTTCTTTGTAGTGCCGATTTGCTCTCCCCGGGTGCTTGGTTGGCCAAAAAGGGCGTATGCGTTTTTTCCTGAATACATTCAGGAAAAAACGCATACGCCCTTTTTGGCCAACTGCATCATTGTCCACGTTCTGCCGCTTTTCCTGTGCTGGGAAGGCCATTCCCATCTACCTCCTGAACTCCGTTTCGTGCAATTCTGCCTTGCATTCAAATCCCCTTCGTGGCCTTACCTCAGTATGTTTTTGGACGAGTGTTATCATTTAGAGCTCGGCAGGTTTGTGAAGTGCAGTGCCCCAGAGCTCCGTTTGGCAGCTCGCTTTGGTGTGAGCTGGCCGCAATAGCGCCAGATTGCTTCAGGCCCCGTTGTGCTTGCGGCGAGGCAGGCCGAGCCTTTGGTGAATTCCTCTTCGTGATGGGAAATTAGAGTGACGTGGGCCTGTCCGAACACCGCCAGCTGGTCTCTCATTGGTTCCCCGTCTTCCAGGTCATCCTTCGGACCACTTGCAGAGACTACGAAAGAGGAGTGTCAAGACGCTGATCCTGCAAGTGGGGGAATTGTTAGTCAAGCGGCTGGAATGGCGGACGCTAGCACCCGGAGGTGAAAAATGAGGTGCGCTTTCGAAAGCTTTCCCGATCACACGGTGTACCATCCCCTGGGATTCCCATGAGTGGTTTGGCTGTAGGAAAGTTGCCTTGAACCTGGAGAGGTGGGACCCATGGAATGGGTAGCACGCAGGATAACTCTAGAGGCTCTGCCTTTGCTCCTCCAACCTCAGCAATCCTCTCAGCCTGAGGAGTATCCAGCCTTATGTCTTCTGCCGCTGTGGGTGTAGATGTGGTCAATCCTGGTTGCATCACAGCCCCTGCACGCTTTTTGGCAGAATTTCCCTCCCTCTCGCCGTGCTTCTTTCTTCTGTGTTTTGGAAATGTATTTTTAGAATGGGCTTTAGCTGATTTTCAGTGCTGTGTTGATGCCGCTTGACACACACTTGATTCACTTACAGAGAGATATCAATACTTAGGTTTTCAGATGCTTACGAGTCTGATATATTCTTCTGTGATGAATAGGAGCTGTTGAGTCCTGTTCACTGAGCAAGGAGTAGGTGGTGTCTATTATATATTTGCTTTTCCGACCGGTATCTGTGCTCGTTTCCAAGTCGTGTTTTATGCATCACGCCACCTCACCTTTCCGCTTAAGCAGGCCTACGTGTGTTTTCGAAAAGCGTGAGTCTGTTCTCTTTTGTCATTCGGGTCGTGGGTAGCGATTTGTACATTCCCTCTCTAAGTGATATCCCAAGTTTCTTTTTCTGTGGGACAGATTTCACTTAGCATCATCGTACCTCAATCCAGTCATTATGCTGGAACCAGCCTTATGACATGGATTCCATGGCTGAGGGATATTCCCTCGTACCTAAGTAGCACAAATTCTTGGTCCATTTCTCTCTTCCCCGGCATTTGAAGGGTGTCCCGAAGTCGAGGTTGTTGTAAAGAGAGAAGCCCTAAACTTTGGGGTGCCTGCGTCTGGTTGATTTTTAGTTTTCCCAAGATATAGGCCCACGTGTGGAGGTGCCCTATGCTCTGTGGTTCTGTTCTGTACGTGTTTTAGGAACGAGCATACGCTTCTCCAGAGTGGCTGTTGGCATTTTGCGTCCCTCCCGGCAACTGAACAAGGCTCCCTTATCTCCTTGGCCTGTCCTGCCTTTCTGGTTTTTAGACATTTTCCGGATGGCTCTTTTGCCCGGGGGGGGAGTGAGATTTCTTTGTAGTGCCGATTTGCTCTCCCCGGGTGCTTGGTTGGCCAAAAAGGGCGTATGCGTTTTTTCCTGAATACATTCAGGAAAAAACGCATACGCCCTTTTTGGCCAACTGCATCATTGTCCACGTTCTGCCGCTTTTCCTGTGCTGGGAAGGCCATTCCCATCTACCTCCTGACCTCCGTTTCGTGCAATTCTGCCTTGCGTTCAAATCCCCTTCGTGGCCTTACCTCAGTATGTTTTTGGACGAGTGTTATCATTTAGAGCTCGGCAGGTTTGTGAAGTGCAGTGCCCCAGAGCTCCGTTTGGCAGCTCGCTTTGGTGTGAGCTGGCCGCAATAGCGCCAGATTGCTTCAGGCCCCGTTGTGCTTGCGGCGAGGCAGGCCGAGCCTTTGGTGAATTCCTCTTCGTGATGGGAAATTAGAGTGACGTGGGCCTGTCCGAACACCGCCAGCTGGTCTCTCATTGGTTCCCCGTCTTCCAGGTCATCCTTCGGACCACTTGCAGAGACTACGAAAGAGGAGTGTCAAGACGCTGATCCTGCAAGTGGGGGAATTGTTAGTCAAGTGGCTGGAATGGCGGACGCTAGCACCCGGAGGTGAAAAATGAGGTGCGCTTTCGAAAGCTTTCCCGATCACACGGTGTACCATCCCCTGGGATTCCCATGAGTGGTTTGGCTGTAGGAAAGTTGCCTTGAACCTGGAGAGGTGGGACCCATGGAATGGGTAGCACGCAGGATAACTCTAGAGGCTCTGCCTTTGCTCCTCCAACCTCAGCAATCCTCTCAGCCTGAGGAGTATCCAGCCTTATGTCTTCTGCCGCTGTGGGTGTAGATGTGGTCAATCCTGGTTGCATCACAGCCCCTGCACGCTTTTTGGCAGAATTTCCCTCCCTCTCGCCGTGCTTCTTTCTTCTGTGTTTTGGAAATGTATTTTTAGAATGGGCTTTAGCTGATTTTCAGTGCTGTGTTGATGCCGCTTGACACACACTTGATTCACTTACAGAGAGATATCAATACTTAGGTTTTCAGATGCTTACGAGTCTGATATATTCTTCTGTGATGAATAGGAGCTGTTGAGTCCTGTTCACTGAGCAAGGAGTAGGTGGTGTCTATTATATATTTGCTTTTCCGACCGGTATCTGTGCTCGTTTCCAAGTCGTGTTTTATGCATCACGCCACCTCACCTTTCCGCTTAAGCAGGCCTAAGTGTGTTTTCGAAAAGCGTGAGTCTGTTCTCTTTTGTCATTCGGGTCGTGGGTAGCGATTTGTACATTCCCTCTCTAAGTGATATCCCAAGTTTCTTTTTCTGTGGGACAGATTTCACTTAGCATCATCGTACCTCAATCCAGTCATTATGCTGGAACCAGCCTTATGACATGGATTCCATGGCTGAGGGATATTCCCTCGTACCTAAGTAGCACAAATTCTTGGTCCATTTCTCTCTTCCCCGGCATTTGAAGGGTGTCCCGAAGTCGAGGTTGTTGTAAAGAGAGAAGCCCTAAACTTTGGGGTGCCTGCGTCTGGTTGATTTTTAGTTTTCCCAGGATATAGGCCCACGTGTGGAGGTGCCCTATGCTCTGTGGTTCTGTTCTGTACGTGTTTTAGGAACGAGCATACGCTTCTCCAGAGTGGCTGTTGGCATTTTGCGTCCCTCCCGGCAACTGAACAAGGCTCCCTTATCTCCTTGGCCTGTCCTGCCTTTCTGGTTTTTAGACATTTTCCGGATGGCTCTTTTGCCCGGGGGGGGAGTGAGATTTCTTTGTAGTGCCGATATGCTCTCCCCGGGTGCTTGGTTGGCCAAAAAGGGCGTATGCGTTTTTTCCTGAATATATTCAGGAAAAAACGCATACGCCCTTTTTGGCCAACTGCATCATTGTCCACGTTCTGCCGCTTTTCCTGTGCTGGGAAGGCCATTCCCATCTACCTCCTGAACTCCATTTCGTGCAATTCTGCCTTGCGTTCAAATCCCCTTCGTGGCCTTACCTCAGTATGTTTTTGGACGAGTGTTATCATTTAGAGCTCGGCAGGTTTGTGAAGTGCAGTGCCCCAGAGCTCCGTTTGGCAGCTCGCTTTGGTGTGAGCTGGCCGCAATAGCGCCAGATTGCTTCAGGCCCTGTTGTGCTTGCGGCGAGGCAGGCCGAGCCTTTGGTGAATTCCTCTTCGTGATGGGAAATTAGAGTGACGTGGGCCTGTCCGAACACCGCCAGCTGGTCTCTCATTGGTTCCCCGTCTTCCAGGTCATCCTTCGGACCACTTGCAGAGACTACGAAAGAGGAGTGTCAAGACGCTGATCCTGCAAGTGGGGGAATTGTTAGTCAAGCGGCTGGAATGGCGGACACTAGCACCCGGAGGTGAAAAATGAGGTGCGCTTTCGAAAGCTTTCCCGATCACACGGTGTACCATCCCCTGGGATTCCCATGAGTGGTTTGGCTGTAGGAAAGTTGCCTTGAACCTGGAGAGGTGGGACCCATGGAATGGGTAGCACGCAGGATAACTCTAGAGGCTCTGCCTTTGCTCCTCCAACCTCAGCAATCCTCTCAGCCTGAGGAGTATCCAGCCTTATGTCTTCTGCCGCTGTGGGTGTAGATGTGGTCAATCCTGGTTGCATCACAGCCCCTGCACGCTTTTTGGCAGAATTTCCCTCCCTCTCGCCGTGCTTCTTTCTTCTGTGTTTTGGAAATGTATTTTTAGAATGGGCTTTAGCTGATTTTCAGTGCTGTGTTGATGCCGCTTGACACACACTTGATTCACTTACAGAGAGATATCAATACTTAGGTTTTCAGATGCTTACGAGTCTGATATATTCTTCTGTGATGAATAGGAGCTGTTGAGTCCTGTTCACTGAGCAAGGAGTAGGTGGTGTCTATTATATATTTGCTTTTCCGACCGGTATCTGTGCTCATTTCCAAGTCGTGTTTTATGCATCACGCCACCTCACCTTTCCGCTTAAGCAGGCCTACGTGTGTTTTCGAAAAGCGTGAGTCTGTTCTCTTTTGTCATTCGGGTCGTGGGTAGCGATTTGTACATTCCCTCTCTAAGTGATATCCCAAGTTTCTTTTTCTGTGGGACAGATTTCACTTAGCATCATCGTACCTCAATCCACTCATTATGCTGGAACCAGCCTTATGACATGGATTCCATGGCTGAGGGATATTCCCTCGTACCTAAGTAGCACAAATTCTTGGTCCATTTCTCTCTTCCCCGGCAGATGAAGGGTGTCCCGAAGTCGAGGTTGTTGTAAAGAGAGAAGCCCTAAACTTTGGGGTGCCTGCGTCTGGTTGATTTTTAGTTTTCCCAAGATATAGGCCCACGTGTGGAGGTGCCCTATGCTCTGTGGTTCTGTTCTGTACGTGTTTTAGGAACGAGCATACGCTTCTCCAGAGTGGCTGTTGGCATTTTGCGTCCCTCCCGGCAACTGAACAAGGCTCCCTTATCTCCTTGGCCTGTCCTGCCTTTCTGGTTTTTAGACATTTTCCGGATGGCACTTTTGCCCAGGGGGGGGAGTGAGATTTCTTTGTAGTGCCGATTTGCTCTCCCCGGGTGCTTGGTTGGCCAAAAAGGGCGTATGCGTTTTTTCCTGAATATATTCAGGAAAAAACGCATACGCCCTTTTTGGCAAACTGCATCATTGTCCACGTTCTGCCGCTTTTCCTGTGCTGGGAAGGCCATTCCCATCTACCTCCTGAACTCCGTTTCGTGCAATTCTGCCTTGCGTTCAAATCCCCTTCGTGGCCTTACCTCAGTATGTTTTTGGACGAGTGTTATCATTTAGAGCTCGGCAGGTTTGTGAAGTGCAGTGCCCCAGAGCTCCGTTTGGCAGCTCGCTTTGGTGTGAGCTGGCCGCAATAGCGCAAGATTGCTTCAGGCCCTGTTTTGCTTGCGGCGAGGCAGGCCAAGCCTTTGGTGAATTCCTCTTCGTGATGGGAAATTAGAGTGACATGGGCCTGTCCGAACACCGCCGGCTGGTCTCTCATTGGTTCCCCGTCTTCCAGGTCATCCTTCAGACCACTTGCAGAGCCTACGAAAGAGGAGTGTCAAGGCGCTGATCCTGCAAGTGGGGGAATTGTTAGTCAAGCGGCTGGAATGGCGGACGCTAGCACCCGGAGGTGAAAAATGAGGTGCGCTTTCGAAAGCATTCCCGATCACACGGTGTACCATCCCCTGGGATTCCCATGAGTGGTTTGGCTGTAGGAAAGTTGCCTTGAACCTGGAGAGGTGGGACCCATGGAATGGGTAGCACGCAGTATAACTCTAGAGGCTCTGCCTTTGCTCCTCCAACCTCAGCAATCCTCTCAGCCTGAGGAGTATCCAGCCTTATGTCTTCTGGCGCTGTGGGTGTAGATGTGGTCAATCCTGGTTGCATCACAGCCCCTGAACGCTTTTTGGCAGAATTTCCCTCCCTCTCGCCGTGCTTCTTTCTTCTGTGTTTTGGAAATGTATTTTTAGAATGGGCTTTAGCTGATTTTCAGTGCTGTGTTGATGCCGCTTGACACACACTTGATTCACTTACAGAGAGATATCAATACTTAGGTTTTCAGATGCTTACGAGTCTGATATATTCTTCTGTGATGAATAGGAGCTGTTGAGTCCTGTTCACTGAGCAAGGAGTAGGTGGTGTCTATTATATATTTGCTTTTCCGACCGGTATCTGTGCTCATTTCCAAGTCGTGTTGTATGCATCACGCCACCTCACCTTTCCGCTTAAGCAGGCCTAAGTGTGTTTTCGAAAAGCGTGAGTCTGTTCTCTTTTGTCATTCGGGTCGTGGGTAGCGATTTGTACATTCCCTCTCTAAGTGATATCCCAAGTTTCTTTTTCTGTGGGACAGATTTCACTTAGCATCATCGTACCTCAATCCAGTCATTATGCTGGAACCAGCCTTATGACATGGATTCCATGGCTGAGGGATATTCCCTCGTACCTAAGTAGCACAAATTCTTGGTCCATTTCTCTCTTCCCCGGCATTTGAAGGGTGTCCCGAAGTCGAGGTTGTTGTAAAGAGAGAAGCCCTAAACTTTGGGGTGCCTGCGTCTGGTTGATTTTTAGTTTTCCCAAGATATAGGCCCACGTGTGGAGGTGCCCTATGCTCTGTGGTTCTGTTCTGTACGTGTTTTAGGAACGAGCATACGCTTCTCCAGAGTGGCTGTTGGCATTTTGCGTCCCTCCCGGCAACTGAACAAGGCTCCCTTATCTCCTTGGCCTGTCCTGCCTTTCTGGTTTTTAGACATTTTCCGGATGGCTCTTTTGCCCGGGGGGGGGAGTGAGATTTCTTTGTAGTGCCGATTTGCTCTCCCCGGGTGCTTGGTTGGCCAAAAAGGGCGTATGCGTTTTTTCCTTTTGGCCAACTGCATCATTGTCCACGTTCTGCCGCTTTTCCTGTGCTGGGAAGGCCATTCCCATCTACCTCCTGAACTCCGTTTCGTGCAATTCTGCCTTGCGTTCAAATCCCCTTCGTGGCCTTACCTCAGTATGTTTTTGGACGAGTGTTATCATTTAGAGCTCGGCAGGTTTGTGAAGTGCAGTGCCCCAGAGCTCCGTTTGGCAGCTCGCTTTGGTGTGAGCTGGCCGCAATAGCGCCAGATTGCTTCAGGCCCTGTTGTGCTTGCGGCGAGGCAGGCCGAGCCTTTGGTGAATTCCTCTTCGTGATGGGAAATTAGAGTGACGTGGGCCTGTCCGAACACCGCCAGCTGGTATCTCATTGGTTCCCCCTCTGCCAGGTCATCCTTCGGACCACTTGCAGAGCCTACGAAAGAGGAGTGTCAAGACGCTGATCCTGCAAGTGGGGGAATTGTTAGTCAAGCGGCTGGAATGGCAGACGCTAGCACCCGGAGGTGAAAAATGAGGTGCGCTTTCGAAAGCTTTCCCGATCACACGGTGTACCATCCCCTGGGATTCCCATGAGTGGTTTGGCTGTAGGAAAGTTGCCTTGAACCTGGAGAGGTGGGACCCATGGAATGGGTAGCACGCAGGATAACTCTAGAGGCTCTGCCTTTGCTCCTCCAACCTCAGCAATCCTCTCAGCCTGAGGAGTATCCAGCCTTATGTCTTCTGCCGCTGTGGGTGTCGATGTGGTCAATCCTGGTTGCATCACAGCCCCTGAACGCATTTTGGCCGAATTTCCCTCCCTCTCGCCGTGCTTCTTTCTTCTGTGTTTTGGAAATGTATTTTTAGAATGGGCTTTAGCTGATTTTCAGTGCTGTGTTGATGCCGCTTGACACACACTTGATTCACTTACAGAGAGATATCAATACTTAGGTTTTCAGATGCTTACGAGTCTGATATATTCTTCTGTGATGAATAGGAGCTGTTGAGTCCTGTTCACTGAGCAAGGAGTAGGTGGTGTCTATTATATATTTGCTTTTCCGACCGGTATCTGTGCTCATTTCCAAGTCGTGTTTTATGCATCACGCCACCTCACCTTTCCGCTTAAGCAGGCCTAAGTGTGTTTTCGAAAAGCGTGAGTCTGTTCTCTTTTGTCATTCGGGTCGTGGGTAGCGATTTGTACATTCCCTCTCTAAGTGATATCCCAAGTTTCTTTTTCTGTGGGACAGATTTCACTTAGCATCATCGTAGCTCAATCCACTCATTATGCTGGAACCAGCCTTATGACATGGATTCCATGGCTGAGGGATATTCCCTCGTACCTAAGTAGCACAAATTCTTGGTCCATTTCTCTCTTCCCCGGCAGATGAAGGGTGTCCCGAAGTCGAGGTTGTTGTAAAGAGAGAAGCCCTAAACTTTGGTGTGCCTGCGTCTGGTTGATTTTTAGTTTTCCCAAGATATAGGCCCACGTGTGGAGGTGCCCTATGCTCTGTGGTTCTGTTCTGTACGTGTTTTAGGAACGAGCATACGCTTCTCCAGAGTGGCTGTTGGCATTTTGCGTCCCTCCCGGCAACTGAACAAGGCTCCCTTATCTCCTTGGCCTGTCCTGCCTTTCTGGTTTTTAGACATTTTCCGGATGGCTCTTTTGCCCGGGGGGGGAGTGAGATTTCTGTGTAGTGCCGATTTCCTCTCCCCGGGTGCTTGGTTGGCCAAAAAGGGCGTATGCGTTTTTTCCTGAATACATTCAGGAAAAAACGCATACGCCCTTTTTGGCCAACTGCATCATTGTCCACGTTCTGCCGCTTTTCCTGTGCTGGGAAGGCCTTTCCCATCTACCTCCTGAACTCCGTTTCGTGCAATTCTGCCTTGCGTTCAAATCCCCTTCGTGGCCTTACCTCAGTATGTTTTTGGACGAGTGTTATCATTTAGAGCTCGGCAGGCTTGTGAAGTGCAGTGCCCCAGAGCTCCGTTTGGCAGCTCGCTTTGGTGTGAGCTGGCCGCAATAGCGCCAGATTGCTTCAGGCCCTGTTGTGCTTGCGGCGAGGCAGGCCGAGCCTTTGGTGAATTCCTCTTCGTGATGGGAAATTAGAGTGACGTGGGCCTGTCCGAACACCGCCAGCTGGTATCTCATTGGTTCCCCCTCTGCCAGGTCATCCTTCGGACCACTTGCAGAGCCTACGAAAGAGGAGTGTCAAGACGCTGATCCTGCAAGTGGGGGAATTGTTAGTCAAGCGGCTGGAATGGCGGACGCTAGCACCCGGAGGTGAAAAATGAGGTGCGCTTTCGAAAGCTTTCCCGATCACACGGTGTACCATCCCCTGGGATTCCCATGAGTGGTTTGGCTGTAGGAAAGTTGCCTTGAACCTGGAGAGGTGGGACCCATGGAATGGGTAGCACGCAGGATAACTCTAGAGGCTCTGCCTTTGCTCCTCCAACCTCAGCAATCCTCTCAGCCTGAGGAGTATCCAGCCTTATGTCTTCTGCCGCTGTGGGTGTCGATGTGGTCAATCCTGGTTGCATCACAGCCCCTGAACGCATTTTGGCCGAATTTACCTCCCTCTCGCCGTGCTTCTTTCTTCTGTGTTTTGGAAATGTATTTTTAGAATGGGCTTTAGCTGATTTTCAGTGCTGTGTTGATGCCGCTTGACACACACTTGATTCACTTACAGAGAGATATCAATACTTAGGTTTTCAGATGCTTACGAGTCTGATATATTCTTCTGTGATGAATAGGAGCTGTTGAGTCCTGTTCACTGAGCAAGGAGTAGGTGGTGTCTATTATATATTTGCTTTTCCGACCGGTATCTGTGCTCATTTCCAAGTCGTGTTTTATGCATCACGCCACCTCACCTTTCCGCTTAAGCAGGCCTAAGTGTGTTTTCGAAAAGCGTGAGTCTGTTCTCTTTTGTCATTCGGGTCGTGGGTAGCGATTTGTACATTCCCTCTCTAAGTGATATCCCAAGTTTCTTTTTCTGTGGGACAGATTTCACTTAGCATCATCGTAGCTCAATCCACTCATTATGCTGGAACCAGCCTTATGACATGGATTCCATGGCTGAGGGATATTCCCTCGTACCTAAGTAGCACAAATTCTTGGTCCATTTCTCTCTTCCCCGGCAGATGAAGGGTGCCCCGAAGTCGAGGTTGTTGTAAAGAGAGAAGCCCTAAACTTTGGTGTGCCTGCGTCTGGTTGATTTTTAGTTTTCCCAAGATATAGGCCCACGTGTGGAGGTGCCCTATGCTCTGTGGTTCTATTCTGTACGTGTTTTAGGAACGAGCATACGCTTCTCCAGAGTGGCTGTTGGCATTTTGCGTCCCTCCCGGCAACTGAACAAGGCTCCCTTATCTCCTTGGCCTGTCCTGCCTTTCTGGTTTTTAGACATTTTCCGGATGGCTCTTTTGCCCGGGGGGGGAGTGAGATTTCTGTGTAGTGCCGATTTGCTCTCCCCGGGTGCTTGGTTGGCCAAAAAGGGCGTATGCGTTTTTTCCTGAATACATTCAGGAAAAAACGCATACGCCCTTTTTGGCCAACTGCATCATTGTCCACGTTCTGCCGCTTTTCCTGTGCTGGGAAGGCCTTTCCCATCTACCTCCTGAACTCCGTTTCGTGCAATTCTGCCTTGCGTTCAAATCCCCTTCGTGGCCTTACCTCAGTATGTTTTTGGACGAGTGTTATCATTTAGAGCTCGGCAGGCTTGTGAAGTGCAGTGCCCCAGAGCTCCGTTTGGCAGCTCGCTTTGGTGTGAGCTGGCCGCAATAGCGCCAGATTGCTTCAGGCCCTGTTGTGCTTGCGGCGAGGCAGGCCGAGCCTTTGGTGAATTCCTCTTCGTGATGGGAAATTAGAGTGACGTGGGCCTGTCCGAACACCGCCAGCTGGTCTCTCATTGGTTCCCCGTCTTCCAGGTCATCCTTCGGACCACTTGCAGAGACTACGAAAGAGGAGTGTCAAGACGCTGATCCTGCAAGTGGGCGAATTGTTAGTCAAGCGGCTGGAATGGCGGACGCTAGCACCCGGAGGTGAAAAATGAGGTGCGCTTTCGAAAGCTTTCCCGATCACACGGTGTACCATCCCCTGGGATTCCCATGAGTGGTTTGGCTGTAGGAAAGTTGCCTTGAACCTGGAGAGGTGGGACCCATGGAATGGGTAGCACGCAGGATAACTCTAGAGGCTCTGCCTTTGCTCCTCCAACCTCAGCAATCCTCTCAGCCTGAGGAGTATCCAGCCTTATGTCTTCTGCCGCTGTCGGTGTCGATGTGGTCAATCCTGGTTGCATCACAGCCCCTGAACGCATTTTGGCCGAATTTACCTCCCTCTCGCCGTGCTTCTTTCTTCTGTGTTTTGGAAATGTATTTTTAGAATGGGCTTTAGCTGATTTTCAGTGCTGTGTTGATGCCGCTTGACACACACTTGATTCACTTACAGAGAGATATCAATACTTAGGTTTTCAGATGCTTACGAGTCTGATATATTCTTCTGTGATGAATAGGAGCTGTTGAGTCCTGTTCACTGAGCAAGGAGTAGGTGGTGTCTATTATATATTTGCTTTTCCGACCGGTATCTGTGCTCATTTCCAAGTCGTGTTTTATGCATCACGCCACCTCACCTTTCCGCTTAACCAGGCCTAAGTGTGTTTTCGAAAAGCGTGAGTCTGTTCTCTTTTGTCATTCGGGTCGTGGGTAGCGATTTGTACATTCCCTCTCTAAGTGATATCCCAAGGTTCTTTTTCTGTGGGACAGATTTCACTTAGCATCATCGTACCTCAATCCACTCATTATGCTGGAACCAGCCTTATGACATGGATTCCATGGCTGAGGGATATTCCCTCGTACCTAAGTAGCACAAATTCTTGGTCCATTTCTCTCTTCCCCGGCAGATGAAGGGTGTCCCGAAGTCGAGGTTGTTGTAAAGAGAGAAGCCCTAAAATTTGGTGTGCCTGCGTCTGGTTGATTTTTAGTTTTCCCAAGATATAGGCCCACGTGTGGAGGTGCCCTATGCTCTGTGGTTCTGTTCTGTACGTGTTTTAGGAACGAGCATATGCTTCTCCAGAGTGGCTGTTGGCATTTTGCGTCCCTCCCGGCAACTGAACAAGGCTCCCTTATCTCCTTGGCCTGTCCTGCCTTTCTGGTTTTTAGACATATTCCGGATGGCTCTTTTGCCCGGGGGGGGGGAGTGAGATTTCTTTGTAGTGCCGATTTGCTCTCCCCGGGTGCTTGGTTGGCCAAAAAGGGCGTATGCGTTTTTTCCTGAATATATTCAGGAAAAAACGCATACGCCCTTTTTGGCCAACTGCATCATTGTCCACGTTCTGCCGCTTTTCCTGTCCTGGGAAGGCCTTTCCCATCTACCTCCTGAACTCCGTTTCGTGCAATTCTGCCTTGCGTTCAAATCCCCTTCGTGGCCTTACCTCAGTATGTTTTTGGACGAGTGTTATCATTTAGAGCTCGGCAGGCTTGTGAAGTGCAGTGCCCCAGAGCTCCGTTTGGCAGCTCGCTTTGGTGTGAGCTGGCCGCAATAGCGCCAGATTGCTTCAGGCCCTGTTGTGCTTGCGGCGAGGCAGGCCGAGCCTTTGGTGAATTCCTCTTCGTGATGGGAAATTAGAGTGACGTGGGCCTGTCCGAACACCGCCAGCTGGTCTCTCATTGGTTCCCCGTCTTCCAGGTCATCCTTCGGACCACTTGCAGAGACTACGAAAGAGGAGTGTCAAGACGCTGATCCTGCAAGTGGGCGAATTGTTAGTCAAGCGGCTGGAATGGCGGACGCTAGCACCCGGAGGTGAAAAATGAGGTGCGCTTTCGAAAGCTTTCCCGATCACACGGTGTACCATCCCCTGGGATTCCCATGAGTGGTTTGGCTGTAGGAATGTTGCCTTGAACCTGGAGAGGTGGGACCCATGGAATGGGTAGCATGCAGGATAACTCTAGAGGCTCTGCCTTTGCTCCTCCAACCTCAGCAATCCTCTCAGCCTGAGGAGTATCCAGCCTTATGTCTTCTGCCGCTGTGGGTGTCGATGTGGTCAATCCTGGTTGCATCACAGCCCCTGAACGCATTTTGGCAGAATTTCCCTCCCTCTCGCCGTGCTTCTTTCTTCTGTGTTTTGGAAATGTATTTTTAGAATGGGCTTTAGCTGATTTTCAGTGCTGTGTTGATGCCGCTTGACACACACTTGATTCACTTACAGAGAGATATCAATACTTAGGTTTTCAGATGCTTACGAGTCTGATATATTCTTCTGTGATGAATAGGAGCTGTTGAGTCCTGTTCACTGAGCAAGGAGTAGGTGGTGTCTATTATATATTTGCTTTTCCGACCGGTATCTGTGCTCATTTCCAAGTCGTGTTTTATGCATCACGCCACCTCACCTTTCCGCTTAAGCAGGCCTACGTGTGTTTTCGAAAAGCGTGAGTCTGTTCTCTTTTGTCATTCGGGTCGTGGGTAGCGATTTGTACATTCCCTCTCTAAGTGATATCCCAAGTTTCTTTTTCTGTGGGACAGATTTCACTTAGCATCATCGTACCTCAATCCACTCATTATGCTGGAACCAGCCTTATGACATGGATTCCATGGCTGAGGGATATTCCCTCGTACCTAAGTAGCACAAATTCTTGGTCCATTTCTCTCTTCCCCGGCAGATGAAGGGTGTCCCGAAGTCGAGGTTGTTGTAAAGAGAGAAGCCCTAAACTTTGGGGTGCCTGCGTCTGGTTGATTTTTAGTTTTCCAAGATATAGGCCCACGTGTGGAGGTGCCCTATGCTCTGTGTTTCTCTTCTGTACGTGTTTTAGGAACGAGCATACGCTTCTCCAGAGTGGCTGTTGGCATTTTGCGTCCCTCCCGGCAACTGAACAAGGCTCCCTTATCTCCTTGGCCTGTCCTGCCTTTCTGGTTTTTAGACATTTTCCGGATGGCTCTTTTGCCCGGGGGGGGAGTGAGATTTCTTTGTAGTGCCGATTTGCTCTCCCCGAGTGCTTGGTTGGCCAAAAAGGGCGTATGCGTTTTTTCCTGAATATATTCAGGAAAAAACGCATACGCCCTTTTTGGCCAACTGCATCATTGTCCACGTTCTGCCGCTTTTCCTGTGCTGGGAAGGCCATTCCCATCTTCCTCCTGAACTCCGTTTCGTGCAATTCTGCCTTGCGTTCAAATCCCCTTCGTGGCCTTACCTCAGTATGTTTTTGGACGAGTGTTATCATTTAGAGCTCGGCAGGTTTGTGAAGTGCAGTGCCCCAGAGCTCCGTTTGGCAGCTCGCTTTGGTGTGAGCTGGCCGCAATAGCGCCAGATTGCTTCAGGCCCCGTTGTGCTTGCGGCGAGGCAGGCCGAGCCTTTGGTGAATTCCTCTTCGTGATGGGAAATTAGAGTGACGTGGGCCTGTCCGAACACCGCCAGCTGGTCTCTCATTGGTTCCCCGTCTTCCAGGTCATCCTTCGGACCACTTGCAGAGACTACGAAAGAGGAGTGTCAAGACACTGATCCTGCAAGTGGGGGAATTGTTAGTCAAGCGGCTGGAATGGCGGACGCTAGCACCCGGAGTTGAAAAATGAGGTGCGCTTTCGAAAGCTTTCCCGATCACACGATGTACCATCCCCTGGGATTCCCATGAGTGCTTTGGCTGTAGGAAAGTTGCCTTGAACCTGGAGAGGTGGGACCCATGGAATGGGTAGCACGCAGGATAACTCTAGAGGCTCTGCCTTTGCTCCTCCAACCTCAGCAATCCTCTCAGCCTGAGGAGTATCCAGCCTTATGTCTTCTGCCGCTGTGGGTGTCGATGTGGTCAATCCTGGTTGCATCACAGCCGCTGCACGCTTTTTGGCAGAATTTCCCTCCCTCTCGCCGTGCTTCTTTCTTCTGTGTTTTGGAAATGTATTTTTAGAATGGGCTTTAGCTGATTTTCAGTGCTGTGTTGATGCCGCTTGACACACACTTGATTCACTTACAGAGAGATATCAATACTTAGGTTTTCAGATGCTTACGAGTCTGATATATTCTTCTGTGATGAATAGGAGCTGTTGAGTCCTGTTCACTGAGCAAGGAGTAGGTGGTGTCTATTATATATTTGCTTTTCCGACCGGTATCTGTGCTCATTTCCAAGTCGTGTTTTATGCATCACGCCACCTCACCTTTCCGCTTAAGCAGGCCTACGTGTGTTTTCGAAAAGCGTGAGTCTGTTCTCTTTTGTCATTCGGGTCGTGGGTAGCGATTTGTACATTCCCTCTCTAAGTGATATCCCAAGTTTCTTTTTCTGTGGGACAGATTTCACTTAGCATCATCGTACCTCAATCCAGTCATTATGCTGGAACCAGCCTTATGACATGGATTCCATGGCTGAGGGATATTCCCTCGTACCTAAGTAGCACAAATTCTTGGTCCATTTCTCTCTTCCCCGGCAGATGAAGGGTGTCCCGAAGTCGAGGTTGTTGTAAAGAGAGAAGCCCTAAACTTTGGGGTGCCTGCGTCTGGTTGATTTTTAGTTTTCCCAAGATATAGGCCCACGTGTGGAGGTGCCCTATGCTCTGTGGTTCTGTTCTGTACGTGTTTTAGGAACGAGCATACGCTTCTCCAGAGTGGCTGTTGGCATTTTGCGTCCCTCCCGGCAACTGAACAAGGCTCCCTTATCTCCTTGGCCTGTCCTGCCTTTCTGGTTTTTAGACATTTTCCGGATGGCTCTTTTGCCCGGGGGGGGAGTGAGATTTCTTTGTAGTGCCGATTTGCTCTCCCCGGGTGCTTGGTTGGCCAAAAAGGGCGTATGCGTTTTTTCCTGAATATATTCAGGAAAAAACGCATACGCCCTTTTTGGCCAACTGCATCATTGTCCACGTTCTGCCGCTTTTCCTGTGCTGGGAAGGCCATTCCCATCTACCTCCTGAACTCCGTTTCGTGCAATTCTGCCTTGCGTTCAAATCCCCTTCGTGGCCTTACCTCAGTATGTTTTTGGACGAGTGTTATCATTTAGAGCTCGGCAGGTTTGTGAAGTGCAGTGCCCCAGAGCTCCGTTTGGCAGCTCGCTTTGGTGTGAGCTGGCCGCAATAGCGCCAGATTGCTTCAGGCCCTGTTGTGCTTGCGGCGAGGCAGGCCGAGCCTTTGGTGAATTCCTCTTTGTGATGGGAAATTAGAGTGACGTGGGCCTGTCCGAACACCGCCAGCTGGTCTCTCATTGGTTCCCCGTCTTCCAGGTCATCCTTCGGACCACTTGCAGAGCCTACGAAAGAGGAGTGTCAAGACGCTGATCCTGCAAGTGGGGGAATTGTTAGTCAAGCGGCTGGAATGGCGGACGCTAGCACCCGGAGGTGAAAAATGAGGTGCGCTTTCGAAAGCTTTCCCGATCACACGGTGTACCATCCCCTGGGATTCCCATGAGTGGTTTGGCTGTAGGAAAGTTGCCTTGAACCTGGAGAGGTGGGACCCATGGAATGGGTAGCACGCAGGATAACTCTAGAGGCTCTACCTTTGCTCCTCCAACCTCAGCAATCCTCTCAGCCTGAGGAGTATCCAGCCTTATGTCTTCTGCCGCTGTGGGTGTCGATGTGGTCAATCCTGGTTGCATCACAGCCCCTGAACGCATTTTGGCCGAATTTCCCTCCCTCTCGCCGTGCTTCTTTCTTCTGTGTTTTGGAAATGTATTTTTAGAATGGGCTTTAGCTGATTTTCAGTGCTGTGTTGATGCCGCTTGACACACACTTGATTCACTTACAGAGAGATATCAATACTTAGGTTTTCAGATGCTTACGAGTCTGATATATTCTTCTGTGATGAATAGGAGCTGTTGAGTCCTGTTCACTGAGCAAGGAGTAGGTGGTGTCTATTATATATTTGCTTTTCCGACCGGTATCTGTGCTCATTTCCAAGTCGTGTTTTATGCATCACGCCACCTCACCTTTCCGCTTAAGCAGGCCTACGTGTGTTTTCGAAAAGCGTGAGTCTGTTCTCTTTTGTCATTCGGGTCGTGGGTAGCGATTTGTACATTCCCTCTCTAAGTGATATCCCAAGTTTCTTTTTCTGTGGGACAGATTTCACTTAGCATCATCGTACCTCAATCCACTCATTATGCTGGAACCAGCCTTATGACATGGATTCCATGGCTGAGGGATATTCCCTCGTACCTAAGTAGCACAAATTCTTGGTCCATTTCTCTCTTCCCCGGCAGATGAAGGGTGTCCCGAAGTCGAGGTTGTTGTAAAGAGAGAAGCCCTAAACTTTGGGGTGCCTGCGTCTGGTTGATTTTTAGTTTTCCCAAGATATAGGCCCACGTGTGGAGGTGCCCTATGCTCTGTGGTTCTGTTCTGTACGTGTTTTAGGAACGAGCATACGCTTCTCCAGAGTGGCTGTTGGCATTTTGCGTCCCTCCCGGCAACTGAACAAGGCTCCCTTATCTCCTTGGCCTGTCCTGCCTTTCTGGTTTTTAGACATTTTCCGGATGGCTCTTTTGCCCGGGGGGGGGGGGAGTGAGATTTCTTTGTAGTGCCGATTTGCTCTCCCCGGGTGCTTGGTTGGCCAAAAAGGGCGTATGCGTTTTTTCCTGAATATATTCAGGAAAAAACGCATACGCCCTTTTTGGCCAACTGCATCATTGTCCACGTTCTGCCGCTTTTCCTGTGCTGGGAAGGCCATTCCCATCTACCTCCTGAACTCCGTTTCGTGCAATTCTGCCTTGCGTTCAAATCCCCTTCGTGGCCTTACCTCAGTATGTTTTTGGACGAGTGTTATCATTTAGAGCTCGGCAGGTTTGTGAAGTGCAGTGCCCCAGAGCTCCGTTTGGCAGCTCGCTTTGGTGTGAGCTGGCCGCAATAGCGCCAGATTGCTTCAGGCCCCGTTGTGCTTGCGGCGAGGCAGGCCGAGCCTTTGGTGAATTCCTCTTCGTGATGGGAAATTAGAGTGACGTGGGCCTGTCCGAACACCGCCAGCTGGTCTCTCATTGGTTCCCCGTCTTCCAGGTCATCCTTCGGACCACTTGCAGAGATTACGAAAGAGGAGTGTCAAGACACTAATCCTGCAAGTGGGGGAATTGTTAGTCAAGCGGCTGGAATGGCGGACGCTAGCACCCGGAGGTGAAAAATGAGGTGCGCTTTCGAAAGCTTTCCCGATCACACGATGTACCATCCCCTGGGATTCCCATGAGTGCTTTGGCTGTAGGAAAGTTGCCTTGAACCTGGAGAGGTGGGACCCATGGAATGGGTAGCACGCAGGATAACTCTAGAGGCTCTGCCTTTGCTCCTCCAACCTCAGCAATCCTCTCAGCCTGAGGAGTATCCAGCCTTATGTCTTCTGCCGCTGTGGGTGTCGATGTGGTCAATCCTGGTTGCATCACAGCCGCTGCACGCTTTTTGGCAGAATTTCCCTCCCTCGCGCCGTGCTTCTTTCTTCTGTGTTTTGGAAATGTATTTTTAGAATGGGCTTTAGCTGATTTTCAGTGCTGTGTTGATGCCGCTTGACACACACTTGATTCACTTACAGAGAGATATCAATACTTAGGTTTTCAGATGCTTACGAGTCTGATATATTCTTCTGTGATGAATAGGAGCTGTTGAGTCCTGTTCACTGAGCAAGGAGTAGGTGGTGTCTATTATATATTTGCTTTTCCGACCGGTATCTGTGCTCATTTCCAAGTCGTGTTTTATGCATCACGCCACCTCACCTTTCCGCTTAAGCAGGCCTAAGTGTGTTTTCGAAAAGCGTGAGTCTGTTCTCTTTTGTCATTCGGGTCGTGGGTAGCGATTTGTACATTCCCTCTCTAAGTGATATCCCAAGTTTCTTTTTCTGTGGGACAGATTTCACTTAGCATCATCGTACCTCAATCCAGTCATTATGCTGGAACCAGCCTTATGACATGGATTCCATGGCTGAGGGATATTCCCTCGTACCTAAGTAGCACAAATTCTTGGTCCATTTCTCTCTTCCCCGGCAGATGAAGGGTGTCCCGAAGTCGAGGTTGTTGTAAAGAGAGAAGCCCTAAACTTTGGGGTGCCTGCGTCTGGTTGATTTTTAGTTTTCCCAAGATATAGGCCCACGTGTGGAGGTGCCCTATGCTCTGTGGTTCTGTTCTGTACGTGTTTTAGGAACGAGCATACGCTTCTCCAGAGTGGCTGTTGGCATTTTGCGTCCCTCCCGGCAACTGAACAAGGCTCCCTTATCTCCTTGGTCTGTCCTGCCTTTCTGGTTTTTAGACATTTTCCGGATGGCTCTTTTGCCCGGGGGGGTAGTGAGATTTCTTTGTAGTGCCGATTTGCTCTCCCCGGGTGCTTGGTTGGCCAAAAAGGGCGTATGCGTTTTTTCCTGAATATATTCAGGAAAAAACGCATACGCCCTTTTTGGCCAACTGCATCATTGTCCACGTTCTGCCGCTTTTCCTGTGCTGGGAAGGCCATTCCCATCTACCTCCTGAACTCCGTTTCGTGCAATTCTGCCTTGCGTTCAAATCCCCTTCGTGGCCTTACCTCAGTATGTTTTTGGACGAGTGTTATCATTTAGAGCTCGGCAGTGAAGTGCAGTGCCCCAGAGCTCCGTTTGGCAGCTCGCTTTGGTGTGAGCTGGCCGCAATAGCGCCAGATTGCTTCAGGCCCCGTTGTGCTTGCGGCGAGGCAGGCCGAGCCTTTGGTGAATTCCTCTTCGTGATGGGAAATTAGAGTGACGTGGGCCTGTCCGAACACCGCCAGCTGGTCTCTCATTGGTTCCCCGTCTTCCAGGTCATCCTTCGGACCACTTGCAGAGCCTACGAAAGAGGAGTGTCAAGACGCTGATCCTGCAAGTGGGGGAATTGTTAGTCAAGCGGCTGGAATGGCGGACGCTAGCACCCGGAGTTGAAAAATGAGGTGCGCTTTCGAAAGCTTTCCCGATCACACGGTGTACCATCCCCTGGGATTCCCATGAGTGGTTTGGCTGTAGGAAAGTTGCCTTGAACCTGGAGAGGTGGGACCCATGGAATGGGTAGCACGCAGGATAACTCTAGAGGCTCTGCCTTTGCTCCTCCAACCTCAGCAATCCTCTCAGCCTGAGGAGTATCCAGCCTTATGTCTTCTGCCGCTGTGGGTGTAGATGTGGTCAATCCTGGTTGCATCACAGCCCCTGCACGCTTTTTGGCAGAATTTCCCTCCCTCTCGCCGTGCTTCTTTCTTCTGTGTTTTGGAAATGTATTTTTAGAATGGGCTTTAGGTGATTTTCAGTGCTGTGTTGATGCCGCTTGACACACACTTGATTCACTTACAGAGAGATATCAATACTTAGGTTTTCAGATGCTTACGAGTCTGATATATTCTTCTGTGATGAATAGGAGCTGTTGAGTCCTGTTCACTGAGCAAGGAGTAGGTGGTGTCTATTATATATTTGCTTTTCCGACCGGTATCTGTGCTCATTTCCAAGTCGTGTTTTATGCATCACGCCACCTCACCTTTCCGCTTAAGCAGGCCTAAGTGTGTTTTCGAAAAGCGTGAGTCTGTTCTCTTTTGTCATTCGGGTCGTGGGTAGCGATTTGTACATTCCCTCTCTAAGTGATATCCCAAGTTTCTTTTTCTGTGGGACAGATTTCACTTAGCATCATCGTACCTCAATCCACTCATTATGCTGGAACCAGCCTTATGACATGGATTCCATGGCTGAGGGATATTCCCTCGTACCTAAGTAGCACAAATTCTTGGTCCATTTCTCTCTTCCCCGGCAGATGAAGGGTGTCCCGAAGTTGAGGTTGTTGTAAAGAGAGAAGCCCTAAACTTTGGGGTGCCTGCGTCTGGTTGATTTTTAGTTTTCCCAAGATATAGGCCCACGTGTGGAGGTGCCCTATGCTCTGTGGTTTTGTTCTGTACGTGTTTTAGGAACGAGCATACCCTTCTCCAGAGTGGCTGTTGGCATTTTGCGTCCCTCCCGGCAACTGAACAAGGCTCCCTTATCTCCTTGGCCTGTCCTGCCTTTCTGGTTTTTAGACATTTTCCGGATGGCTCTTTTGCCCGGGGGGGGGGGAGTGAGATTTCTTTGTAGTGCCGATTTGCTCTCCCCGGGTGCTTGGTTGGCCAAAAAGGGCGTATGCGTTTTTTCCTGAATATATTCAGGAAAAAACGCATACGCCCTTTTTGGCCAACTGCATCATTGTCCACGTTCTGCCGCTTTTCCTGTGCTGGGAAGGCCATTCCCATCTACCTCCTGAACTCCGTTTCGTGCAATTTTGCCTTGCGTTCAAATCCCCTTCATGGCCTTACCTCAGTATGTTTTTGGACGAGGGTTATCATTTAGAGCTCGGCAGGTTTGTGAAGTGCAGTGCCCCAGAGCTCCGTTTGGCAGCTCGCTTTGGTGTGAGCTGGCCGCAATAGCGCAAGATTGCTTCAGGCCCTGTTGTGCTTGCGGCGAGGCAGGCCGAGCCTTTGGTGAATTCCTCTTCGTGATGGGAAATTAGAGTGACGTGGGCCTGTCCGAACACCGCCAGCTGGTCTCTCATTAGTTGCCCCTCATCCAGTTCATCCTTCGGACCACTTGCAGCGACTACGAAAGAGGAGTGTCAAGACGCTGATCCTGCAAGTGGGGGAATTGTTAGTCAAGCGGCTGGAATGGCGGACGCTAGCACCCGGAGGTGAAAAATGAGGTGCGCTTTCGAAAGCTTTCCCGATCACACGGTGTACCATCCCCTGGGATTCCCATGAGTGGTTTGGCTGTAGGAAAGTTGCCTTGAGCCTGGAGAGGTGGGACCCATGGAATGGGTAGCACGCAGTATAACTCTAGAGGCTCTACCTTTGCTCCTCCAACCTCAGCAATCCTCTCAGCCTGAGGAGTATCCAGCCTTATGTCTTCTGCCGCTGTGGGTGTAGATGTGGTCAATCCTGGTTGCATCACAGCCCCTGCACGCTTTTTGGCAGAATTTCCCTCCCACTCGCCGTGCTTCTTTCTTCTGTGTTTTGGAAATGTATTTTTAGAATGGGCTTTAGCTGATTTTCAGTGCTGTGTTGATGCCGCTTGACACACACTTGATTCACTTACAGAGAGATATCAATACTTAGGTTTTCAGATGCTTACGAGTCTGATATATTCTTCTGTGATGAATAGGAGCTGTTGAGTCCTGTTCACTGAGCAAGGAGTAGGTGGTGTCTATTATATATTTGCTTTTCCGACCGGTATCTGTGCTCATTTCCAAGTCGTGTTTTATGCATCACGCCACCTCACCTTTCCGCTTAAGCAGGCCTAAGTGTGTTTTCGAAAAGCGTGAGTCTGTTCTCTTTTGTCATTCGGGACGTGGGTAGCGATTTGTACATTCCCTCTCTAAGTGATATCCCAAGTTTCTTTTTCTGTGGGACAGATTTCACTTAGCATCATCGTACCTCAATCCAGTCATTATGCTGGAACCAGCCTTATGACATGGATTCCATGGCTGAGGGATATTCCCTCGTACCTAAGTAGCACAAATTCTTGGTCCATTTCTCTCTTCCCCGGCAGATGAAGGGTGTCCCGAAGTCGAGGTTGTTGTAAAGAGAGAAGCCCTAAACTTTGGGGTGCCTGCGTCTGGTTGATTTTTAGTTTTCCCAAGATATAGGCCCACGTGTGGAGGTGCCCTATGCTCTGTGGTTCTGTTCTGTACGTGTTTTAGGAACGAGCATACGCTTCTCCAGAGTGGCTGTTGGCATTTTGCGTCCCTCCCGGCAACTGAACAAGGCTCCCTTATCTCCTTGGCCTGTCCTGCCTTTCTGGTTTTTAGACATTTTCCGGATGGCTCTTTTGCCCGGGGGGGGAGTGAGATTTCTTTGTAGTGCCGATTTGCTCTCCCCGGGTGCTTGGTTGGCCAAAAAGGGCGTATGCGTTTTTTCCTGAATATATTCAGGAAAAAACGCATACGCCCTTTTTGGCCAACTGCATCATTGTCCACGTTCTGCCGCTCTTCCTGTGCTGGGAAGGCCATTCCCATCTACCTCCTGAACTCCGTTTCGTGTAATTCTGCCTTGCGTTCAAATCCCCTTCGTGGCCTTACCTCAGTATGTTTTTGGACGAGTGTTATCATTTAGAGCTCGGCAGGTTTGTGAAGTGCAGTGCCCCAGAGCTCCGTTTGGCAGCTCGCTTTGGTGTGAGTTGGCCGCAATAGCGCCAGATTGCTTCAGGCCCTGTTGTGCTTGCGGCGAGGCAGGCCGAGCCTTTGGTGAATTCCTCTTCGTGATGGGAAATTAGAGTGACGTGGGCCTGTCCGAACACCGCCAGCTGGTCTCTCATTAGTTGCCCCTCATCCAGTTCATCCTTCGGACCACTTGCAGCGACTACGAAAGAGGAGTGTCAAGACGCTGATCCTGCAAGTGGGGGAATTGTTAGTCAAGCGGCTGGAATGGCGGACGCTAGCACCCGGAGGTGAAAAATGAGGTGCGCTTTCGAAAGCTTTCCCGATCACACGGTGTACCATCCCCTGGGATTCCCATGAGTGGTTTGGCTGTAGGAAAGTTGCCTTGAGCCTGGAGAGGTGGGACCCATGGAATGGGTAGCACGCAGAATAACTCTAGAGGCTCTACCTTTGCTCCTCCAACCTCAGCAATCCTCTCAGCCTGAGGAGTATCCAGCCTTATGTCTTCTGCCGCTGTGGGTGTAGATGTGGTCAATCCTGGTTGCATCACAGCCCCTGCACGCTTTTTGGCAGAATTTCCCTCCCTCTCGCCGTGCTTCTTTCTTCTGTGTTTTGGAAATGTATTTTTAGAATGGGCTTTAGCTGATTTTCAGTGCTGTGTTGATGCCGCTTGACACACACTTGATTCACTTACAGAGAGATATCAATACTTAGGTTTTCAGATGCTTACGAGTCTGATATATTCTTCTGTGATGAATAGGAGCTGTTGAGTCCTGTTCACTGAGCAAGGAGTAGGTGGTGTCTATTATATATTTGCTTTTCCGACCGGTATCTGTGCTCATTTCCAAGTCGTGTTTTATGCATCACGCCACCTCACCTTTCCGCTTAAGCAGGCCTAAGTGTGTTTTCGAAAAGCGTGAGTCTGTTCTCTTTTGTCATTCGGGTCGTGGGTAGCGATTTGTACATTCCCTCTCTAAGTGATATCCCAAGTTTCTTTTTCTGTGGGACAGATTTCACTTAGCATCATCGTACCTCAATCCAGTCATTATGCTGGAACCAGCCTTATGACATGGATTCCATGGCTGAGGGATATTCCCTCGTACCTAAGTAGCACAAATTCTTGGTCCATTTCTCTCTTCCCCGGCCGATGAAGGGTGTCCCGAAGTCGAGGTTGTTGTAAAGAGAGAAGCCCTAAACTTTGGGGTGCCTGCGTCTGGTTGATTTTTAGTTTTCCCAAGATATAGGCCCACGTGTGGAGGTGCCCTATGCTCTGTGGTTCTGTTCTGTACGTGTTTTAGGAACGAGCATACGCTTCTCCAGAGTGGCTGTTGGCATTTTGCGTCCCTCCCGGCAACTGAACAAGGCTCCCTTATCTCCTTGGCCTGTCCTGCCTTTCTGGTTTTTAGACATTTTCCGGATGGCTCTTTTGCCCGGGGGGGGAGTGAGATTTCTTTGTAGTGCCGATTTGCTCTCCCCGGGTGCTTGGTTGGCCAAAAAGGGCGTATGCGTTTTTTCCTGAATATATTCAGGAAAAAACGCATACGCCCTTTTTGGCCAACTGCATCATTGTCCACGTTCTGCCGCTTTTCCTGTGCTGGGAAGGCCATTCCCATCTACCTCCTGAACTCCGTTTCGTGCAATTCTGCCTTGCGTTCAAATCCCCTTCGTGGCCTTACCTCAGTATGTTTTTGGACGAGTGTTATCATTTAGAGCTCGGCAGGTTTGTGAAGTGCAGTGCCCCAGAGCTCCGTTTGGCAGCTCGCTTTGGTGTGAGTTGGCCGCAATAGCGCCAGATTGCTTCAGGCCCTGTTGTGCTTGCGGCGAGGCAGGCCGAGCCTTTGGTGAATTCCTCTTCGTGATGGGAAATTAGAGTGACGTGGGCCTGTCCGAACACCGCCAGCTGGTCTCTCATTGGTTCCCCCTCTGCCAGGTCATCCTTCGGACCACTTGCAGAGACTACGGAAGAGGAGTGTCAGGACGCTGATCCTGCAAGTGGGCGAATTGTTAGTCAAGCGGCTGGAATGGCGGACGCTAGCACCCGGAGGTGAAAAATGAGGTGCGCTTTCGAAAGCTTTCCCGATCACACGGTGTACCATCCCCTGGGATTCCCATGAGTGGTTTGGCTGTAGGAAAGTTGCCTTGAACCTGGAGAGGTGGGACCCATGGAATGGGTAGCACGCAGGATAACTCTAGAGGCTCTGCCTTTGCTCCTCCAACCTCAGCAATCCTCTCAGCCTGAGGAGTATCCAGCCTTATGTCTTCTGCCGCTGTGGGTGTCGATGTGGTCAATCCTGGTTGCATCACAGCCCCTGAACGCATTTTGGCCGAATTTCCCTCCCTCTCGCCGTGCTTCTTTCTTCTGTGTTTTGGAAATGTATTTTTAGAATGGGCTTTAGCTGATTTTCAGTGCTGTGTTGATGCCGCTTGACACACACTTGATTCACTTACAGAGAGATATCAATACTTAGGTTTTCAGATGCTTACGAGTCTGATATATTCTTCTGTGATGAATAGGAGCTGTTGAGTCCTGTTCACTGAGCAAGGAGTAGGTGGTGTCTATTATATATTTGCTTTTCCGACCGGTATCTGTGCTCATTTCCAAGTCGTGTTTTATGCATCACGCCACCTCACCTTTCCGCTTAAGGAGGCCTAAGTGTGTTTTCGAAAAGCGTGAGTCTGTTCTCTTTTGTCATTCGGGTCGTGGGTAGCGATTTGTACATTCCCTCTCTAAGTGATATCCCAAGTTTCTTTTTCTGTGGGACAGATTTCACTTAGCATCATCATACCTCAATCCAGTCATTATGCTGGAACCAGCCTTATGACATGGATTCCATGGCTGAGGGATATTCCCTCGTACCTAAGTAGCACAAATTCTTGGTCCATTTCTCTCTTCCCCGGAAGATGAAGGGTGCCCCGAAGTCGAGGTTGTTGTAAAGAGAGAAGCCCTAAACTTTGGGGTGCCTGCGTCTGGTTGATTTTTAGTTTTCCCAAGATATAGGCCCACGTGTGGAGGTGCCCTATGCTCTGTGGTTCTGTTCTGTACGTGTTTTAGGAACGAGCATACGCTTCTCCAGAGTGGCTGTTGACATTTTGCGTCCCTCCCGGCAACTGAACAAGGCTCCCTTATCTCCTTGGCCTGTCCTGCCTTTCTGGTTTTTAGACATTTTCCGGATGGCTCTTTTGCCCGGGGGGGGGGGGAGTGAGATTTCTTTGTAGTGCCGATTTGCTCTCCCCGGGTGCTTGGTTGGCCAAAAAGGGCGTATGCGTTTTTTCCTGAATATATTCAGGAAAAAACGCATACGCCCTTTTTGGCCAACTGCATCATTGTCCACGTTCTGCCGCTTTTCCTGTGCTGGGAAGGCCATTCCCATCTACCTCCTGAACTCCGTTTCGTGCAATTCTGCCTTGCGTTCAAATCCCCTTCGTGGCCTTACCTCAGTATGTTTTTGGACGAGTGTTATCATTTAGAGCTCGGCAGGTTTGTGAAGTGCAGTGCCCCAGAGCTCCGTTTGGCAGCTCGCTTTGGTGTGAGCTGGCCGCAATAGCGCCAGATTGCTTCAGGCCCTGTTGTGCTTGCGGCGAGGCAGGCCGAGCCTTTGGTGAATTCCTCTTCGTGATGGGAAATTAGAGTGACGTGGGCCTGTCCGAACACCGCCAGCTGGTCTCTCATTGGTTCCCCCTCTTCCAGGTCATCCTTCGGACCACTTGCAGAGACTACGAAAGAGGAGTGTCAAGACGCTGATCCTGCAAGTGGGCGAATTGTTAGTCAAGCGGCTGGAATGGCGGACGCTAGCACCCGGAGGTGAAAAATGAGGTGCGCTTTCGAAAGCTTTCCCGATCACACGGTGTACCATCCCCTGGGATTCCCATGAGTGGTTTGGCTGTAGGAAAGTTGCCTTGAACCTGGAGAGGTGGGACCCATGGAATGGGTAGCACGCAGTATAACTCTAGAGGCTCTACCTTTGCTCCTCCAACCTCAGCAATCCTCTCAGCCTGAGGAGTATCCAGCCTTATGTCTTCTGCCGCTGTGGGTGTCGATGTGGTCAATCCTGGTTGCATCACAGCCCCTGAACGCATTTTGGCCGAATTTCCCTCCCTCTCGCCGTGCTTCTTTCTTCTGTGTTTTGGAAATGTATTTTTAGAATGGGCTTTAGCTGATTTTCAGTGCTGTGTTGATGCCGCTTGACACACACTTGATTCACTTACAGAGAGATATCAATACTTAGGTTTTCAGATGCTTACGAGTCTGATATATTCTTCTGTGATGAATAGGAGCTGTTGAGTCCTGTTCACTGAGCAAGGAGTAGGTGGTGTCTATTATATATTTGCTTTTCCGACCGGTATCTGTGCTCATTTCCAAGTCGTGTTTTATGCATCACGCCACCTCACCTTTCCGCTTAAGCAGGCCTAAGTGTGTTTTCGAAAAGCGTGAGTCTGTTCTCTTTTGTCATTCGGGTCGTGGGTAGCGATTTGTACATTCCCTCTCTAAGTGATATCCCAAGTTTCTTTTTCTGTGGGACAGATTTCACTTAGCATCATCGTACCTCAATCCAGTCATTATGCTGGAACCAGCCTTATGACATGGATTCCATGGCTGAGGGATATTCCCTCGTACCTAAGTAGCACAAATTCTTGGTCCATTTCTCTCTTCCCCGGCAGATGAAGGGTGTCCCAAAGTCGAGGTTGTTGTAAAGAGAGAAGCCCTAAACTTTGGGGTGCCTGCGTCTGGTTGATTTTTAGTTTTCCCAAGATATAGGCCCACGTGTGGAGGTGCCCTATGCTCTGTGGTTCTGTTCTGTACGTGTTTTAGGAACGAGCATACGCTTCTCCAGAGTGGCTGTTGGCATTTTGCGTCCCTCCCGGCAACTGAACAAGGCTCCCTTATCTCCTTGGCCTGTCCTGCCTTTCTGGTTTTTAGACATTTTCCGGATGGCTCTTTTGCCCGGGGGGGGAGTGAGATTTCTTTGTAGTGCCGATTTGCTCTCCCCGGGTGCTTGGTTGGCCAAAAAGGGCGTATGCGTTTTTTCCTGAATATATTCAGGAAAAAACGCATACGCCCTTTTTGGCCAACTGCATCATTGTCCACGTTCTGCCGCTTTTCCTGTGCTGGGAAGGCCATTCCCATCTACCTCCTGAACTCCGTTTCGTGCAATTCTGCCTTGCGTTCAAATCCCCTTCGTGGCCTTACCTCAGTATGTTTTTGGACGAGTGTTATCATTTAGAGCTCGGCAGGTTTGTGAAGTGCAGTGCCCCACAGCTCCGTTTGGCAGCTCGCTTTGGTGTGAGCTGGCCGCAATAGCGCCAGATTGCTTCAGGCCCCGTTGTGCTTGCGGCGAGGCAGGCCGAGCCTTTGGTGAATTCCTCTTCGTGATGGGAAATTAGAGTGACGTGGGCCTGTCCGAACACCGCCAGCTGGTCTCTCATTGGTTCCCCGTCTTCCAGGTCATCCTTCGGACCACTTGCAGAGACTACGAAAGAGGAGTGGCAAGACGCTGATCCTGCAAGTGGGGGAATTGTTAGTCAAGCGGCTGGAATGGCGGACGCTAGCACCCGGAGGTGAAAAATGAGGTGCGCTTTCGAAAGCTTTCCCGATCACACGGTGTACCATCCCCTGGGATTCCCATGAGTGGTTTGGCTGTAGGAAAGTTGCCTTGAACCTGGAGAGGTGGGACCCATGGAATGGGTAGCACGCAGGATAACTCTAGAGGCTCTGCCTTTGCTCCTCCAACCTCAGCAATCCTCTCAGCCTGAGGAGTATCCAGCCTTATGTCTTCTGCCGCTGTGGGTGTAGATGTGGTCAATCCTGGTTGCATCACAGCCCCTGAACGCTTTTTGGCAGAATTTCCCTCCCTCTCGCCGTGCTTCTTTCTTCTGTGTTTTGGAAATGTATTTTTAGAATGGGCTTTAGCTGATTTTCAGTGCTGTGTTGATGCCGCTTGACACACACTTGATTCACTTACAGAGAGATATCAATACTTAGGTTTTCAGATGCTTACGAGTCTGATATATTCTTCTGTGATGAATAGGGGCTGTTGAGTCCTGTTCACTGAGCAAGGAGTAGGTGGTGTCTATTATATATTTGCTTTTCCGACCGGTATCTGTGCTCATTTCCAAGTCGTGTTGTATGCATCACGCCACCTCACCTTTGCGCTTAAGCAGGCCTAAGAGTGTTTTCGAAAAGCGTGAGTCTGTTCTCTTTTGTCATTCGGGTCGTGGGTAGCGATTTGTACATTCCCTCTCTAAGTGATATCCCAAGTTTCTTTTTCTGTGGGACAGATTTCACTTAGCATCATCGTACCTCAATCCACTCATTATGCTGGAACCAGCCTTATGACATGGATTCCATGGCTGAGGGATATTCCCTCGTACCTAAGTAGCACAAATTCTTGGTCCATTTCTCTCTTCCCCGGAAGATGAAGGGTGCCCCGAAGTCGAGGTTGTTGTAAAGAGAGAAGCCCTAAACTTTGGGGTGCCTGCGTCTGGTTGATTTTTAGTTTTCCCAAGATATAGGCCCACGTGTGGAGGTGCCCTATGCTCTGTGGTTCTGTTCTGTACGTGTTTTAGGAACGAGCATACGCTTCTCCAGAGTGGCTGTTGGCATTTTGCGTCCCTCCCGGCAACTGAACAAGGCTCCCTTATCTCCTTGGCCTGTCCTGCCTTTCTGGTTTTTAGACATTTTCCGGATGGCTCTTTTGCCCGGGGGGGGGGGGGGGAGTGACATTTCTTTGTAGTGCCGATTTGCTCTCCCCGGGTGCTTGGTTGGCCAAAAAGGGCGTATGCGTTTTTTCCTGAATACATTCAGGAAAAACGCATACGCCCTTTTTGGCCAACTGCATCATTGTCCACGTTCTGCCGCTTTTCCTGTGCTGGGAAGGCCATTCCCATCTACCTCCTGAACTCCGTTTCGTGCAATTCTGCCTTTCGTTCAAATCCCCTTCGTGGCCTTACCTCAGTATGTTTTTGGACGAGTGTTATCATTTAGAGCTCGGCAGGTTTGTGAAGTGCAGTGCCCCAGAGCTCCGTTTGGCAGCTCGCTTTGGTGTGAGCTGGCCGCAATAGCGCCAGATTGCTTCAGGCCCTGTTGTGCTTGCGGCGAGGCAGGCCGAGCCTTTGGTGAATTCCTCTTCGTGATGGGAAATTAGAGTGACGTGGGCCTGTCCGAACACCGCCAGCTGGTCTCTCATTGGTTCCCCCTCTGCCAGGTCATCCTTCAGACCACTTGCAGAGACTACGAAAGAGGAGTGTCAGGACGCTGATCCTGCAAGTGGGCGAATTGTTAGTCAAGCGGCTGGAATGGCGGACGCTATCACCCGGAGGTGAAAAATGAGGTGCGCTTTCGAAAGCTTTCCCGATCACACGGTGTACCATCCCCTGGGATTCCCATGAGTGGTTTGGCTGTAGGAAAGTTGCCTTGAACCTGGAGAGGTGGGACCCATGGAATGGGTAGCACGCAGGATAACTCTAGAGGCTCTGCCTTTGCTCCTCCAACCTCAGCAATCCTCTCAGCCTGAGGAGTATCCAGCCTTATGTCTTCTGCCGCTGTGGGTGTCGATGTGGTCAATCCTGGTTGCATCACAGCCCCTGAACGCATTTTGGCCGAATTTCCCTCCCTCTCGCCGTGCTTCTTTCTTCTGTGTTTTGGAAATGTATTTTTAGAATGGGCTTTAGCTGATTTTCAGTGCTGTGTTGATGCCGCTTGACACACACTTGATTCACTTACAGAGAGATATCAATACTTAGGTTTTCAGATGCTTACGAGTCTGATATATTCTTCTGTGATGAATAGGAGCTGTTGAGTCCTGTTCACTGAGCAAGGAGTAGGTGGTGTCTATTATATATTTGCTTTTCCGACCGGTATCTGTGCTCATTTCCAAGTCGTGTTTTATACATCACGCCACCTCACCTTTCCGCTTAAGCAGGCCTAAGTGTGTTTTCGAAAAGCGTGAGTCTGTTCTCTTTTGTCATTCGGGTCGTGGGTAGCGATTTGTACATTCCCTCTCTAAGTGATATCCCAAGTTTCTTTTTCTGTGGGACAGATTTCACTTAGCATCATCGTACCTCAATCCAGTCATTATGCTGGAACCAGCCTTATGACATGGATTCCATGGCTGAGGGATATTCCCTCGTACCTAAGTAGCACAAATTCTTGGTCCATTTCTCTCTTCCCCTGCAGATGAAGGGTGTCCCGAAGTCGAGGTTGTTGTAAAGAGAGAAGCCCTAAACTTTGGGGTGCCTGCGTCTGGTTGATTTTTAGTTTTCCCAAGATATAGGCCCACGTGTGGAGGTGCCCTATGCTCTGTGGTTCTGTTCTGTACGTGTTTTAGGAACGAGCATACGCTTCTCCAGAGTGGCTGTTGGCATTTTGCGTCCCTCCCGGCAACTGAACAAGGCTCCCTTATCTCCTTGGCCTGTCCTGCCTTTCTGGTTTTTAGACATTTTCCGGATGGCTCTTTTGCCCGGGGGGGGAGTGAGATTTCTTTGTAGTGCCGATTTGCTCTCCCCGGGTGCTTGGTTGGCCAAAAAGGGCGTATGCGTTTTTTCCTGAATATATTCAGGAAAAAACGCATACGCCCTTTTTGGCCAACTGCATCATTGTCCACGTTCTGCCGCTTTTCCTGTGCTGGGAAGGCCATTCCCATCTACCTCCTGAACTCCGTTTCGTGCAATTCTGCCTTGCGTTCAAATCCCCTTCGTGGCCTTACCTCAGTATGTTTTTGGACGAGTGTTATCATTTAGAGCTCGGCAGGTTTGTGAAGTGCAGTGCCCCAGAGCTCCGTTTGGCAGCTCGCTTTGGTGTGAGCTGGCCGCAATAGCGCCAGATTGCTTCAGGCCCTGTTGTGCTTGCGGCGAGGCAGGCCGAGCCTTTGGTGAATTCCTCTTCGTGATGGGAAATTAGAGTGACGTGGGCCTGTCCGAACACCGCCAGCTGGTCTCTCATTGGTTGCCCGTCTTCCAGGTCATCCTTCGGACCACTTGCAGAGACTACGAAAGAGGAGTGTCAGGACGCTGATCCTGCAAGTGGGGGAATTGTTAGTCAAGCGGCTGGAATGGCGGACGCTAGCAACCGGAGGTGAAAAATGAGGTGCGCTTTCGAAAGCTTTCCCGATCACACGGTGTACCATCCCCTGGGATTCCCATGAGTGGTTTGGCTGTAGGAAAGTTGCCTTGAACCTGGAGAGGTGGGACCCATGGAATGGGTAGCACGCAGTATAACTCTAGAGGCTCTACCTTTGCTCCTCCAACCTCAGCAATCCTCTCAGCCTGAGGAGTATCCAGCCTTATGTCTTATGCCGCTGTGGGTGTCGATGTGGTCAATCCTGGTTGCATCACAGCCCCTGAACGCATTTTGGCCGAATTTCCCTCCCTCTCGCCGTGCTTCTTTCTTCTGTGTTTTGGAAATGTATTTTTAGAATGGGCTTTAGCTGATTTTCAGTGCTGTGTTGATGCCGCTTGACACACACTTGATTCACTTACAGAGAGATATCAATACTTAGGTTTTCAGATGCTTACGAGTCTGATATATTCTTCTGTGATGAATAGGAGCTGTTGAGTCCTGTTCACTGAGCAAGGAGTAGGTGGTGTCTATTATATATTTGCTTTTCCGACCGGTATCTGTGCTCATTTCCAAGTCGTGTTTTATGCATCACGCCACCTCACCTTTCCGCTTAAGGAGGCCTAAGTGTGTTTTCGAAAAGCGTGAGTCTGTTCTCTTTTGTCATTCGGGTCGTGGGTAGCGATTTGTACATTCCCTCTCTAAGTGATATCCCAAGTTTCTTTTTCTGTGGGACAGATTTCACTTAGCATCATCGTACCTCAATCCACTCATTATGCTGGAACCAGCCTTATGACATGGATTCCATGGCTGAGGGATATTCCCTCGTACCTAAGTAGCACAAATTCTTGGTCCATTTCTCTCTTCCCCGGCAGATGAAGGGTGTCCCGAAGTCGAGGTTGTTGTAAAGAGAGAAGCCCTAAACTTTGGGGTGCCTGCGTCTGGTTGATTTTTAGTTTTCCCAAGATATAGGCCCACGTGTGGAGGTGCCCTATGCTCTGTGGTTTTGTTCTGTACGTGTTTTAGGAACGAGCATACGCTTCTCCAGAGTGGCTGTTGACATTTTGCGTCCCTCCCGGCAACTGAACAAGGCTCCCTTATCTCCTTGGCCTGTCCTGCCTTTCTGGTTTTTAGACATTTTCCGGATGGCTCTTTTGCCCGGGGGGGGGGGGAGTGAGATTTCTTTGTAGTGCCGATTTGCTCTCCCCGGGTGCTTGGTTGGCCAAAAAGGGCGTATGCGTTTTTTCCTGAATATATTCAGGAAAAAACGCATACGCCCTTTTTGGCCAACTGCATCATTGTCCACGTTCTGCCGCTTTTCCTGTGCTGGGAAGGCCATTCCCATCTACCTCCTGAACTCCGTTTCGTGCAATTCTGCCTTGCGTTCAAATCCCCTTCGTGGCCTTACCTCAGTATGTTTTTGGACGAGTGTTATCATTTAGAGCTCGGCAGGTTTGTGAAGTGCAGTGCCCCAGAGCTCCGTTTGGCAGCTCGCTTTGGTGTGAGCTGGCCGCAATAGCGCCAGATTGCTTCAGGCCCTGTTGTGCTTGCGGCGAGGCAGGCCGAGCCTTTGGTGAATTCCTCTTCGTGATGGGAAATTAGAGTGACGTGGGCCTGTCCGAACACCGCCAGCTGGTCTCTCATTGGTTCCCCCTCTTCCAGGTCATCCTTCGGACCACTTGCAGAGACTACGAAAGAGGAGTGTCAAGACGCTGATCCTGCAAGTGGGCGAATTGTTAGTCAAGCGGCTGGAATGGCGGACGCTAGCACCCGGAGGTGAAAAATGAGGTGCGCTTTCGAAAGCTTTCCCGATCACAAGGTGTACCATCCCCTGGGATTCCCATGAGTGGTTTGGCTGTAGGAAAGTTGCCTTGAACCTGGAGAGGTGGGACCCATGGAATGGGTAGCACGCAGTATAACTCTAGAGGCTCTACCTTTGCTCCTCCAACCTCAGCAATCCTCTCAGCCTGAGGAGTATCCAGCCTTATGTCTTCTGCCGCTGTGGGTGTAGATGTGGTCAATCCTGGTTGCATCACAGCCCCTGCACGCTTTTTGGCAGAATTTCCCTCCCTCTCGCCGTGCTTCTTTCTTCTGTGTTTTGGAAATGTATTTTTAGAATGGGCTTTAGCTGATTTTCAGTGCTGTGTTGATGCCGCTTGACACACACTTGATTCACTTACAGAGAGATATCAATACTTAGGTTTTCAGATGCTTACGAGTCTGATATATTCTTCTGTGATGAATAGGAGCTGTTGAGTCCTGTTCACTGAGCAAGGAGTAGGTGGTGTCTATTATATATTTGCTTTTCCGACCGGTATCTGTGCTCATTTCCAAGTCGTGTTTTATGCATCACGCCACCTCACCTTTCCGCTTAAGCAGGCCTAAGTGTGTTTTCGAAAAGCGTGAGTCTGTTCTCTTTTGTCATTCGGGTCGTGGGTAGCGATTTGTACATTCCCTCTCTAAGTGATATCCCAAGTTTCTTTTTCTGTGGGACAGATTTCACTTAGCATCATCGTACCTCAATCCAGTCATTATGCTGGAACCAGCCTTATGACATGGATTCCATGGCTGAGGGATATTCCCTCGTACCTAAGTAGCACAAATTCTTGGTCCATTTCTCTCTTCCCCGGTAGATGAAGGGTGTCCCGAAGTCGAGGTTGTTGTAAAGAGAGAAGCCCTAAACTTTGGGGTGCCTGCGTCTGGTTGATTTTTAGTTTTCCCAAGATATAGGCCCACGTGTGGAGGTGCCCTATGCTCTGTGGTTCTGTTCTGTACGTGTTTTAGGAACGAGCATACGCTTCTCCAGAGTGGCTGTTGGCATTTTGCGTCCCTCCCGGCAACTGAACAAGGCTCCCTTATCTCCTTGGCCTGTCCTGCCTTTCTGGTTTTTAGACATTTTCCGGATGGCTCTTTTGCCCGGGGGGGGAGTGAGATTTCTTTGTAGTGCCGATTTGCTCTCCCCGGGTGCTTGGTTGGCCAAAAAGGGCGTATGCGTTTTTTCCTGAATATATTCAGGAAAAAACGCATACGCCCTTTTTGGCCAACTGCATCATTGTCCACGTTCTGCCGCTTTTCCTGTGCTGGGAAGGCCATTACCATCTACCTCCTGAACTCCGTTTCGTGCAATTCTGCCTTGCGTTCAAATCCCCTTCGTGGCCTTACCTCAGTATGTTTTTGGACGAGTGTTATCATTTAGAGCTCGGCAGGTTTGTGAAGTGCAGTGCCCCAGAGCTCCGTTTGGCAGCTCGCTTTGGTGTGAGCTGGCCGCAATAGCGCCAGATTGCTTCAGGCCCTGTTGTGCTTGCGGCGAGGCAGGCCGAGCCTTTGGTGAATTCCTCTTCGTGATGGGAAATTAGAGTGACGTGGGCCTGTCCGAACACCGCCAGCTGGTCTCTCATTGGTTCCCCCTCTGCCAGGTCATCCTTCGGACCACTTGCAGAGACTACGAAAGAGGAGTGTCAGGACGCTGATCCTGCAAGTGGGCGAATTGTTAGTCAAGCGGCTGGAATGGCGGACGCTATCACCCGGAGGTGAAAAATGAGGTGCGCTTTCGAAAGCTTTCCCGATCACACGGTGTACCATCCCCTGGGATTCCCATGAGTGGTTTGGCTGTAGGAAAGTTGCCTTGAACCTGGAGAGGTGGGACCCATGGAATGGGTAGCACGCAGTATAACTCTAGAGGCTCTGCCTTTGCTCCTCCAACCTCAGCAATCCTCTCAGCCTGAGGAGTATCCAGCCTTATGTCTTCTGCCGCTGTGGGTGTCGATGTGGTCAATCCTGGTTGCATCACAGCCCCTGAACGCATTTTGGCCGAATTTCCCTCCCTCTCGCCGTGCTTCTTTCTTCTGTGTTTTGGAAATGTATTTTTAGAATGGGCTTTAGCTGATTTTCAGTGCTGTGTTGATGCCGCTTGACACACACTTGATTCACTTACAGAGAGATATCAATACTTAGGTTTTCAGATGCTTACGAGTCTGATATATTCTTCTGTGATGAATAGGAGCTGTTGAGTCCTGTTCACTGAGCAAGGAGTAGGTGGTGTCTATTATATATTTGCTTTTCCGACCGGTATCTGTGCTCATTTCCAAGTCGTGTTTTATACATCACGCCACCTCACCTTTCCGCTTAAGCAGGCCTAAGTGTGTTTTCGAAAAGCGTGAGTCTGTTCTCTTTTGTCATTCGGGTCGTGGGTAGCGATTTGTACATTCCCTCTCTAAGTGATATCCCAAGTTTCTTTTTCTGTGGGACAGATTTCACTTAGCATCATCGTACCTCAATCCAGTCATTATGCTGGAACCAGCCTTATGACATGGATTCCATGGCTGAGGGATATTCCCTCGTACCTAAGTAGCACAAATTCTTGGTCCATTTCTCTCTTCCCCGGCAGATGAAGGGTGTCCCGAAGTCGAGGTTGTTGTAAAGAGAGAAGCCCTAAACTTTGGGGTGCCTGCGTCTGGTTGATTTTTAGTTTTCCCAAGATATAGGCCCACGTGTGGAGGTGCCCTATGCTCTGTGGTTCTGTTCTGTACGTGTTTTAGGAACGAGCATACGCTTCTCCAGAGTGGCTGTTGGCATTTTGCATCCCTCCCGGCAACTGAACAAGGCTCCCTTATCTCCTTGGCCTGTCCTGCCTTTCTGGTTTTTAGACATTTTCCGGATGGCTCTTTTGCCCGGGGGGGGAGTGAGATTTCTTTGTAGTGCCGATTTGCTCTCCCCGGGTGCTTGGTTGGCCAAAAAGGGCGTATGCGTTTTTTCCTGAATACATTCAGGAAAAAACGCATACGCCCTTTTTGGCCAACTGCATCATTGTCCACGTTCTGCCGCTTTTCCTGTGCTGGGAAGGCCATTCCCATCTACCTCCTGAACTCCGTTTCGTGCAATTCTGCCTTGCGTTCAAATCCCCTTCGTGGCCTTACCTCAGTATGTTTTTGGACGAGTGTTATCATTTAGAGCTCGGCAGGTTTGTGAAGTGCAGTGCCCCAGAGCTCCGTTTGGCAGCTCGCTTTGGTTTGAGCTGGCCGCAATAGCGCCAGATTGCTTCAGGCCCCGTTGTGCTTGCGGCGAGGCAGGCCGAGCCTTTGGTGAATTCCTCTTCGTGATGGGAAATTAGAGTGACGTGGGCCTGTCCGAACACCGCCAGCTGGTCTCTCATTGGTTCCCCCTCTGCCAGGTCATCCTTCGGACCACTTGCAGAGACTACGAAAGAGGAGTGTCAAGACGCTGATCCTGCAAGTGGGCGAATTGTTAGTCAAGCGGCTGGAATGGCGGACGCTAGCACCCGGAGGTGAAAAATGAGGTGCGCTTTCGAAAGCTTTCCCGATCACACGGTGTACCATCCCCTGGGATTCCCATGAGTGGTTTGGCTGTAGGAAAGTTGCCTTGAACCTGGAGAGGTGGGACCCATGGAATGGGTAGCACGCAGTATAACTCTAGAGGCTCTACCTTTGCTCCTCCAACCTCAGCAATCCTCTCAGCCTGAGGAGTATCCAGCCTTATGTCTTCTGCCGCTGTGGGTGTCGATGTGGTCAATCCTGGTTGCATCACAGCCCCTGAACGCATTTTGGCCGAATTTCCCTCCCTCTCGCCGTGCTTCTTTCTTCTGTGTTTTGGAAATGTATTTTTAGAATGGGCTTTAGCTGATTTTCAGTGCTGTGTTGATGCCGCTTGACACACACTTGATTCACTTACAGAGAGATATCAATACTTAGGTTTTCAGATGCTTACGAGTCTGATATATTCTTCTGTGATGAATAGGAGCTGTTGAGTCCTGTTCACTGAGCAAGGAGTAGGTGGTGTCTATTATATATTTGCTTTTCCGACCGGTATCTGTGCTCATTTCCAAGTCGTGTTTTATGCATCACGCCACCTCACCTTTCCGCTTAAGCAGGCCTAAGTGTGTTTTCGAAAAGCGTGAGTCTGTTCTCTTTTGTCATTCGGGTCGTGGGTAGCGATTTGTACATTCCCTCTCTAAGTGATATCCCAAGTTTCTTTTTCTGTGGGACAGATTTCACTTAGCATCATCGTACCTCAATCCAGTCATTATGCTGGAACCAGCCTTATGACATGGATTCCATGGCTGAGGGATATTCCCTCGTACCTAAGTAGCACAAATTCTTGGTCCATTTCTCTCTTCCCCGGCAGATGAAGGGTGTCCCAAAGTCGAGGTTGTTGTAAAGAGAGAAGCCCTAAACTTTGGGGTGCCTGCGTCTGGTTGATTTTTAGTTTTCCCAAGATATAGGCCCACGTGTGGAGGTGCCCTATGCTCTGTGGTTCTGTTCTGTACGTGTTTTAGGAACGAGCATACGCTTCTCCAGAGTGGCTGTTGGCATTTTGCGTCCCTCCCGGCAACTGAACAAGGCTCCCTTATCTCCTTGGCCTGTCCTGCCTTTCTGGTTTTTAGACATTTTCCGGATGGCTCTTTTGCCCGGGGGGGGAGTGAGATTTCTTTGTAGTGCCGATTTGCTCTCCCCGGGTGCTTGGTTGGCCAAAAAGGGCGTATGCGTTTTTTCCTGAATATATTCAGGAAAAAACGCATACGCCCTTTTTGGCCAACTGCATCATTGTCCACGTTCTGCCGCTTTTCCTGTGCTGGGAAGGCCATTCCCATCTACCTCCTGAACTCCGTTTCGTGCAATTCTGCCTTGCGTTCAAATCCCCTTCGTGGCCTTACCTCAGTATGTTTTTGGACGAGTGTTATCATTTAGAGCTCGGCAGGTTTGTGAAGTGCAGTGCCCCACAGCTCCGTTTGGCAGCTCGCTTTGGTGTGAGCTGGCCGCAATAGCGCCAGATTGCTTCAGGCCCTGTTGTGCTTGCGGCGAGGCAGGCCGAGCCTTTGGTGAATTCCTCTTCGTGATGGGAAATTAGAGTGACGTGGGCCTGTCCGAACACCGCCAGCTGGTCTCTCATTGGTTCCCCGTCTTCCAGGTCATCCTTCGGACCACTTGCAGAGACTACGAAAGAGGAGTGTCAAGACGCTGATCCTGCAAGTGGGCGAATTGTTAGTCAAGCGGCTGGAATGGCGGACGCTAGCACCCGGAGGTGAAAAATGAGGTGCGCTTTCGAAAGCTTTCCCGATCACACGGTGTACCATCCCCTGGGATTCCCATGAGTGGTTTGGCTGTAGGAAAGTTGCCTTGAACCTGGAGAGGTGGGACCCATGGAATGGGTAGCACGCAGTATAACTCTAGAGGCTCTGCCTTTGCTCCTCCAACCTCAGCAATCCTCTCAGCCTGAGGAGTATCCAGCCTTATGTCTTCTGCCGCTGTGGGTGTCGATGTGGTCAATCCTGGTTGCATCACAGCCCCTGAACGCATTTTGGCCGAATTTCCCTCCCTCTCGCCGTGCCTCTTTCTTCTGTGTTTTGGAAATGTATTTTTAGAATGGGCTTTAGCTGATTTTCAGTGCTGTGTTGATGCCGCTTGACACACACTTGATTCACTTACAGAGAGATATCAATACTTAGGTTTTCAGATGCTTACGAGTCTGATATATTCTTCTGTGATGAATAGGAGCTGTTGAGTCCTGTTCACTGAGCAAGGAGTAGGTGGTGTCTATTATATATTTGCTTTTCCGACCGGTATCTGTGCTCATTTCCAAGTCGTGTTTTATGCATCACGCCACCTCACCTTTCCGCTTAAGCAGGCCTAAGTGTGTTTTCGAAAAGCGTGAGTCTGTTCTCTTTTGTCATTCGGGTCGTGGGTAGCGATTTGTACATTCCCTCTCTAAGTGATATCCCAAGTTTCTTTTTCTGTGGGACAGATTTCACTTAGCATCATCGTACCTCAATCCACTCATTATGCTGGAACCAGCCTTATGACATGGATTCCATGGCTGAGGGATATTCCCTCGTACCTAAGTAGCACAAATTCTTGGTCCATTTCTCTCTTCCCCGGAAGATGAAGGGTGCCCCGAAGTCGAGGTTGTTGTAAAGAGAGAAGCCCTAAACTTTGGGGTGCCTGCGTCTGGTTGATTTTTAGTTTTCCCAAGATATAGGCCCACGTGTGGAGGTGCCCTATGCTCTGTGGTTCTGTTCTGTACGTGTTTTAGGAACGAGCATACGCTTCTCCAGAGTGGCTGTTGGCATTTTGCGTCCCTCCCGGCAACTGAACAAGGCTCCCTTATCTCCTTGGCCTGTCCTGCCTTTCTGGTTTTTAGACATTTTCCGGATGGCTCTTTTGCCCGGGGGGGGAGTGAGATTTCTTTGTAGTGCCGATTTGCTCTCCCCGGGTGCTTGGTTGGCCAAAAAGGGCGTATGCGTTTTTTCCTGAATACATTCAGGAAAAAACGCATACGCCCTTTTTGGCCAACTGCATCATTGTCCACGTTCTGCCGCTTTTCCTGTGCTGGGAAGGCCATTCCCATCTACCTCCTGAACTCCGTTTCGTGCAATTCTGCCTTGCGTTCAAATCCCCATCGTGGCCTTACCTCAGTATGTTTTTGGACGAGTGTTATCATTTAGAGCTCGGCAGGTTTGTGAAGTGCAGTGCCCCAGAGCTCCGTTTGGCAGCTCGCTTTGGTGTGAGCTGGCCGCAATAGCGCCAGATTGCTTCAGGCCCCGTTGTGCTTGCGGCGAGGCAGGCCGAGCCTTTGGTGAATTCCTCTTCGTGATGGGAAATTAGAGTGACGTGGGCCTGTCCGAACACCGCCAGCTGGTCTCTCATTGGTTCCCCGTCTTCCAGGTCATCCTTCGGACCACTTGCAGAGACTACGAAAGAGGAGTGGCAAGACGCTGATCCTGCAAGTGGGGGAATTGTTAGTCAAGCGGCTGGAATGGCGGACGCTAGCACCCGGAGGTGAAAAATGAGGTGCGCTTTCGAAAGCTTTCCCGATCACACGGTGTACCATCCCCTGGGATTCCCATGAGTGGTTTGGCTGTAGGAAAGTTGCCTTGAACCTGGAGAGGTGGGACCCATGGAATGGGTAGCACGCAGGATAACTCTAGAGGCTCTGCCTTTGCTCCTCCAACCTCAGCAATCCTCTCAGCCTGAGGAGTATCCAGCCTTATGTCTTCTGCCGCTGTGGGTGTAGATGTGGTCAATCCTGGTTGCATCACAGCCCCTGAACGCTTTTTGGCAGAATTTCCCTCCCTCTCGCCGTGCTTCTTTCTTCTGTGTTTTGGAAATGTATTTTTAGAATGGGCTTTAGCTGATTTTCAGTGCTGTGTTGATGCCGCTTGACACACACTTGATTCACTTACAGAGAGATATCAATACTTAGGTTTTCAGATGCTTACGAGTCTGATATATTCTTCTGTGATGAATAGGGGCTGTTGAGTCCTGTTCACTGAGCAAGGAGTAGGTGGTGTCTATTATATATTTGCTTTTCCGACCGGTATCTGTGCTCATTTCCAAGTCGTGTTGTATGCATCACGCCACCTCACCTTTGCGCTTAAGCAGGCCTAAGAGTGTTTTCGAAAAGCGTGAGTCTGTTCTCTTTTGTCATTCGGGTCGTGGGTAGCGATTTGTACATTCCCTCTCTAAGTGATATCCCAAGTTTCTTTTTCTGTGGGACAGATTTCACTTAGCATCATCGTACCTCAATCCAGTCATTATGCTGGAACCAGCCTTATGACATGGATTCCATGGCTGAGGGATATTCCCTCGTACCTAAGTAGCACAAATTCTTGGTCCATTTCTCTCTTCCCCGGAAGATGAAGGGTGCCCCGAAGTCGAGGTTGTTGTAAAGAGAGAAGCCCTAAACTTTGGGGTGCCTGCGTCTGGTTGATTTTTAGTTTTCCCAAGATATAGGCCCACGTGTGGAGGTGCCCTATGCTCTGTGGTTCTGTTCTGTACGTGTTTTAGGAACGAGCATACGCTTCTCCAGAGTGGCTGTTGGCATTTTGCGTCCCTCCCGGCAACTGAACAAGGCTCCCTTATCTCCTTGGCCTGTCCTGCCTTTCTGGTTTTTAGACATTTTCCGGATGGCTCTTTTGCCCGGGGGGGGGGGGGGGAGTGACATTTCTTTGTAGTGCCGATTTGCTCTCCCCGGGTGCTTGGTTGGCCAAAAAGGGCGTATGCGTTTTTTCCTGAATACATTCAGGAAAAAACGCATACGCCCTTTTTGGCCAACTGCATCATTGTCCACGTTCTGCCGCTTTTCCTGTGCTGGGAAGGCCATTCCCATCTACCTCCTGAACTCCGTTTCGTGCAATTCTGCCTTTCGTTCAAATCCCCTTCGTGGCCTTACCTCAGTATGTTTTTGGACGAGTGTTATCATTTAGAGCTCGGCAGGTTTGTGAAGTGCAGTGCCCCAGAGCTCCGTTTGGCAGCTCGCTTTGGTGTGAGCTGGCCGCAATAGCGCCAGATTGCTTCAGGCCCTGTTGTGCTTGCGGCGAGGCAGGCCGAGCCTTTGGTGAATTCCTCTTCGTGATGGGAAATTAGAGTGACGTGGGCCTGTCCGAACACCGCCAGCTGGTCTCTCATTGGTTCCCCCTCTGCCAGGTCATCCTTCAGACCACTTGCAGAGACTACGAAAGAGGAGTGTCAGGACGCTGATCCTGCAAGTGGGCGAATTGTTAGTCAAGCGGCTGGAATGGCGGACGCTATCACCCGGAGGTGAAAAATGAGGTGCGCTTTCGAAAGCTTTCCCGATCACACGGTGTACCATCCCCTGGGATTCCCATGAGTGGTTTGGCTGTAGGAAAGTTGCCTTGAACCTGGAGAGGTGGGACCCATGGAATGGGTAGCACGCAGTATAACTCTAGAGGCTCTGCCTTTGCTCCTCCAACCTCAGCAATCCTCTCAGCCTGAGGAGTATCCAGCCTTATGTCTTCTGCCGCTGTGGGTGTCGATGTGGTCAATCCTGGTTGCATCACAGCCCCTGAACGCATTTTGGCCGAATTTCCCTCCCTCTCGCCGTGCTTCTTTCTTCTGTGTTTTGGAAATGTATTTTTAGAATGGGCTTTAGCTGATTTTCAGTGCTGTGTTGATGCCGCTTGACACACACTTGATTCACTTACAGAGAGATATCAATACTTAGGTTTTCAGATGCTTACGAGTCTGATATATTCTTCTGTGATGAATAGGAGCTGTTGAGTCCTGTTCACTGAGCAAGGAGTAGGTGGTGTCTATTATATATTTGCTTTTCCGACCGGTATCTGTGCTCATTTCCAAGTCGTGTTTTATACATCACGCCACCTCACCTTTCCGCTTAAGCAGGCCTAAGTGTGTTTTCGAAAAGCGTGAGTCTGTTCTCTTTTGTCATTCGGGTCGTGGGTAGCGATTTGTACATTCCCTCTCTAAGTGATATCCCAAGTTTCTTTTTCTGTGGGACAGATTTCACTTAGCATCATCGTACCTCAATCCAGTCATTATGCTGGAACCAGCCTTATGACATGGATTCCATGGCTGAGGGATATTCCCTCGTACCTAAGTAGCACAAATTCTTGGTCCATTTCTCTCTTCCCCTGCAGATGAAGGGTGTCCCGAAGTCGAGGTTGTTGTAAAGAGAGAAGCCCTAAACTTTGGGGTGCCTGCGTCTGGTTGATTTTTAGTTTTCCCAAGATATAGGCCCACGTGTGGAGGTGCCCTATGCTCTGTGGTTCTGTTCTGTACGTGTTTTAGGAACGAGCATACGCTTCTCCAGAGTGGCTGTTGGCATTTTGCGTCCCTCCCGGCAACTGAACAAGGCTCCCTTATCTCCTTGGCCTGTCCTGCCTTTCTGGTTTTTAGACATTTTCCGGATGGCTCTTTTGCCCGGGGGGGGAGTGAGATTTCTTTGTAGTGCCGATTTGCTCTCCCCGGGTGCTTGGTTGGCCAAAAAGGGCGTATGCGTTTTTTCCTGAATATATTCAGGAAAAAACGCATACGCCCTTTTTGGCCAACTGCATCATTGTCCACGTTCTGCCGCTTTTCCTGTGCTGGGAAGGCCATTCCCATCTACCTCCTGAACTCCGTTTCGTGCAATTCTGCCTTGCGTTCAAATCCCCTTCGTGGCCTTACCTCAGTATGTTTTTGGACGAGTGTTATCATTTAGAGCTCGGCAGGTTTGTGAAGTGCAGTGCCCCAGAGCTCCGTTTGGCAGCTCGCTTTGGTGTGAGCTGGCCGCAATAGCGCCAGATTGCTTCAGGCCCTGTTGTGCTTGCGGCGAGGCAGGCCGAGCCTTTGGTGAATTCCTCTTCGTGATGGGAAATTAGAGTGACGTGGGCCTGTCCGAACACCGCCAGCTGGTCTCTCATTGGTTGCCCGTCTTCCAGGTCATCCTTCGGACCACTTGCAGAGACTACGAAAGAGGAGTGTCAGGACGCTGATCCTGCAAGTGGGGGAATTGTTAGTCAAGCGGCTGGAATGGCGGACGCTAGCAACCGGAGGTGAAAAATGAGGTGCGCTTTCGAAAGCTTTCCCGATCACACGGTGTACCATCCCCTGGGATTCCCATGAGTGGTTTGGCTGTAGGAAAGTTGCCTTGAACCTGGAGAGGTGGGACCCATGGAATGGGTAGCACGCAGTATAACTCTAGAGGCTCTACCTTTGCTCCTCCAACCTCAGCAATCCTCTCAGCCTGAGGAGTATCCAGCCTTATGTCTTATGCCGCTGTGGGTGTCGATGTGGTCAATCCTGGTTGCATCACAGCCCCTGAACGCATTTTGGCCGAATTTCCCTCCCTCTCGCCGTGCTTCTTTCTTCTGTGTTTTGGAAATGTATTTTTAGAATGGGCTTTAGCTGATTTTCAGTGCTGTGTTGATGCCGCTTGACACACACTTGATTCACTTACAGAGAGATATCAATACTTAGGTTTTCAGATGCTTACGAGTCTGATATATTCTTCTGTGATGAATAGGAGCTGTTGAGTCCTGTTCACTGAGCAAGGAGTAGGTGGTGTCTATTATATATTTGCTTTTCCGACCGGTATCTGTGCTCATTTCCAAGTCGTGTTTTATGCATCACGCCACCTCACCTTTCCGCTTAAGGAGGCCTAAGTGTGTTTTCGAAAAGCGTGAGTCTGTTCTCTTTTGTCATTCGGGTCGTGGGTAGCGATTTGTACATTCCCTCTCTAAGTGATATCCCAAGTTTCTTTTTCTGTGGGACAGATTTCACTTAGCATCATCGTACCTCAATCCACTCATTATGCTGGAACCAGCCTTATGACATGGATTCCATGGCTGAGGGATATTCCCTCGTACCTAAGTAGCACAAATTCTTGGTCCATTTCTCTCTTCCCCGGCAGATGAAGGGTGTCCCGAAGTCGAGGTTGTTGTAAAGAGAGAAGCCCTAAACTTTGGGGTGCCTGCGTCTGGTTGATTTTTAGTTTTCCCAAGATATAGGCCCACGTGTGGAGGTGCCCTATGCTCTGTGGTTTTGTTCTGTACGTGTTTTAGGAACGAGCATACGCTTCTCCAGAGTGGCTGTTGGCATTTTGCGTCCCTCCCGGCAACTGAACAAGGCTCCCTTATCTCCTTGGCCTGTCCTGCCTTTCTGGTTTTTAGACATTTTCCGGATGGCTCTTTTGCCCGGGGGGGGGGGGGAGTGAGATTTCTTTGTAGTGCCGATTTGCTCTCCCCGGGTGCTTGGTTGGCCAAAAAGGGCGTATGCGTTTTTTCCTGAATATATTCAGGAAAAAACGCATACGCCCTTTTTGGCCAACTGCATCATTGTCCACGTTCTGCCGCTTTTCCTGTGCTGGGAAGGCCATTCCCATCTACCTCCTGAACTCCGTTTCGTGCAATTCTGCCTTGCATTCAAATCCCCTTCGTGGCCTTACCTCAGTATGTTTTTGGACGAGTGTTATCATTTAGAGCTCGGCAGGTTTGTGAAGTGCAGTGCCCCAGAGCTCCGTTTGGCAGCTCGCTTTGGTGTGAGTTGGCCGCAATAGCGCCAGATTGCTTCAGGCCCTGTTGTGCTTGCGGCGAGGCAGGCCGAGCCTTTGGTGAATTCCTCTTCGTGATGGGAAATTAGAGTGACGTGGGCCTGTCCGAACACCGCCAGCTGGTCTCTCATTAGTTGCCCCTCATCCAGTTCATCCTTCGGACCACTTGCAGCGACTACGAAAGAGGAGTGTCAAGACGCTGATCCTGCAAGTGGGGGAATTGTTAGTCAAGCGGCTGGAATGGCGGACGCTAGCACCCGGAGGTGAAAAATGAGGTGCGCTTTAGAAAGCTTTCCCGATCACACGGTGTACCATCCCCTGGGATTCCCATGAGTGGTTTGGCTGTAGGAAAGTTGCCTTGAGCCTGGAGAGGTGGGACCCATGGAATGGGTAGCACGCAGAATAACTCTAGAGGCTCTACCTTTGCTCCTCCAACCTCAGCAATCCTCTCAGCCTGAGGAGTATCCAGCCTTATGTCTTCTGCCGCTGTGGGTGTAGATGTGGTCAATCCTGGTTGCATCACAGCCCCTGCACGCTTTTTGGCAGAATTTCCCTCCCTCTCGCCGTGCTTCTTTCTTCTGTGTTTTGGAAATGTATTTTTAGAATGGGCTTTAGCTGATTTTCAGTGCTGTGTTGATGCCGCTTGACACACACTTGATTCACTTACAGAGAGATATCAATACTTAGGTTTTCAGATGCTTACGAGTCTGATATATTCTTCTGTGATGAATAGGAGCTGTTGAGTCCTGTTCACTGAGCAAGGAGTAGGTGGTGTCTATTATATATTTGCTTTTCCGACCGGTATCTGTGCTCATTTCCAAGTCGTGTTTTATGCATCACGCCACCTCACCTTTCCGCTTAAGCAGGCCTAAGTGTGTTTTCGAAAAGCGTGAGTCTGTTCTCTTTTGTCATTCGGGTCGTGGGTAGCGATTTGTACATTCCCTCTCTAAGTGATATCCCAAGTTTCTTTTTCTGTGGGACAGATTTCACTTAGCATCATCGTACCTCAATCCAGTCATTATGCTGGAACCAGCCTTATGACATGGATTCCATGGCTGAGGGATATTCCCTCGTACCTAAGTAGCACAAATTCTTGGTCCATTTCTCTCTTCCCCGGCAGATGAAGGGTGTCCCGAAGTCGAGGTTGTTGTAAAGAGAGAAGCCCTAAACTTTGGGGTGCCTGCGTCTGGTTGATTTTTAGTTTTCCCAAGATATAGGCCCACGTGTGGAGGTGCCCTATGCTCTGTGGTTCTGTTCTGTACGTGTTTTAGGAACGAGCATACGCTTCTCCAGAGTGGCTGTTGGCATTTTGCGTCCCTCCCGGCAACTGAACAAGGCTCCCTTATCTCCTTGGCCTGTCCTGCCTTTCTGGTTTTTAGACATTTTCCGGATGGCTCTTTTGCCCGGGGGGGGAGTGAGATTTCTTTGTAGTGCCGATTTGCTCTCCCCGGGTGCTTGGTTGGCCAAAAAGGGCGTATGCGTTTTTTCCTGAATATATTCAGGAAAAAACGCATACGCCCTTTTTGGCCAACTGCATCATTGTCCACGTTCTGCCGCTTTTCCTGTGCTGGGAAGGCCATTCCCATCTACCTCCTGAACTCCGTTTCGTGTAATTCTGCCTTGCGTTCAAATCCCCTTCGTGGCCTTACCTCAGTATGTTTTTGGACGAGTGTTATCATTTAGAGCTCGGCAGGTTTGTGAAGTGCAGTGCCCCAGAGCTCCGTTTGGCAGCTCGCTTTGGTGTGAGTTGGCCGCAATAGCGCCAGATTGCTTCAGGCCCTGTTGTGCTTGCGGTGAGGCAGGCCGAGCCTTTGGTGAATTCCTCTTCGTGATGGGAAATTAGAGTGACGTGGGCCTGTCCGAACACCGCCAGCTGGTCTCTCATTGGTTGCCCCTCTTCCAGGTCATCCTTCGGACCACTTGCAGAGACTACGAAAGAGGAGTGTCAGGACGCTGATCCTGCAAGTGGGCGAATTGTTAGTCAAGCGGCTGGAATGGCGGACGCTAGCACCCGGAGGTGAAAAATGAGGTGCGCTTTCGAAAGCTTTCCCGATCACACGGTGTACCATCCCCTGGGATTCCCATGAGTGGTTTGGCTGTAGGAAAGTTGCCTTGAACCTGGAGAGGTGGGACCCATGGAATGGGTAGCACGCAGGATAACTCTAGAGGCTCTGCCTTTGCTCCTCCAACCTCAGCAATCCTCTCAGCCTGAGGAGTATCCAGCCTTATGTCTTCTGCCGCTGTGGGTGTAGATGTGGTCAATCCTGGTTGCATCACAGCCCCTGAACGCATTTTGGCCGAATTTCCCTCCCTCTCGCCGTGCTTCTTTCTTCTGTGTTTTGGAAATGTATTTTTAGAATGGGCTTTAGCTGATTTTCAGTGCTGTGTTGATGCCGCTTGACACACACTTGATTCACTTACAGAGAGATATCAATACTTAGGTTTTCAGATGATTACGAGTCTGATATATTCTTCTGTGATGAATAGGAGCTGTTGAGTCCTGTTCACTGAGCAAGGAGTAGGTGGTGTCTATTATATATTTGCTTTTCCGACCGGTATCTGTGCTCATTTCCAAGTCGTGTTTTATGCATCACGCCACCTCACCTTTCCGCTTAAGGAGGCCTAAGTGTGTTTTCGAAAAGCGTGAGTCTGTTCTCTTTTGTCATTCGGGTCGTGGGTAGCGATTTGTACATTCCCTCTCTAAGTGATATCCCAAGTTTCTTTTTCTGTGGGACAGATTTCACTTAGCATCATCGTACCTCAATCCACTCATTATGCTGGAACCAGCCTTATGACATGGATTCCATGGCTGAGGGATATTCCCTCGTACCTAAGTAGCACAAATTCTTGGTCCATTTCTCTCTTCCCCGGCAGATGAAGGGTGTCCCGAAGTCGAGGTTGTTGTAAAGAGAGAAGCCCTAAACTTTGGGGTGCCTGCGTCTGGTTGATTTTTAGTTTTCCCAAGATATAGGCCCACGTGTGGAGGTGCCCTATGCTCTGTGGTTCTGTTCTGTACGTGTTTTAGGAACGAGCATACGCTTCTCCAGAGTGGCTGTTGGCATTTTGCGTCCCTCCCGGCAACTGAACAAGGCTCCCTTATCTCCTTGGCCTGTCCTGCCTTTCTGGTTTTTAGACATTTTCCGGATGGCTCTTTTGCCCGGGGGGGGGGGAGTGAGATTTCTTTGTAGTGCCGATTTGCTCTCCCCGGGTGCTTGGTTGGCCAAAAAGGGCGTATGCGTTTTTTCCTGAATATATTCAGGAAAAAACGCATACGCCCTTTTTGGCCAACTGCATCATTGTCCACGTTCTGCCGCTTTTCCTGTGCTGGGAAGGCCATTCCCATCTACCTCCTGAACTCCGTTTCGTGCAATTCTGCCTTGCGTTCAAATCCCCTTCGTGGCCTTACCTCAGTATGTTTTTGGACGAGTGTTATCATTTAGAGCTCGGCAGGTTTGTGAAGTGCAGTGCCCCAGAGCTCCGTTTGGCAGCTCGCTTTGGTGTGAGCTGGCCGCAATAGCGCCAGATTGCTTCAGGCCCTGTTGTGCTTGCGGCGAGGCAGGCCGAGCCTTTGGTGAATTCCTCTTCGTGATGGGAAATTAGAGTGACGTGGGCCTGTCCGAACACCGCCAGCTGGTCTCTCATTGGTTCCCCCTCTTCCAGGTCATCCTTCGGACCACTTGCAGAGACTACGAAAGAGGAGTGTCAAGACGCTGATCCTGCAAGTGGGCGAATTGTTAGTCAAGCGGCTGGAATGGCGGACGCTAGCACCCGGAGGTGAAAAATGAGGTGCGCTTTCGAAAGATTTCCCGATCACAAGGTGTACCATCCCCTGGGATTCCCATGAGTGGTTTGGCTGTAGGAAAGTTGCCTTGAACCTGGAGAGGTGGGACCCATGGAATGGGTAGCACGCAGTATAACTCTAGAGGCTCTACCTTTGCTCCTCCAACCTCAGCAATCCTCTCAGCCTGAGGAGTATCCAGCCTTATGTCTTCTGCCGCTGTGGGTGTCGATGTGGTCAATCCTGGTTGCATCACAGCCCCTGCACGCTTTTTGGCAGAATTTCCCTCCCTCTCGCCGTGCTTCTTTCTTCTGTGTTTTGGAAATGTATTTTTAGAATGGGCTTTAGCTGATTTTCAGTGCTGTGTTGATGCCGCTTGACACACACTTGATTCACTTACAGAGAGATATCAATACTTAGGTTTTCAGATGCTTACGAGTCTGATATATTCTTCTGTGATGAATAGGAGCTGTTGAGTCCTGTTCACTGAGCAAGGAGTAGGTGGTGTCTATTATATATTTGCTTTTCCGACCGGTATCTGTGCTCATTTCCAAGTCGTGTTTTATGCATCACGCCACCTCACCTTTCCGCTTAAGCAGGCCTAAGTGTGTTTTCGAAAAGCGTGAGTCTGTTCTCTTTTGTCATTCGGGTCGTGGGTAGCGATTTGTACATTCCCTCTCTAAGTGATATCCCAAGTTTCTTTTTCTGTGGGACAGATTTCACTTAGCATCATCGTACCTCAATCCAGTCATTATGCTGGAACCAGCCTTATGACATGGATTCCATGGCTGAGGGATATTCCCTCGTACCTAAGTAGCACAAATTCTTGGTCCATTTCTCTCTTCCCCGGCAGATGAAGGGTGTCCCGAAGTCGAGGTTGTTGTAAAGAGAGAAGCCCTAAACTTTGGGGTGCCTGCGTCTGGTTGATTTTTAGTTTTCCCAAGATATAGGCCCACGTGTGGAGGTGCCCTATGCTCTGTGGTTCTGTTCTGTACGTGTTTTAGGAACGAGCATACGCTTCTCCAGAGTGGCTGTTGGCATTTTGCGTCCCTCCCGGCAACTGAACAAGGCTCCCTTATCTCCTTGGCCTGTCCTGCCTTTCTGGTTTTTAGACATTTTCCGGATGGCTCTTTTGCCCGGGGGGGGAGTGAGATTTCTTTGTAGTGCCGATTTGCTCTCCCCGGGTGCTTGGTTGGCCAAAAAGGGCGTATGCGTTTTTTCCTGAATATATTCAGGAAAAAACGCATACGCCCTTTTTGGCCAACTGCATCATTGTCCACGTTCTGCCGCTTTTCCTGTGCTGGGAAGGCCATTCCCATCTACCTCCTGAACTCCGTTTCGTGCAATTCTGCCTTGCGTTCAAATCCCCTTCGTGGCCTTACCTCAGTATGTTTTTGGACGAGTGTTATCATTTAGAGCTCGGCAGGTTTGTGAAGTGCAGTGCCCCAGAGCTCCGTTTGGCAGCTCGCTTTGGTGTGAGCTGGCCGCAATAGCGCCAGATTGCTTCAGGCCCTGTTGTGCTTGCGGCGAGGCAGGCCGAGCCTTTGGTGAATTCCTCTTCGTGATGGGAAATTAGAGTGACGTGGGCCTGTCCGAACACCGCCAGCTGGTCTCTCATTGGTTCCCCGTCTTCCAGGTCATCCTTCGGACCACTTGCAGAGACTACGAAAGAGGAGTGTCAAGACGCTGATCCTGCAAGTGGGGGAATTGTTAGTCAAGCGGCTGGAATGGCGGACGCTAGCACCCGGAGGTGAAAAATGAGGTGCGCTTTCGAAAGCTTTCCCGATCACACGGTGTACCATCCCCTGGGATTCCCATGAGTGGTTTGGCTGTAGGAAAGTTGCCTTGAACCTGGAGAGGTGGGACCCATGGAATGGGTAGCACGCAGGATAACTCTAGAGGCTCTGCCTTTGCTCCTCCAACCTCAGCAATCCTCTCAGCCTGAGGAGTATCCAGCCTTATGTCTTCTGCCGCTGTGGGTGTAGATGTGGTCAATCCTGGTTGCATCACAGCCCCTGCACGCTTTTTGGCAGAATTTCCCTCCCTCTCGCCGTGCTTCTTTCTTCTGTGTTTTGGAAATGTATTTTTAGAATGGGCTTTAGCTGATTTTCAGTGCTGTGTTGATGCCGCTTGACACACACTTGATTCACTTACAGAGAGATATCAATACTTAGGTTTTCAGATGCTTACGAGTCTGATATATTCTTCTGTGATGAATAGGAGCTGTTGAGTCCTGTTCACTGAGCAAGGAGTAGGTGGTGTCTATTATATATTTGCTTTTCCGACCGGTATCTGTGCTCATTTCCAAGTCGTGTTGTATGCATCACGCCACCTCACCTTTCCGCTTAAGCAGGCCTAAGTGTGTTTTCGAAAAGCGTGAGTCTGTTCTCTTTTGTCATTCGGGTCGTGGGTAGCGATTTGTACATTCCCTCTCTAAGTGATATCCCAAGTTTCTTTTTCTGTGGGACAGATTTCACTTAGCATCATCGTACCTCAATCCACTCATTATGCTGGAACCAGCCTTATGACATGGATTCCATGGCTGAGGGATATTCCCTCGTACCTAAGTAGCACAAATTCTTGGTCCATTTCTCTCTTCCCCGGCAGATGAAGGGTGTCCCGAAGTCGAGGTTGTTGTAAAGAGAGAAGCCCTAAACTTTGGGGTGCCTGCGTCTGATTGATTTTTAATTTTCCCAAGATATAGGCCCTCGTGTGGAGGTGCCATATGCTCTGTGGTTCTGTTCTGTACGTGTTTTAGGAACGAGCATACGCTTCTCCAGAGTGGCTGTTGGCATTTTGCGTCCCTCCCGGCAACTGAACAAGGCTCCCTTATCTCCTTGGCCTGTCCTGCCTTTCTGGTTTTTAAACATTTTCCGGATGGCTCTTTTGCCCGGGGGGGGAGTGAGATTTCTTTGTAGTGCCGATTTGCTCTCCCCGGGTGCTTGGTTGGCCAAAAAGGGCGTATGCGTTTTTTCCTGAATATATTCAGGAAAACTGCATCATTGTCCATGTTCTGCCGCTTTTCCTGTGCTGGGAAGGCCATTCCCATCTACCTCCTGAACTCCGTTTCGTGCAATTCTGCCTTGCGTTCAAATCCCCTTCGTGGCCTTACCTCAGTATGTTTTTGGACGAGTGTTATCATTTAGAGCTCGGCAGGTTTGTGAAGTGCAGTGCCCCAGAGCTCCGTTTGGCAGCTCGCTTTGGTGTGAGCTGGCCGCAATAGCGCCAGATTGCTTCAGGCCCTGTTGTGCTTGCGGCGAGGCAGGCCGAGCCTTTGGTGAATTCCTCTTCGTGATGGGAAATTAGAGTGACGTGGGCCTGTCCGAACACCGCCAGCTGGTCTCTCATTGGTTGCCCCTCTTCCAGGTCATCCTTCGGACCACTTGCAGAGACTACGAAAGAGGAGTGTGAAGACTCTGATCCAGCCAGTGGGGGAATTGTTAGTCAAGCGGCTGGAATGGCGGACGCTAGCACCCGGAGGTGAAAAATGAGGTGCGCTTTTGAAAGCTTTCCCGATCACACGGTGTACCATCCCCTGGGATTCCCATGAGTGGTTTGGCTGTAGGAAGGTTGCCTTGAACCTGGAGAGGTGGGACCCATGGAATGGGTAGCACGCAGGATAACTCTAGAGGCTCTGCCTTTGCTCCTCCAACCTCAGCAATCCTCTCAGCCTGAGGAGTATCCAGCCTTATGTCTTCTGCCGCTGTGGGTGTAGATGTGGTCAATCCTGGTTGCATCACAGCCCCTGCACGCTTTTTGGCAGAATTTCCCTCCCTCTCGCCGTGCTTCTTTCTTCTGTGTTTTGGAAATGTATTTTTAGAATGGGCTTTAGCTGATTTTCAGTGCTGTGTTGATGCCGCTTGACACACACTTGATTCACTTACAGAGAGATATCAATACTTAGGTTTTCAGATGCTTACGAGTCTGATATATTCTTCTGTGATGAATAGGAGCTGTTGAGTCCTGTTCACTGAGCAAGGAGTAGGTGGTGTCTATTATATATTTGCTTTTCCGACCGGTATCTGTGCTCATTTCCAAGTCGTGTTTTATGCATCACGCCACCTCACCTTTCCGCTTAAGCAGGCCTAAGTGTGTTTTCGAAAAGCGTGAGTCTGTTCTCTTTTGTCATTCGGGTCGTGGGTAGCGATTTGTACATTCCCTGTCTAAGTGATATCCCAAGTTTCTTTTTCTGTGGGACAGATTTCACTTAGCATCATCGTACCTCAATCCACTCATTATGCTGGAACCAGCCTTATGACATGGATTCCATGGCTGAGGGATATTCCCTCGTACCTAAGTAGCACAAATTCTTGGTCCATTTCTCTCTTCCCCGGCATATGAAGGGTGTCCCGAAGTCGAGGTTGTTGTAAGGAGAGAAGCCCTAAACTTTGGGGTGCCTGCGTCTGATTGATTTTTAGTTTTGCCAAGATATAGGCCCTCGTGTGGAGGTGCCCTATGCTCTGTGGTTCTGTTCTGTACGTGTTTTAGGAACGAGCATACGCTTCTCCAGAGTGGCTGTTGGCATTTTGCGTCCCTCCCGGCAACTGAACAAGGCTCCCTTATCTCCTTGGCCTGTCCTGCCTTTTTGGTTTTTAGACATTTTCCGGATGTCTCTTTTGCCCGGGGGGGGAGTGAGATTTGTTTGTAGTGCCGATTTCCTCTCCCCGGATGCTTGGTTGGCCAAAAAGGGCGTATGCGTTTTTTCCTGAATATATTCAGGAAAAAACGCATACGCCCTTTTTGGCCAACTGCATCATTGTCCACGTTCTGCCGCTTTTCCTGTGCTGGGAAGGCCATTCCCATCTACCTCCTGAACTCCGTTTCGTGCAATTCTGCCTTGCGTTCAAATCCCCTTCGTGGCCTTACCTCAGTATGTTTTTGGACGAGTGTTATCATTTAGAGCTCGGCAGGTTTGTGAAGTGCAGTGCCCCAGAGCTCCGTTTGGCAGCTCGCTTTGGTGTGAGCTGCCCGCAATAGCGCCAGATTGCTTCAGGCCCTGTTGTGCTTGCGGCGAGGCAGGCCGAGCCTTTGGTGAATTGCTCTTCGTGATGGGAAATTAGAGTGACGTGGGCCTGTCCGAACACCGCCAGCTGGTCTCTCATTGGTTGCCCCTCTGCCAGGTCATCCTTCGGACCACTTGCAGAGCCTACGAAAGAGGAGTGTCAAGACGCTGATCCTGCCAGTGGGGGAATTGTTAGTCAAGCGGCTGGAATGGCGGACGCTAGCACCCGGAGGTGAAAAATGAGGTGCGCTTTCGAAAGCTTTCCCGATCACACGGTGTACCATCCCCTGGGATTCCCATGAGTGGTTTGGCTGTAGGAAAGTTGCCTTGAACCTGGAGAGGTGGGACCCATGGAATGGGTAGCACGCAGTATAACTCTAGAGGCTCTGCCTTTGCTCCTCCAACCTCAGCAATCCTCTCAGCCTGAGGAGTATCCAGCCTTATGTCTTCTGCCGCTGTGGGTGTAGATGTGGTCAATCCTGGTTGCATCACAGCCCCTGAACGCATTTTGGCAGAATTTCCCTCCCTCTCGCCGTGCTTCTTTCTTCTGTGTTTTGGAAATGTATTTTTAGAATGGGCTTTAGCTGATTTTCAGTGCTGTGTTGATGCCGCTTGACACACACTTGATTCACTTACAGAGAGATATCAATACTTAGGTTTTCAGATGATTACGAGTCTGATATATTCTTCTGTGATGAATAGGAGCTGTTGAGTCCTGTTCACTGAGCAAGGAGTAGGTGGTGTCTATTATATATTTGCTTTTCCGACCGGTATCTGTGCTCATTTCCAAGTCGTGTTTTATGCATCACGCCACCTCACCTTTCCGCTTAAGCAGGCCTAAGTGTGTTTTCGAAAAGCGTGAGTCTGTTCTCTTTTGTCATTCGGGTCGTGGGTAGCGATTTGTACATTCCCTCTCTAAGTGATATCCCAAGTTTCTTTTTCTGTGGGACAGATTTCACTTAGCATCATCGTACCTCAATCCACTCATTATGCTGGAACCAGCCTTATGACATGGATTCCATGGCTGAGGGATATTCCCTCGTACCTAAGTAGCACAAATTCTTGGTCCATTTCTCTCTTCCCCGGCAGATGAAGGGTGTCCCGAAGTCGAGGTTGTTGTAAAGAGAGAAGCCCTAAACTTTGGGGTGCCTGCGTCTGATTGATTTTTAATTTTCCCAAGATATAGGCCCTCGTGTGGAGGTGCCATATGCTCTGTGGTTCTGTTCTGTACGTGTTTTAGGAACGAGCATACGCTTCTCCAGAGTGGCTGTTGGCATTTTGCGTCCCTCCCGGCAACTGAACAAGGCTCCCTTATCTCCTTGGCCTGTCCTGCCTTTCTGGTTTTTAAACATTTTCCGGATGGCTCTTTTGCCCGGGGGGGGAGTGAGATTTCTTTGTAGTGCCGATTTGCTCTCCCCGGGTGCTTGGTTGGCCAAAAAGGGCGTATGCGTTTTTTCCTGAATATATTCAGGAAAACTGCATCATTGTCCATGTTCTGCCGCTTTTCCTGTGCTGGGAAGGCCATTCCCATCTACCTCCTGAACTCCGTTTCGTGCAATTCTGCCTTGCGTTCAAATCCCCTTCGTGGCCTTACCTCAGTATGTTTTTGGACGAGTGTTATCATTTAGAGCTCGGCAGGTTTGTGAAGTGCAGTGCCCCAGAGCTCCGTTTGGCAGCTCGCTTTGGTGTGAGCTGGCCGCAATAGCGCCAGATTGCTTCAGGCCCTGTTGTGCTTGCGGCGAGGCAGGCCGAGCCTTTGGTGAATTCCTCTTCGTGATGGGAAATTAGAGTGACGTGGGCCTGTCCGAACACCGCCAGCTGGTCTCTCATTGGTTGCCCCTCTTCCAGGTCATCCTTCGGACCACTTGCAGAGACTACGAAAGAGGAGTGTGAAGACTCTGATCCAGCCAGTGGGGGAATTGTTAGTCAAGCGGCTGGAATGGCGGACGCTAGCACCCGGAGGTGAAAAATGAGGTGCGCTTTTGAAAGCTTTCCCGATCACACGGTGTACCATCCCCTGGGATTCCCATGAGTGGTTTGGCTGTAGGAAGGTTGCCTTGAACCTGGAGAGGTGGGACCCATGGAATGGGTAGCACGCAGGATAACTCTAGAGGCTCTGCCTTTGCTCCTCCAACCTCAGCAATCCTCTCAGCCTGAGGAGTATCCAGCCTTATGTCTTCTGCCGCTGTGGGTGTAGATGTGGTCAATCCTGGTTGCATCACAGCCCCTGCACGCTTTTTGGCAGAATTTCCCTCCCTCTCGCCGTGCTTCTTTCTTCTGTGTTTTGGAAATGTATTTTTAGAATGGGCTTTAGCTGATTTTCAGTGCTGTGTTGATGCCGCTTGACACACACTTGATTCACTTACAGAGAGATATCAATACTTAGGTTTTCAGATGCTTACGAGTCTGATATATTCTTCTGTGATGAATAGGAGCTGTTGAGTCCTGTTCACTGAGCAAGGAGTAGGTGGTGTCTATTATATATTTGCTTTTCCGACCGGTATCTGTGCTCATTTCCAAGTCGTGTTTTATGCATCACGCCACCTCACCTTTCCGCTTAAGCAGGCCTAAGTGTGTTTTCGAAAAGCGTGAGTCTGTTCTCTTTTGTCATTCGGGTCGTGGGTAGCGATTTGTACATTCCCTCTCTAAGTGATATCCCAAGTTTCTTTTTCTGTGGGACAGATTTCACTTAGCATCATCGTACCTCAATCCAGTCATTATGCTGGAACCAGCCTTATGACATGGATTCCATGGCTGAGGGATATTCCCTCGTACCTAAGTAGCACAAATTCTTGGTCCATTTCTCTCTTCCCCGGTATTTGAAGGGTGTCCCGAAGTCGAGGTTGTTGTAAAGAGAGAAGCCCTAAACTTTGGGGTGCCTGCGTCTGGTTGATTTTTAGTTTTCCCAAGATATAGGCCCACGTGTGGAGGTGCCCTATGCTCTGTGGTTCTGTTCTGTACGTGTTTTAGGAACGAGCATACGCTTCTCCAGAGTGGCTGTTGGCATTTTGCGTCCCTCCCGGCAACTGAACAAGGCTCCCTTATCTCCTTGGCCTGTCCTGCCTTTCTGGTTTTTAGACATTTTCCGGATGGCTCTTTTGCCCGGGGGGGGGAGTGAGATTTCTTTGTAGTGCCGATTTGCTCTCCCCGGGTGCTTGGTTGGCCAAAAAGGGCGTATGCGTTTTTTCCTTTTGGCCAACTGCATCATTGTCCACGTTCTGCCGCTTTTCCTGTGCTGGGAAGGCCATTCCCATCTACCTCCTGAACTCCGTTTCGTGCAATTCTGCCTTGCGTTCAAATCCCCTTCGTGGCCTTACCTCAGTAAGTTTTTGGACGAGTGTTATCATTTAGAGCTCGGCAGGTTTGTGAAGTGCAGTGCCCCAGAGCTCCGTTTGGCAGCTCGCTTTGGTGTGAGCTGGCCGCAATAGCGCAAGATTGCTACAGGCCCTGTTTTGCTTGCGGCGAGGCAGGCCAAGCCTTTGGTGAATTCCTCTTCGTGATGGGAAATTAGAGTGACGTGGGCCTGTCCGAACACCGCCAGCTGGTCTCTCATTGGTTCCCCGTCTTCCAGGTCATCCTTCAGACCACTTGCAGAGCCTACGAAAGAGGAGTGTCAAGGCGCTGATCCTGCAAGTGGGGGAATTGTTAGTCAAGCGGCTGGAATGGCGGACGCTAGCACCCGGAGGTGAAAAATGAGGTGCGCTTTCGAAAGCTTTCCCGATCACACGGTGTACCATCCCCTGGGATTCCCATGAGTGGTTTGGCTGTAGGAAAGTTGCCTTGAACCTGGAGAGGTGGGACCCATGGAATGGGTAGCACGCAGGATAACTCTAGAGGCTCTGCCTTTGCTCCTCCAACCTCAGCAATCCTCTCAGCCTGAGGAGTATCCAGCCTTATGTCTTCTGCCGCTGTGGGTGTAGATGTGGTCAATCCTGGTTGCATCACAGCCCCTGCACGCTTTTTGGCAGAATTTCCCTCCCTCTCGCCGTGCTTCTTTCTTCTGTGTTTTGGAAATGTATTTTTAGAATGGGCTTTAGCTGATTTTCAGTGCTGTGTTGATGCCGCTTGACACACACTTGATTCACTTACAGAGAGATATCAATACTTAGGTTTTCAGATGCTTACGAGTCTGATATATTCTTCTGTGATGAATAGGAGCTGTTGAGTCCTGTTCACTGAGCAAGGAGTAGGTGGTGTCTATTATATATTTGCTTTTCCGACCGGTATCTGTGCTCATTTCCAAGTCGTGTTGTATGCATCACGCCACCTCACCTTTCCGCTTAAGCAGGCCTAAGTGTGTTTTCGAAAAGCGTGAGTCTGTTCTCTTTTGTCATTCGGGTCGTGGGTAGCGATTTGTACATTCCCTCTCTAAGTGATATCCCAAGTTTCTTTTTCTGTGGGACAGATTTCACTTAGCATCATCGTACCTCAATCCACTCATTATGCTGGAACCAGCCTTATGACATGGATTCCATGGCTGAGGGATATTCCCTCGTACCTAAGTAGCACAAATTCTTGGTCCATTTCTCTCTTCCCCGGCATTTGAAGGTTGTCCCGAAGTCGAGGTTGTTGTAAAGAGAGAAGCCCTAAACTTTGGGGTGCCTGCGTCTGGTTGATTTTTAGTTTTCCCAAGATATAGGCCCACGTGTGGAGGTGCCCTATGCTCTGTGGTTCTGTTCTGTACGTGTTTTAGGAACGAGCATATGCTTCTCCACAGTGGCTGTTGGCATTTTGCGTCCCTCCCGGCAACTGAACAAGGCTCCCTTATCTCCTTGGCCTGTCCTGCCTTTCTGGTTTTTAGACATTTTCCGGATGGCTCTTTTGCCCGGGGGGGGAGTGAGATTTCTTTGTAGTGCCGATTTGCTCTCCCCGGGTGCTTGGTTGGCCAAAAAGGGCGTATGCGTTTTTTCCTGAATATATTCAGGAAAAAACGCATACGCCCTTTTTGGCCAACTGCATCATTGTCCACGTTCTGCCGCTTTTCCTGTGCTGGGAAGGCCATTCCCATCTACCTCCTGAACTCCATTTCGTGCAATTCTGCCTTGCGTTCAAATCCCCTTCGTGGCCTTACCTCAGTATGTTTTTGGACGAGTGTTATCATTTAGAGCTCGGCAGGTTTGTGAAGTGCAGTGCCCCAGAGCTCCGTTTGGCAGCTCGCTTTGGTGTGAGCTGGCCGCAATAGCGCCAGATTGCTTCAGGCCCTGTTGTGCTTGCGGCGAGGCAGGCCGAGCCTTTGGTGAATTCCTCTTCGTGATGGGAAATTAGAGTGACGTGGGCCTGTCCGAACACCGCCAGCTGGTCTCTCATTGGTTCCCCGTCTTCCAGGTCATCCTTCGGACCACTTGCAGAGCCTACGAAAGAGGAGTGTCAAGACGCTGATCCTGCAAGTGGGGGAATTGTTAGTCAAGCGGCTGGAATGGCGGACGCTAGCACCCGGAGGTGAAAAATGAGGTGCGCTTTCGAAAGCTTTCCCGATCACACGGTGTACCATCCCCTGGGATTCCCATGAGTGGTTTGGCTGTAGGAAAGTTGCCTTGAACCTGGAGAGGTGGGACCCATGGAATGGGTAGCACGCAGGATAACTCTAGAGGCTCTGCCTTTGCTCCTCCAACCTCAGCAATCCTCTCAGCCTGAGGAGTATCCAGCCTTATGTGTTATGCCGCTGTGGGTGTAGATGTGGTCAATCCTGGTTGCATCACAGCCCCTGCACGCTTTTTGGCAGAATTTCCCTCCCTCTCGCCGTGCTTCTTTCTTCTGTGTTTTGGAAATGTATTTTTAGAATGGGCTTTAGCTGATTTTCAGTGCTGTGTTGATGCCGCTTGACACACACTTGATTCACTTACAGAGAGATATCAATACTTAGGTTTTCAGATGCTTACGAGTCTGATATATTCTTCTGTGATGAATAGGAGCTGTTGAGTCCTGTTCACTGAGCAAGGAGTAGGTGGTGTCTATTATATATTTGCTTTTCCGACCGGTATCTGTGCTCATTTCCAAGTCGTGTTGTATGCATCACGCCACCTCACCTTTCCGCTTAAGCAGGCCTAAGTGTGTTTTCGAAAAGCGTGAGTCTGTTCTCTTTTGTCATTCGGGTCGTGGGTAGCGATTTGTACATTCCCTCTCTAAGTGATATCCCAAGTTTCTTTTTCTGTGGGACAGATTTCACTTAGCATCATCGTACCTCAATCCACTCATTATGCTGGAACCAGCCTTATGACATGGATTCCATGGCTGAGGGATATTCCCTCGTACCTAAGTAGCACAAATTCTTGGTCCATTTCTCTCTTCCCCGGCATTTGAAGGGTGTCCCGAAGTCGAGGTTGTTGTAAAGAGAGAAGCCCTAAACTTTGGGGTGCCTGCGTCTGGTTGATTTTTAGTTTTCCCAAGATATAGGCCCACGTGTGGAGGTGCCCTATGCTCTGTGGTTCTGTTCTGTACGTGTTTTAGGAACGAGCATACGCTTCTCCAGAGTGGCTGTTGGCATTTTGCGTCCCTCCCGGCAACTGAACAAGGCTCCCTTATCTCCTTGGCCTGTCCTGCCTTTCTGGTTTTTAGACATTTTCCGGATGGCTCTTTTGCCTGGGGGGGGGAGTGAGATTTCTTTGTAGTGCCGATTTGCTCTCCCCGGGTGCTTGGTTGGCCAAAAAGGGCGTATGCGTTTTTTCCTGAATATATTCAGGAAAAAACGCATACGCCCTTTTTGGCCAACTGCATCATTGTCCACGTTCTGCCGCTTTTCCTGTGCTGGGAAGGCCATTCCCATCTACCTCCTGAACTCCGTTTCGTGCAATTCTGCCTTGCGTTCAAATCCCCTTCGTGGCATTACCTCAGTATGTTTTTGGACGAGTGTTATCATTTAGAGCTCGGCAGGTTTGTGAAGTGCAGTGCCCCAGGGCTCCGTTTGGCAGCTCGCTTTGGTGTGAGCTGGCCGCAATAGCGCCAGATTGCTTCAGGCCCTGTTGTGCTTGCGGCGAGGCAGGCCGAGCCTTTGGTGAATTCCTCTTCGTGATGGGAAATTAGAGTGACGTGGGCCTGTCGGAACACCGCCAGCTGGTCTCTCATTGGTTCCCCGTCTTCCAGGTCATCCTTCGGACCACTTGCAGAGCCTACGAAAGAGGAGTGTCAAGACGCTGATCCTGCAAGTGGGGGAATTGTTAGTCAAGCGGCTGGAATGGCGGACGCTAGCACCCGGAGGTGAAAAATGAGGTGCGCTTTCGAAAGCTTTCCCGATCACACGGTGTACCATCCCCTGGGATTCCCATGAGTGGTTTGGCTGTAGGAAAGTTGCCTTGAACCTGGAGAGGTGGGACCCATGGAATGGGTAGCACGCAGGATAACTCTAGAGGCTCTGCCTTTGCTCCTCCAACCTCAGCAATCCTCTCAGCCTGAGGAGTATCCAGCCTTATGTGTTATGCCGCTGTGGGTGTCGATGTGGTCAATCCTGGTTGCATCACAGCCCCTGCACGCTTTTTGGCAGAATTTCCCTCCCTCTCGCCGTGCTTCTTTCTTCTGTGTTTTGGAAATGTATTTTTAGAATGGGCTTTAGCTGATTTTCAGTGCTGTGTTGATGCCGCTTGACACACACTTGATTCACTTACAGAGAGATATCAATACTTAGGTTTTCAGATGCTTACGAGTCTGATATATTCTTCTGTGATGAATAGGAGCTGTTGAGTCCTGTTCACTGAGCAAGGAGTAGGTGGTGTCTATTATATATTTGCTTTTCCGACCGGTATCTGTGCTCATTTCCAAGTCGTGTTGTATGCATCACGCCACCTCACCTTTCCGCTTAAGCAGGCCTAAGTGTGTTTTCGAAAAGCGTGAGTCTGTTCTCTTTTGTCATTCGGGTCGTGGGTAGCGATTTGTACATTCCCTCTCTAAGTGATATCCCAAGTTTCTTTTTCTGTGGGACAGATTTCACTTAGCATCATCGTACCTCAATCCACTCATTATGCTGGAACCAGCCTTATGACATGGATTCCATGGCTGAGGGATATTCCCTCGTACCTAAGTAGCACAAATTCTTGGTCCATTTCTCTCTTCCCCGGCAGATGAAGTGTGTCCCGAAGTCGAGGTTGTTGTAAAGAGAGAAGCCCTAAACTTTGGGGTGCCTGCGTCTGGTTGATTTTTAGTTTTCCCAAGATATAGGCCCACGTGTGGAGGTGCCCTATGCTCTGTGGTTCTGTTCTGTACGTGTTTTAGGAAGGAGCATACGCTTCTCCAGAGTGGCTGTTGGCATTTTGCGTCCCTCCCGGCAACTGAACAAGGCTCCCTTATCTCCTTGGCCTGTCCTGCCTTTCTGGTTTTTAGACATTTTCCGGATGGCTCTTTTGCCCGGGGGGGGGAGTGAGATTTCTTTGTAGTGCCGATTTGCTCTCCCCGGGTGCTTGGTTGGCCAAAAAGGGCGTATGCGTTTTTTCCTGAATATATTCAGGAAAAAACGCATACGCCCTTTTTGGCCAACTGCATCATTGTCCACGTTCTGCCGCTTTTCCTGTGCTGGGAAGGCCATTCCCATCTACCTCCTGAACTCCGTTTCGTGCAATTCTGCCTTGCGTTCAAATCCCCTTCGTGGCCTTACCTCAGTATGTTTTTGGACGAGTGTTATCATTTAGAGCTCGGCAGGTTTGTGAAGTGCAGTGCCCCAGAGCTCCGTTTGGCAGCTCGCTTTGGTGTGAGCTGGCCGCAATAGCGCCAGATTGCTTCAGGCCCTGTTGTGCTTGCGGCGAGGCAGGCCGAGCCTTTGGTGAATTCCTCTTCGTGATGGGAAATGAGAGTGACGTGGGCCTGTCCGAACACCGCCAGCTGGTCTCTCATTGGTTCCCCGTCTTCCAGGTCATCCTTCGGACCACTTGCAGAGCCTACGAAAGAGGAGTGTCAAGACGCTGATCCTGCAAGTGGGGGAATTGTTAGTCAAGCGGCTGGAATGGCGGACGCTAGCACCCGGAGGTGAAAAATGAGGTGCGCTTTCGAAAGCTTTCCCGATCACACGGTGTACCATCCCCTGGGATTCCCATGAGTGGTTTGGCTGTAGGAAAGTTGCCTTGAACCTGGAGAGGTGGGACCCATGGAATGGGTAGCACGCAGGATAACTCTAGAGGCTCTGCCTTTGCTCCTCCAACCTCAGCAATCCTCTCAGCCTGAGGAGTATCCAGCCTTATGTCTTCTGCCGCTGTGGGTGTCGATGTGGTCAATCCTGGTTGCATCACAGCCCCTGCACGCTTTTTGGCAGAATTTCCCTCCCTCTCGCCGTGCTTCTTTCTTCTGTGTTTTGGAAATGTATTTTTAGAATGGGCTTTAGCTGATTTTCAGTGCTGTGTTGATGCCGCTTGACACACACTTGATTCACTTACAGAGAGATATCAATACTTAGGTTTTCAGATGCTTACGAGTCTGATATATTCTTCTGTGATGAATAGGAGCTGTTGAGTCCTGTTCACTGAGCAAGGAGTAGGTGGTGTCTATTATATATTTGCTTTTCCGACCGGTATCTGTGCTCATTTCCAAGTCGTGTTGTATGCATCACGCCACCTCACCTTTCCGCTTAAGCAGGCCTAAGTGTGTTTTCGAAAAGCGTGAGTCTGTTCTCTTTTGTCATTCGGGTCGTGGGTAGCGATTTGTACATTCCCTCTCTAAGTGATATCCCAAGTTTCTTTTTCTGTGGGACAGATTTCACTTAGCATCATCGTACCTCAATCCACTCATTATGCTGGAACCAGCCTTATGACATGGATTCCATGGCTGAGGGATATTCCCTCGTACCTAAGTAGCACAAATTCTTGGTCCATTTCTCTCTTCCCCGGCAGATGAAGTGTGTCCCGAAGTCGAGGTTGTTGTAAAGAGAGAAGCCCTAAACTTTGGGGTGCCTGCGTCTGGTTGATTTTTAGTTTTCCCAAGATATAGGCCCACGTGTGGAGGTGCCCTATGCTCTGTGGTTCTGTTCTGTACGTGTTTTAGGAAGGAGCATACGCTTCTCCAGAGTGGCTGTTGGCATTTTGTGTCCCTCCCGGCAACTGAACAAGGCTCCCTTATCTCCTTGGCCTGTCCTGCCTTTCTGGTTTTTAGACATTTTCCGGATGGCTCTTTTGCCCGGGGGGGGGAGTGAGATTTCTTTGTAGTGCCGATTTGCTCTCCCCGGGTGCTTGGTTGGCCAAAAAGGGCGTATGCGTTTTTTCCTGAATATATTCAGGAAAAAACGCATACGCCCTTTTTGGCCAACTGCATCATTGTCCACGTTCTGCCGCTTTTCCTGTGCTGGGAAGGCCATTCCCATCTACCTCCTGAACTCCGTTTCGTGCAATTCTGCCTTGCGTTCAAATCCCCTTCGTGGCCTTACCTCAGTATGTTTTTGGACGAGTGTTATCATTTAGAGCTCGGCAGGTTTGTGAAGTGCAGTGCCCCAGAGCTCCGTTTGGCAGCTCGCTTTGGTGTGAGCTGGCCGCAATAGCGCCAGATTGCTTCAGGCCCTGTTGTGCTTGCGGCGAGGCAGGCCGAGCCTTTGGTGAATTCCTCTTCGTGATGGGAAATGAGAGTGACGTGGGCCTGTCCGAACACCGCCAGCTGGTCTCTCATTGGTTCCCCGTCTTCCAGGTCATCCTTCGGACCACTTGCAGAGCCTACGAAAGAGGAGTGTCAAGACGCTGATCCTGCAAGTGGGGGAATTGTTAGTCAAGCGGCTGGAATGGCGGACGCTAGCACCCGGAGGTGAAAAATGAGGTGCGCTTTCGAAAGCTTTCCCGATCACACGGTGTACCATCCCCTGGGATTCCCATGAGTGGTTTGGCTGTAGGAAAGTTGCCTTGAACCTGGAGAGGTGGGACCCATGGAATGGGTAGCACGCAGGATAACTCTAGAGGCTCTGCCTTTGCTCCTCCAACCTCAGCAATCCTCTCAGCCTGAGGAGTATCCAGCCTTATGTCTTCTGCCGCTGTGGGTGTAGATGTGGTCAATCCTGGTTGCATCACAGCCCCTGCACGCTTTTTGGCAGAATTTCCCTCCCTCTCGCCGTGCTTCTTTCTTCTGTGTTTTGGAAATGTATTTTTAGAATGGGCTTTAGCTGATTTTCAGTGCTGTGTTGATGCCGCTTGACACACACTTGATTCACTTACAGAGAGATATCAATACTTAGGTTTTCAGATGCTTACGAGTCTGATATATTCTTCTGTGATGAATAGGAGCTGTTGAGTCCTGTTCACTGAGCAAGGAGTAGGTGGTGTCTATTATATATTTGCTTTTCCGACCGGTATCTGTGCTCATTTCCAAGTCGTGTTTTATGCATCACGCCACCTCACCTTTCCGCTTAAGCAGGCCTAAGTGTGTTTTCGAAAAGCGTGAGTCTGTTCTCTTTTGTCATTCGGGTCGTGGGTAGCGATTTGTACATTCCCTCTCTAAGTGATATCCCAAGTTTCTTTTTCTGTGGGACAGATTTCACTTAGCATCATCGTACCTCAATCCACTCATTATGCTGGAACCAGCCTTATGACATGGATTCCATGGCTGAGGGATATTCCCTCGTACCTAAGTAGCACAAATTCTTGGTCCATTTCTCTCTTCCCCGGCAGATGAAGGGTGTCCCGAAGTCGAGGTTGTTGTAAAGAGAGAAGCCCTAAACTTTGGGGTGCCTGCGTCTGGTTGATTTTTAGTTTTCCCAAGATATAGGCCCACGTGTGGAGGTGCCCTATGCTCTGTGGTTCTGTTCTGTACGTGTTTTAGGAAGGAGCATACGCTTCTCCAGAGTGGCTGTTGGCATTTTGCGTCCCTCCCGGCAACTGAACAAGGCTCCCTTATCTCCTTGGCCTGTCCTGCCTTTCTGGTTTTTAGACATTTTCCGGATGGCTCTTTTGCCCGGGGGGGGGGAGTGAGATTTCTTTGTAGTGCCGATTTGCTCTCCCCGGGTGCTTGGTTGGCCAAAAAGGGCGTATGCGTTTTTTCCTGAATATATTCAGGAAAAAACGCATACGCCCTTTTTGGCCAACTGCATCATTGTCCACGTTCTGCCGCTTTTCCTGTGCTGGGAAGGCCATTCCCATCTACCTCCTGAACTCCGTTTCGTGCAATTCTGCCTTGCGTTCAAATCCCCTTCGTGGCCTTACCTCAGTATGTTTTTGGACGAGTGTTATCATTTAGAGCTCGGCAGGTTTGTGAAGTGCAGTGCCCCAGAGCTCCGTTTGGCAGCTCGCTTTGGTGTGAGCTGGCCGCAATAGCGCCAGATTGCTTCAGGCCCTGTTGTGCTTGCGGCGAGGCAGGCCGAGCCTTTGGTGAATTCCTCTTCGTGATGGGAAATTAGAGTGACGTGGGCCTGTCCGAACACCGCCAGCTGGTCTCTCATTGGGTCCCCGTCTTCCAGGTCATCCTTCGGACCACTTGCAGAGCCTACGAAAGAGGAGTGTCAAGACGCTGATCCTGCAAGTGGGGGAATTGTTAGTCAAGCGGCTGGAATGGCGGACGCTAGCACCCGGAGGTGAAAAATGAGGTGCGCTTTCGAAAGCTTTCCCGATCACACGGTGTACCATCCCCTGGGATTCCCATGAGTGGTTTGGCTGTAGGAAAGTTGCCTTGAACCTGGAGAGGTGGGACCCATGGAATGGGTAGCACGCAGGATAACTCTAGAGGCTCTGCCTTTGCTCCTCCAACCTCAGCAATCCTCTCAGCCTGAGGAGTATCCAGCCTTATGTCTTCTGCCGCTGTGGGTGTAGATGTGGTCAATCCTGGTTGCATCACAGCCCCTGCACGCTTTTTGGCAGAATTTCCCTCCCTCTCGCCGTGCTTCTTTCTTCTGTGTTTTGGAAATGTATTTTTAGAATGGGCTTTAGCTGATTTTCAGTGCTGTGTTGATGCCGCTTGACACACACTTGATTCACTTACAGAGAGATATCAATACTTAGGTTTTCAGATGCTTACGAGTCTGATATATTCTTCTGTGATGAATAGGAGCTGTTGAGTCCTGTTCACTGAGCAAGGAGTAGGTGGTGTCTATTATATATTTGCTTTTCCGACCGGTATCTGTGCTCATTTCCAAGTCGTGTTTTATGCATCACGCCACCTCACCTTTCCGCTTAAGCAGGCCTAAGTGTGTTTTCGAAAAGCGTGAGTCTGTTCTCTTTTGTCATTCGGGTCGTGGGTAGCGATTTGTACATTCCCTCTCTAAGTGATATCCCAAGTTTCTTTTTCTGTGGGACAGATTTCACTTAGCATCATCGTACCTCAATCCACTCATTATGCTGGAACCAGCCTTATGACATGGATTCCATGGCTGAGGGATATTCCCTCGTACCTAAGTAGCACAAATTCTTGGTCCATTTCTCTCTTCCCCGGCAGATGAAGGGTGTCCCGAAGTCGAGGTTGTTGTAAAGAGAGAAGCCCTAAACTTTGGGGTGCCTGCGTCTGGTTGATTTTTAGTTTTCCCAAGATATAGGCCCACGTGTGGAAGTGCCCTATGCTCTGTGGTTCTGTTCTGTACGTGTTTTAGGAAGGAGCATACGCTTCTCCAGAGTGGCTGTTGGCATTTTGCGTCCCTCCCGGCAACTGAACAAGGCTCCCTTATCTCCTTGGCCTGTCCTGCCTTTCTGGTTTTTAGACATTTTCCGGATGGCTCTTTTGCCCGGGGGGGGGGAGTGAGATTTCTTTGTAGTGCCGATTTGCTCTCCCCGGGTGCTTGGTTGGCCAAAAAGGGCGTATGCGTTTTTTCCTGAATATATTCAGGAAAAAACGCATACGCCCTTTTTGGCCAACTGCATCATTGTCCACGTTCTGCCGCTTTTCCTGTGCTGGGAAGGCCATTCCCATCTACCTCCTGAACTCCGTTTCGTGCAATTCTGCCTTGCGTTCAAATCCCCTTCGTGGCCTTACCTCAGTATGTTTTTGGACGAGTGTTATCATTTAGAGCTCGGCAGGTTTGTGAAGTGCAGTGCCCCAGAGCTCCGTTTGGCAGCTCGCTTTGGTGTGAGCTGGCCGCAATAGCGCCAGATTGCTTCAGGCCCTGTTGTGCTTGCGGCGAGGCAGGCCGAGCCTTTGGTGAATTCCTCTTCGTGATGGGAAATTAGAGTGACGTGGGCCTGTCCGAACACCGCCAGCTGGTCTCTCATTGGTTCCCCGTCTTCCAGGTCATCCTTCGGACCACTTGCAGAGCCTACGAAAGAGGAGTGTCAAGACGCTGATCCTGCAAGTGGGGGAATTGTTAGTCAAGCGGCTGGAATGGCGGACGCTAGCACCCGGAGGTGAAAAATGAGGTGCGCTTTCGAAAGCTTTCCCGATCACACGGTGTACCATCCCCTGGGATTCCCATGAGTGGTTTGGCTGTAGGAAAGTTGCCTTGAACCTGGAGAGGTGGGACCCATGGAATGAGTAGCACGCAGGATAACTCTAGAGGCTCTGCCTTTGCTCCTCCAACCTCAGCAATCCTCTCAGCCTGAGGAGTATCCAGCCTTATGTCTTCTGCCGCTGTGGGTGTAGATGTGGTCAATCCTGGTTGCATCACAGCCCCTGCACGCTTTTTGGCAGAATTTCCCTCCCTCTCGCCGTGCTTCTTTCTTCTGTGTTTTGGAAATGTATTTTTAGAATGGGCTTTAGCTGATTTTCAGTGCTGTGTTGATGCCGCTTGACACACACTTGATTCACTTACAGAGAGATATCAATACTTAGGTTTTCAGATGCTTACGAGTCTGATATATTCTTCTGTGATGAATAGGAGCTGTTGAGTCCTGTTCACTGAGCAAGGAGTAGGTGGTGTCTATTATATATTTGCTTTTCCGACCGGTATCTGTGCTCATTTCCAAGTCGTGTTTTATGCATCACGCCACCTCACCTTTCCGCTTAAGCAGGCCTAAGTGTGTTTTCGAAAAGCGTGAGTCTGTTCTCTTTTGTCATTCGGGTCGTGGGTAGCGATTTGTACATTCCCTCTCTAAGTGATATCCCAAGTTTCTTTTTCTGTGGGACGGATTTCACTTAGCATCATCGTACCTCAATCCACTCATTATGCTGGAACCAGCCTTATGACATGGATTCCATGGCTGAGGGATATTCCCTCGTACCTAAGTAGCACAAATTCTTGGTCCATTTCTCTCTTCCCCGGCAGATGAAGGGTGTCCCGAAGTCGAGGTTGTTGTAAAGAGAGAAGCCCTAAACTTTGGGGTGCCTGCGTCTGGTTGATTTTTAGTTTTCCCAAGATATAGGCCCACGTGTGGAGGTGCCCTATGCTCTGTGGTTCTGTTCTGTACGTGTTTTAGGAACGAGCATACGCTTCTCCAGAGTGGCTGTTGGCATTTTGCGTCCCTCCCGGCAACTGAACAAGGCTCCCTTATCTCCTTGGCCTGTCCTGCCTTTCTGGTTTTTAGACATTTTCCGGATGGCTCTTTTGCCCGGGGGGGGAGTGAGATTTCTTTGTAGTGCCGATTTGCTCTCCCCGGGTGCTTGGTTGGCCAAAAAGGGCGTATGCGTTTTTTCCTGAATATATTCAGGAAAAAACGCATACGCCCTTTTTGGCCAACTGCATCATTGTCCACGTTCTGCCGCTTTTCCTGTGCTGGGAAGGCCATTCCCATCTACCTCCTGAACTCCGTTTCGTGCAATTCTGCCTTGCGTTCAAATCCCCTTCGTGGCCTTACCTCAGTATGTTTTTGGACGAGTGTTATCATTTAGAGCTCGGCAGGTTTGTGAAGTGCAGTGCCCCAGAGCTCCGTTTGGCAGCTCGCTTTGGTGTGAGCTGGCCGCAATAGCGCCAGATTGCTTCAGGCCCTGTTGTGCTTGCGGCGAGGCAGGCCGAGCCTTTGGTGAATTCCTCTTCGTGATGGGAAATTAGAGTGACGTGGGCCTGTCGGAACACCGCCAGCTGGTCTCTCATTGGTTCCCCGTCTTCCAGGTCATCCTTCGGACCACTTGCAGAGCCTACGAAAGAGGAGTGTCAAGACGCTGATCCTGCAAGTGGGGGAATTGTTAGTCAAGCGGCTGGAATGGCGGACGCTAGCACCCGGAGGTGAAAAATGAGGTGCGCTTTCGAAAGCTTTCCCGATCACACGGTGTACCATCCCCTGGGATTCCCATGAGTGGTTTGGCTGTAGGAAAGTTGCCTTGAACCTGGAGAGGTGGGACCCATGGAATGGGTAGCACGCAGGATAACTCTAGAGGCTCTGCCTTTGCTCCTCCAACCTCAGCAATCCTCTCAGCCTGAGGAGTATCCAGCCTTATGTCTTCTGCCGCTGTGGGTGTCGATGTGGTCAATCCTGGTTGCATCACAGCCCCTGCACGCTTTTTGGCAGAATTTCCCTCCCTCTCGCCGTGCTTCTTTCTTCTGTGTTTTGGAAATGTATTTTTAGAATGGGCTTTAGCTGATTTTCAGTGCTGTGTTGATGCCGCTTGACACACACTTGATTCACTTACAGAGAGATATCAATACTTAGGTTTTCAGATGCTTACGAGTCTGATATATTCTTCTGTGATGAATAGGAGCTGTTGAGTCCTGTTCACTGAGCAAGGAGTAGGTGGTGTCCATTATATATTTGGTTTTCCGACCGGTATCTGTGCTCATTTCCAAGTCGTGTTTTATGCATCACGCCACCTCACCTTTCCGCTTAAGCAGGCCTAAGTGTGTTTTCGAAAAGCGTGAGTCTGTTCTCTTTTGTCATTCGGGTCGTGGGTAGCGATTTGTACATTCCCTCTCTAAGTGATATCCCAAGTTTCTTTTTCTGTGGGACAGATTTCACTTAGCATCATCGTAGCTCAATCCACTCATTATGCTGGAACCAGCCTTATGACATGGATTCCATGGCTGAGGGATATTCCCTCGTACCTAAGTAGCACAAATTCTTGGTCCATTTCTCTCTTCCCCGGCATTTGAAGGGTGTCCCGAAGTCGAGGTTGTTGTAAAGAGAGAAGCCCTAAACTTTGGGGTGCCTGCGTCTGGTTGATTTTTAGTTTTCCCAAGATATAGGCCCACGTGTGGAGGTGCCCTATGCTCTGTGGTTCTGTTCTGTACGTGTTTTAGGAACGAGCATACGCTTCTCCAGAGTGTCTGTTGGCATTTTGCGTCCCTCCCGGCAACTGAACAAGGCTCCCTTATCTCCTTGGCCTGTCCTGCCTTTCTGGTTTTTAGACATTTTCCGGATGGCTCTTTTGCCTGGGGGGGGGAGTGAGATTTCTTTGTAGTGCCGATTTGCTCTCCCCGGGTGCTTGGTTGGCCAAAAAGGGCGTATGCATTTTTTCCTGAATATATTCAGGAAAAAACGCATACGCCCTTTTTGGCCAACTGCATCATTGTCCACGTTCTGCCGCTTTTCCTGTGCTGGGAAGGCCATTCCCATCTACCTCCTGAACTCCGTTTCGTGCAATTCTGCCTTGCGTTCAAATCCCCTTCGTGGCATTACCTCAGTATGTTTTTGGACGAGTGTTATCATTTAGAGCTCGGCAGGTTTGTGAAGTGCAGTGCCCCAGGGCTCCGTTTGGCAGCTCGCTTTGGTGTGAGCTGGCCGCAATAGCGCCAGATTGCTTCAGGCCCTGTTGTGCTTGCGGCGAGGCAGGCCGAGCCTTTGGTGAATTCCTCTTCGTGATGGGAAATTAGAGTGACGTGGGCCTGTCGGAACACCGCCAGCTGGTCTCTCATTGGTTCCCCGTCTTCCAGGTCATCCTTCGGACCACTTGCAGAGCCTACGAAAGAGGAGTGTCAAGACGCTGATCCTGCAAGTGGGGGAATTGTTAGTCAAGCGGCTGGAATGGCGGACGCTAGCACCCGGAGGTGAAAAATGAGGTGCGCTTTCGAAAGCTTTCCCGATCACACGGTGTACCATCCCCTGGGATTCCCATGAGTGGTTTGGCTGTAGGAAAGTTGCCTTGAACCTGGAGAGGTGGGACCCATGGAATGGGTAGCACGCAGGATAACTCTAGAGGCTCTGCCTTTGCTCCTCCAACCTCAGCAATCCTCTCAGCCTGAGGAGTATCCAGCCTTATGTCTTCTGCCGCTGTGGGTGTCGATGTGGTCAATCCTGGTTGCATCACAGCCCCTGCACGCTTTTTGGCAGAATTTCCCTCCCTCTCGCCGTGCTTCTTTCTTCTGTGTTTTGGAAATGTATTTTTAGAATGGGCTTTAGCTGATTTTCAGTGCTGTGTTGATGCCGCTTGACACACACTTGATTCACTTACAGAGAGATATCAATACTTAGGTTTTCAGATGCTTACGAGTCTGATATATTCTTCTGTGATGAATAGGAGCTGTTGAGTCCTGTTCACTGAGCAAGGAGTAGGTGGTGTCTATTATATATTTGCTTTTCCGACCGGTATCTGTGCTCATTTCCAAGTCGTGTTTTATGCATCACGCCACCTCACCTTTCCGCTTAAGCAGGCCTAAGTGTGTTTTCGAAAAGCGTGAGTCTGTTCTCTTTTGTCATTCGGGTCGTGGGTAGCGATTTGTACATTCCCTCTCTAAGTGATATCCCAAGTTTCTTTTTCTGTGGGACAGATTTCACTTAGCATCATCGTACCTCAATCCACTCATTATGCTGGAACCAGCCTTATGACATGGATTCCATGGCTGAGGGATATTCCCTCGTACCTAAGTAGCACAAATTCTTGGTCCATTTCTCTCTTCCCCGGCATTTGAAGGGTGTCCCGAAGTCGAGGTTGTTGTAAAGAGAGAAGCCCTAAACTTTGGGGTGCCTGCGTCTGGTTGATTTTTAGTTTTCCCAAGATATAGGCCCACGTGTGGAGGTGCCCTATGCTCTGTGGTTCTGTTCTGTACGTGTTTTAGGAAGGAGCATACGCTTCTCCAGAGTGGCTGTTGGCATTTTGCGTCCCTCCCGGCAACTGAACAAGGCTCCCTTATCTCCTTGGCCTGTCCTGCCTTTCTGGTTTTTAGACATTTTCCGGATGGCTCTTTTGCCCGGGGGGGGAGTGAGATTTCTTTGTAGTGCCGATTTGCTCTCCCCGGGTGCTTGGTTGGCCAAAAAGGGCGTATGCGTTTTTTCCTGAATATATTCAGGAAAAAACGCATACGCCCTTTTTGGCCAACTGCATCATTGTCCACGTTCTGCCGCTTTTCCTGTGCTGGGAAGGCCATTCCCATCTACCTCCTGAACTCCGTTTCGTGCAATTCTGCCTTGCGTTCAAATCCCCTTCGTGGCCTTACCTCAGTATGTTTTTGGACGAGTGTTATCATTTAGAGCTCGGCAGGTTTGTGAAGTGCAGTGCCCCACAGCTCCGTTTGGCAGCTCGCTTTGGTGTGAGCTGGCCGCAATAGCGCCAGATTGCTTCAGGCCCTGTTGTGCTTGCGGCGAGGCAGGCCGAGCCTTTGGTGAATTCCTCTTCGTGATGGGAAATTAGAGTGACGTGGGCCTGTCCGAACACCGCCAGCTGGTCTCTCATTGGTTCCCCGTCTTCCAGGTCATCCTTCGGACCACTTGCAGAGCCTACGAAAGAGGAGTGTCAAGACGCTGATCCTGCAAGTGGGGGAATTGTTAGTCAAGCGGCTGGAATGGCGGACGCTAGCACCCGGAGGTGAAAAATGAGGTGCGCTTTCGAAAGCTTTCCCGATCACACGGTGTACCATCCCCTGGGATTCCCATGAGTGGTTTGGCTGTAGGAAAGTTGCCTTGAACCTGGAGAGGTGGGACCCATGGAATGGGTAGCACGCAGGATAACTCTAGAGGCTCTGCCTTTGCTCCTCCAACCTCAGCAATCCTCTCAGCCTGAGGAGTATCCAGCCTTATGTCTTCTGCCGCTGTGGGTGTCGATGTGGTCAATCCTGGTTGCATCACAGCCCCTGCACGCTTTTTGGCAGAATTTCCCTCCCTCTCGCCGTGCTTCTTTCTTCTGTGTTTTGGAAATGTATTTTTAGAATGGGCTTTAGCTGATTTTCAGTGCTGTGTTGATGCCGCTTGACACACACTTGATTCACTTACAGAGAGATATCAATACTTAGGTTTTCAGATGCTTACGAGTCTGATATATTCTTCTGTGATGAATAGGAGCTGTTGAGTCCTGTTCACTGAGCAAGGAGTAGGTGGTGTCTATTATATATTTGCTTTTCCGACCGGTATCTGTGCTCATTTCCAAGTCGTGTTGTATGCATCACGCCACCTCACCTTTCCGCTTAAGCAGGCCTAAGTGTGTTTTCGAAAAGCGTGAGTCTGTTCTCTTTTGTCATTCGGGTCGTGGGTAGCGATTTGTACATTCCCTCTCTAAGTGATATCCCAAGTTTCTTTTTCTGTGGGACAGATTTCACTTAGCATCATCGTACCTCAATCCACTCATTATGCTGGAACCAGCCTTATGACATGGATTCCATGGCTGAGGGATATTCCCTCGTACCTAAGTAGCACAAATTCTTGGTCCATTTCTCTCTTCCCCGGCAGATGAAGGGTGTCCCGAAGTCGAGGTTGTTGTAAAGAGAGAAGCCCTAAACTATGGGGTGCCTGTGTCTGGTTGATTTTTAGTTTTCCCAAGATATAGGGCCACGTTTGGAGGTGCCCTATGCTCTGTGGTTCTGTTCTGTACGTGTTTTAGGAACGAGCATACGCTTCTCCAGAGTGGCTGTTGGCATTTTGCGTCCCTCCCGGCAACTGAACAAGGCTCCCTTATCTCCTTGGCCTGTCCTGCCTTTCTGGTTTTTAGACATTTTCCGGATGGCTCTTTTGCCCGGGGGGGGAGTGAGATTTCTTTGTAGTGCCGATTTGCTCTCCCCGGGTGCTTGGTTGGCCAAAAAGGGCGTATGCGTTTTTTCCTGAATATATTCAGGAAAAAACGCATACGCCCTTTTTGGCCAACTGCATCATTGTCCACGTTCTGCCGCTTTTCCTGTGCTGGGAAGGCCATTCCCATCTACCTCCTGAACTCCATTTCGTGCAATTCTGCCTTGCGTTCAAATCCCCTTCGTGGCCTTACCTCAGTATGTTTTTGGACGAGTGTTATCATTTAGAGCTCGGCAGGTTTGTGAAGTGCAGTGCCCCAGAGCTCCGTTTGGCAGCTCGCTTTGGTGTGAGCTGGCCGCAATAGCGCCAGATTGCTTCAGGCCCTGTTGTGCTTGCGGCGAGGCAGGCCGAGCCTTTGGTGAATTCCTCTTCGTGATGGGAAATTAGAGTGACGTGGGCCTGTCCGAACACCGCCAGCTGGTCTCTCATTGGTTCCCCGTCTTCCAGGTCATCCTTCGGACCACTTGCAGAGCCTACGAAAGAGGAGTGTCAAGACGCTGATCCTGCAAGTGGGGGAATTGTTAGTCAAGCGGCTGGAATGGCGGACGCTAGCACCCGGAGGTGAAAAATGAGGTGCGCTTTCGAAAGCTTTCCCGATCACACGGTGTACCATCCCCTGGGATTCCCATGAGTGGTTTGGCTGTAGGAAAGTTGCCTTGAACCTGGAGAGGTGGGACCCATGGAATGGGTAGCACGCAGTATAACTCTAGAGGCTCTGCCTTTGCTCCTCCAACCTCAGCAATCCTCTCAGCCTGAGGAGTATCCAGCCTTATGTCTTCTGCCGCTCTGGGTGTAGATGTGGTCAATCCTGGTTGCATCACAGCCCCTGCACGCATTTTGGCAGAATTTCCCTCCCTCTCGCCGTGCTTCTTTCTTCTGTGTTTTGGAAATGTATTTTTAGAATGGGCTTTAGCTGATTTTCAGTGCTGTGTTGATGCCGCTTGACACACACTTGATTCACTTACAGAGAGATATCAATACTTAGGTTTTCAGATGCTTACGAGTCTGATATATTCTTCTGTGATGAATAGGAGCTGTTGAGTCCTGTTCACTGAGCAAGGAGTAGGTGGTGTCTATTATATATTTGCTTTTCCGACCGGTATCTGTGCTCATTTCCAAGTCGTGTTGTATGCATCACGCCACCTCACCTTTCCGCTTAAGCAGGCCTAAGTGTGTTTTCGAAAAGCGTGAGTCTGTTCTCTTTTGTCATTCGGGTCGTGGGTAGCGATTTGTACATTCCCTCTCTAAGTGATATCCCAAGTTTCTTTTTCTGTGGGACAGATTTCACTTAGCATCATCGTACCTCAATCCACTCATTATGCTGGAACCAGCCTTATGACATGGATTCCATGGCTGAGGGATATTCCCTCGTACCTAAGTAGCACAAATTCTTGGTCCATTTCTCTCTTCCCCGGCAGATGAAGGGTGTCCCGAAGTCGAGGTTGTTGTAAAGAGAGAAGCCCTAAACTATGGGGTGCCTGCGTCTGGTTGATTTTTAGTTTTCCCAAGATATAGGGCCACGTGTGGAGGTGCCCTATGCTCTGTGGTTCTGTTCTGTACGTGTTTTAGGAACGAGCATACGCTTCTCCAGAGTGGCTGTTGGCATTTTGCGTCCCTCCCGGCAACTGAACAAGGCTCCCTTATCTCCTTGGCCTGTCCTGCCTTTCTGGTTTTTAGACATTTTCCGGATGGCTCTTTTGCCCGTGGGGGGAGTGAGATTTCTTTGTAGTGCCGATTTGCTCTCCCCGGGTGCTTGGTTGGCCAAAAAGGGCGTATGCGTTTTTTCCTGAATATATTCAGGAAAAAACGCATACGCCCTTTTTGGCCAACTGCATCATTGTCCACGTTCTGCCGCTTTTCCTGTGCTGGGAAGGCCATTCCCATCTACCTCCTGAACTCCATTTCGTGCAATTCTGCCTTGCGTTCAAATCCCCTTCGTGGCCTTACCTCAGTATGTTTTTGGACGAGTGTTATCATTTAGAGCTCGGCAGGTTTGTGAAGTGCAGTGCCCCAGAGCTCCGTTTGGCAGCTCGCTTTGGTGTGAGCTGGCCGCAATAGCGCCAGATTGCTTCAGGCCCTGTTGTGCTTGCGGCGAGGCAGGCCGAGCCTTTGGTGAATTCCTCTTCGTGATGGGAAATTAGAGTGACGTGGGCCTGTCGGAACACCGCCAGCTGGTCTCTCATTGGTTCCCCGTCTTCCAGGTCATCCTTCGGACCACTTGCAGAGCCTACGAAAGAGGAGTGTCAAGACGCTGATCCTGCAAGTGGGGGAATTGTTAGTCAAGCGGCTGGAATGGCGGACGCTAGCACCCGGAGGTGAAAAATGAGGTGCGCTTTCGAAAGCTTTCCCGATCACACGGTGTACCATCCCCTGGGATTCCCATGAGTGGTTTGGCTGTAGGAAAGTTGCCTTGAACCTGGAGAGGTGGGACCCATGGAATGGGTAGCACGCAGGATAACTCTAGAGGCTCTGCCTTTGCTCCTCCAACCTCAGCAATCCTCTCAGCCTGAGGAGTATCCAGCCTTATGTCTTCTGCCGCTGTGGGTGTCGATGTGGTCAATCCTGGTTGCATCACAGCCCCTGCACGCTTTTTGGCAGAATTTCCCTCCCTCTCGCCGTGCTTCTTTCTTCTGTGTTTTGGAAATGTATTTTTAGAATGGGCTTTAGCTGATTTTCAGTGCTGTGTTGATGCCGCTTGACACACACTTGATTCACTTACAGAGAGATATCAATACTTAGGTTTTCAGATGCTTACGAGTCTGATATATTCTTCTGTGATGAATAGGAGCTGTTGAGTCCTGTTCACTGAGCAAGGAGTAGGTGGTGTCTATTATATATTTGCTTTTCCGACCGGTATCTGTGCTCATTTCCAAGTCGTGTTTTATGCATCACGCCACCTCACCTTTCCGCTTAAGCAGGCCTAAGTGTGTTTTCGAAAAGCGTGAGTCTGTTCTCTTTTGTCATTCGGGTCGTGGGTAGCGATTTGTACATTCCCTCTCTAAGTGATATCCCAAGTTTCTTTTTCTGTGGGACAGATTTCACTTAGCATCATCGTACCTCAATCCACTCATTATGCTGGAACCAGCCTTATGACATGGATTCCATGGCTGAGGGATATTCCCTCGTACCTAAGTAGCACAAATTCTTGGTCCATTTCTCTCTTCCCCGGCAGATGAAGGGTGTCCCGAAGTCGAGGTTGTTGTAAAGAGAGAAGCCCTAAACTTTGGGGTGCCTGCGTCTGGTTGATTTTTAGTTTTCCCAAGATATAGGCCCACGTGTGGAGGTGCCCTATGCTCTGTGGTTCTGTTCTGTACGTGTTTTAGGAAGGAGCATACGCTTCTCCAGAGTGGCTGTTGGCATTTTGCGTCCCTCCCGGCAACTGAACAAGGCTCCCTTATCTCCTTGGCCTGTCCTGCCTTTCTGGTTTTTAGACATTTTCCGGATGGCTCTTTTGCCCGGGGGGGGAGTGAGATTTCTTTGTAGTGCCGATTTGCTCTCCCCGGGTGCTTGGTTGGCCAAAAAGGGCGTATGCGTTTTTTCCTGAATATATTCAGGAAACAACGCATACGCCCTTTTTGGCCAACTGCATCATTGTCCACGTTCTGCCGCTTTTCCTGTGCTGGGAAGGCCATTCCCATCTACCTCCTGAACTCCGTTTCGTGCAATTCTGCCTTGCGTTCAAATCCCCTTCGTGGCCTTACCTCAGTATGTTTTTGGACGAGTGTTATCATTTAGAGCTCGGCAGGTTTGTGAAGTGCAGTGCCCCAGAGCTCCGTTTGGCAGCTCGCTTTGGTGTGAGCTGGCCGCAATAGCGCCAGATTGCTTCAGGCCCTGTTGTGCTTGCGGCGAGGCAGGCCGAGCCTTTGGTGAATTCCTCTTCGTGATGGGAAATTAGAGTGACGTGGGCCTGTCCGAACACCGCCAGCTGGTCTCTCATTGGTTCCCCGTCTTCCAGGTCATCCTTCGGACCACTTGCAGAGCCTACGAAAGAGGAGTGTCAAGACGCTGATCCTGCAAGTGGGGGAATTGTTAGTCAAGCGGCTGGAATGGCGGACGCTAGCACCCGGAGGTGAAAAATGAGGTGCGCTTTCGAAAGCTTTCCCGATCACACGGTGTACCATCCCCTGGGATTCCCATGAGTGGTTTGGCTGTAGGAAAGTTGCCTTGAACCTGGAGAGGTGGGACCCATGGAATGGGTAGCACGCAGGATAACTCTAGAGGCTCTGCCTTTGCTCCTCCAACCTCAGCAATCCTCTCAGCCTGAGGAGTATCCAGCCTTATGTCTTCTGCCGCTGTGGGTGTCGATGTGGTCAATCCTGGTTGCATCACAGCCCCTGCACGCTTTTTGGCAGAATTTCCCTCCCTCTCGCCGTGCTTCTTTCTTCTGTGTTTTGGAAATGTATTTTTAGAATGGGCTTTAGCTGATTTTCAGTGCTGTGTTGATGCCGCTTGACACACACTTGATTCACTTACAGAGAGATATCAATACTTAGGTTTTCAGATGCTGACGAGTCTGATATATTCTTCTGTGATGAATAGGAGCTGTTGAGTCCTGTTCACTGAGCAAGGAGTAGGTGGTGTCTATTATATATTTGCTTTTCCGACCGGTATCTGTGCTCATTTCCAAGTCGTGTTTTATGCATCACGCCACCTCACCTTTCCGCTTAAGCAGGCCTAAGTGTGTTTTCGAAAAGCGTGAGTCTGTTCTCTTTTGTCATTCGGGTCGTGGGTAGCGATTTGTACATTCCCTCTCTAAGTGATATCCCAAGTTTCTTTTTCTGTGGGACAGATTTCACTTAGCATCATCGTACCTCAATCCACTCATTATGCTGGAACCAGCCTTATGACATGGATTCCATGGCTGAGGGATATTCCCTCGTACCTAAGTAGCACAAATTCTTGGTCCATTTCTCTCTTCCCCGGCAGATGAAGGGTGTCCCGAAGTCGAGGTTGTTGTAAAGAGAGAAGCCCTAAACTTTGGGGTGCCTGCGTCTGGTTGATTTTTAGTTTTCCCAAGATATAGGCCCACGTGTGGAGGTGCCCTATGCTCTGTGGTTCTGTTCTGTACGTGTTTTAGGAACGAGCATACGCTTCTCCAGAGTGGCTGTTGGCATTTTGCGTCCCTCCCGGCAACTGAACAAGGCTCCCTTATCTCCTTGGCCTGTCCTGCCTTTCTGGTTTTTAGACATTTTCCGGATGGCTCTTTTGCCCGGGGGGGGAGTGAGATTTCTTTGTAGTGCCGATTTGCTCTCCCCGGGTGCTTGGTTGGCCAAAAAGGGCGTATGCGTTTTTTCCTGAATATATTCAGGAAAAAACGCATACGCCCTTTTTGGCCAACTGCATCATTGTCCACGTTCTGCCGCTTTTCCTGTGCTGGGAAGGCCATTCCCATCTACCTCCTGAACTCCGTTTCGTGCAATTCTGCCTTGCGTTCAAATCCCCTTCGTGGCCTTACCTCAGTATGTTTTTGGACGAGTGTTATCATTTAGAGCTCGGCAGGTTTGTGAAGTGCAGTGCCCCAGAGCTCCGTTTGGCAGCTCGCTTTGGTGTGAGCTGGCCGCAATAGCGCCAGATTGCTTCAGGCCCTGTTGTGCTTGCGGCGAGGCAGGCCGAGCCTTTGGTGAATTCCTCTTCGTGATGGGAAATTAGAGTGACGTGGGCCTGTCGGAACACCGCCAGCTGGTCTCTCATTGGTTCCCCGTCTTCCAGGTCATCCTTCGGACCACTTGCAGAGCCTACGAAAGAGGAGTGTCAAGACGCTGATCCTGCAAGTGGGGGAATTGTTAGTCAAGCGGCTGGAATGGCGGACGCTAGCACCCGGAGGTGAAAAATGAGGTGCGCTTTCGAAAGCTTTCCCGATCACACGGTGTACCATCCCCTGGGATTCCCATGAGTGGTTTGGCTGTAGGAAAGTTGCCTTGAACCTGGAGAGGTGGGACCCATGGAATGGGTGGCACGCAGGATAACTCTAGAGGCTCTGCCTTTGCTCCTCCAACCTCAGCAATCCTCTCAGCCTGAGGAGTATCCAGCCTTATGTCTTCTGCCGCTGTGGGTGTAGATGTGGTCAATCCTGGTTGCATCACAGCCCCTGCACGCTTTTTGGCAGAATTTCCCTCCCTCTCGCCGTGCTTCTTTCTTCTGTGTTTTGGAAATGTATTTTTAGAATGGGCTTTAGCTGATTTTCAGTGCTGTGTTGATGCCGCTTGACACACACTTGATTCACTTACAGAGAGATATCAATACTTAGGTTTTCAGATGCTTACGAGTCTGATATATTCTTCTGTGATGAATAGGAGCTGTTGAGTCCTGTTCACTGAGCAAGGAGTAGGTGGTGTCTATTATATATTTGCTTTTCCGACCGGTATCTGTGCTCATTTCCAAGTCGTGTTTTATGCATCACGCCACCTCACCTTTCCGCTTAAGCAGGCCTAAGTGTGTTTTCGAAAAGCGTGAGTCTGTTCTCTTTTGTCATTCGGGTCGTGGGTAGCGATTTGTACATTCCCTCTCTAAGTGATATCCCAAGTTTCTTTTTCTGTGGGACAGATTTCACTTAGCATCATCGTACCTCAATCCACTCATTATGCTGGAACCAGCCTTATGACATGGATTCCATGGCTGAGGGATATTCCCTCGTACCTAAGTAGCACAAATTCTTGGTCCATTTCTCTCTTCCCCGGCAGATGAAGGGTGTCCCGAAGTCGAGGTTGTTGTAAAGAGAGAAGCCCTAAACTTTGGGGTGCCTGCGTCTGGTTGATTTTTAGTTTTCCCAAGATATAGGCCCACGTGTGGAGGTGCCCTATGCTCTGTGGTTCTGTTCTGTACGTGTTTTAGGAAGGAGCATACGCTTCTCCAGAGTGGCTGTTGGCATTTTGCGTCCCTCCCGGCAACTGAACAAGGCTCCCTTATCTCCTTGGCCTGTCCTGCCTTTCTGGTTTTTAGACATTTTCCGGATGGCTCTTTTGCCCGGGGGGGGAGTGAGATTTCTTTGTAGTGCCGATTTGCTCTCCCCGGGTGCTTGGTTGGCCAAAAAGGGCGTATGCGTTTTTTCCTGAATATATTCAGGAAAAAACGCATACGCCCTTTTTGGCCAACTGCATCATTGTCCACGTTCTGCCGCTTTTCCTGTGCTGGGAAGGCCATTCCCATCTACCTCCTGAACTCCGTTTCGTGCAATTCTGCCTTGCGTTCAAATCCCCTTCGTGGCCTTACCTCAGTATGTTTTTGGACGAGTGTTATCATTTAGAGCTCGGCAGGTTTGTGAAGTGCAGTGCCCCAGAGCTCCGTTTGGCAGCTCGCTTTGGTGTGAGCTGGCCGCAATAGCGCCAGATTGCTTCAGGCCCTGTTGTGCTTGCGGCGAGGCAGGCCGAGCCTTTGGTGAATTCCTCTTCATGATGGGAAATTAGAGTGACGTGGGCCTGTCCGAACACCGCCAGCTGGTCTCTCATTGGTTCCCCGTCTTCCAGGTCATCCTTCGGACCACTTGCAGAGCCTACGAAAGAGGAGTGTCAAGACGCTGATCCTGCAAGTGGGGGAATTGTTAGTCAAGCGGCTGGAATGGCGGACGCTAGCACCCGGAGGTGAAAAATGAGGTGCGCTTTCGAAAGCTTTCCCGATCACACGGTGTACCATCCCCTGGGATTCCCATGAGTGGTTTGGCTGTAGGAAAGTTGCCTTGAACCTGGAGAGGTGGGACCCATGGAATGGGTAGCACGCAGGATAACTCTAGAGGCTCTGCCTTTGCTCCTCCAACCTCAGCAATCCTCTCAGCCTGAGGAGTATCCAGCCTTATGTCTTCTGCCGCTGTGGGTGTAGATGTGGTCAATCCTGGTTGCATCACAGCCCCTGCACGCTTTTTGGCAGAATTTCCCTCCCTCTCGCCGTGCTTCTTTCTTCTGTGTTTTGGAAATGTATTTTTAGAATGGGCTTTAGCTGATTTTCAGTGCTGTGTTGATGCCGCTTGACACACACTTGATTCACTTACAGAGAGATATCAATACTTAGGTTTTCAGATGCTGACGAGTCTGATATATTCTTCTGTGATGAATAGGAGCTGTTGAGTCCTGTTCACTGAGCAAGGAGTAGGTGGTGTCTATTATATATTTGCTTTTCCGACCGGTATCTGTGCTCATTTCCAAGTCGTGTTTTATGCATCACGCCACCTCACCTTTCCGCTTAAGCAGGCCTAAGTGTGTTTTCGAAAAGCGTGAGTCTGTTCTCTTTTGTCATTCGGGTCGTGGGTAGCGATTTGTACATTCCCTCTCTAAGTGATATCCCAAGTTTCTTTTTCTGTGGGACAGATTTCACTTAGCATCATCGTACCTCAATCCACTCATTATGCTGGAACCAGCCTTATGACATGGATTCCATGGCTGAGGGATATTCCCTCGTACCTAAGTAGCACAAATTCTTGGTCCATTTCTCTCTTCCCCGGCATTTGAAGGGTGTCCCGAAGTCGAGGTTGTTGTAAAGAGAGAAGCCCTAAACTTTGGGGTGCCTGCGTCTGGTTGATTTTTAGTTTTCCCAAGATATAGGCCCACGTGTGGAGGTGCCCTATGCTCTGTGGTTCTGTTCTGTACGTGTTTTAGGAAGGAGCATACGCTTCTCCAGAGTGGCTGTTGGCATTTTGCGTCCCTCCCGGCAACTGAACAAGGCTCCCTTATCTCCTTGGCCTGTCCTGCCTTTCTGGTTTTTAGACATTTTCCGGATGGCTCTTTTGCCCGGGGGGGGAGTGAGATTTCTTTGTAGTGCCGATTTGCTCTCCCCGGGTGCTTGGTTGGCCAAAAAGGGCGTATGCGTTTTTTCCTGAATATATTCAGGAAAAAACGCATACGCCCTTTTTGGCCAACTGCATCATTGTCCACGTTCTGCCGCTTTTCCTGTGCTGGGAAGGCCATTCCCATCTACCTCCTGAACTCCGTTTCGTGCAATTCTGCCTTGCGTTCAAATCCCCTTCGTGGCCTTACCTCAGTATGTTTTTGGACGAGTGTTATCATTTAGAGCTCGGCAGGTTTGTGAAGTGCAGTGCCCCAGAGCTCCGTTTGGCAGCTCGCTTTGGTGTGAGCTGGCCGCAATAGCGCCAGATTGCTTCAGGCCCTGTTGTGCTTGCGGCGAGGCAGGCCGAGCCTTTGGTGAATTCCTCTTCGTGATGGGAAATTAGAGTGACGTGGGCCTGTCGGAACACCGCCAGCTGGTCTCTCATTGGTTCCCCGTCTTCCAGGTCATCCTTCGGACCACTTGCAGAGCCTACGAAAGAGGAGTGTCAAGACGCTGATCCTGCAAGTGGGGGAATTGTTAGTCAAGCGGCTGGAATGGCGGACGCTAGCACCCGGAGGTGAAAAATGAGGTGCGCTTTCGAAAGCTTTCCCGATCACACGGTGTACCATCCCCTGGGATTCCCATGAGTGGTTTGGCTGTAGGAAAGTTGCCTTGAACCTGGAGAGGTGGGACCCATGGAATGGGTAGCACGCAGGATAACTCTAGAGGCTCTGCCTTTGCTCCTCCAACCTCAGCAATCCTCTCAGCCTGAGGAGTATCCAGCCTTATGTCTTCTGCCGCTGTGGGTGTAGATGTGGTCAATCCTGGTTGCATCACAGCCCCTGCACGCTTTTTGGCAGAATTTCCCTCCCTCTCGCCGTGCTTCTTTCTTCTGTGTTTTGGAAATGTATTTTTAGAATGGGCTTTAGCTGATTTTCAGTGCTGTGTTGATGCCGCTTGACACACACTTGATTCACTTACAGAGAGATATCAATACTTAGGTTTTCAGATGCTGACGAGTCTGATATATTCTTCTGTGATGAATAGGAGCTGTTGAGTCCTGTTCACTGAGCAAGGAGTAGGTGGTGTCTATTATATATTTGCTTTTCCGACCGGTATCTGTGCTCATTTCCAAGTCGTGTTTTATGCATCACGCCACCTCACCTTTCCGCTTAAGCAGGCCTAAGTGTGTTTTCGAAAAGCGTGAGTCTGTTCTCTTTTGTCATTCGGGTCGTGGGTAGCGATTTGTACATTCCCTCTCTAAGTGATATCCCAAGTTTCTTTTTCTGTGGGACAGATTTCACTTAGCATCATCGTACCTCAATCCACTCATTATGCTGGAACCAGCCTTATGACATGGATTCCATGGCTGAGGGATATTCCCTCGTACCTAAGTAGCACAAATTCTTGGTCCATTTCTCTCTTCCCCGGCAGATGAAGGGTGTCCCGAAGTCGAGGTTGTTGTAAAGAGAGAAGCCCTAAACTTTGGGGTGCCTGCGTCTGGTTGATTTTTAGTTTTCCCAAGATATAGGCCCACGTGTGGAGGTGCCCTATGCTCTGTGGTTCTGTTCTGTACGTGTTTTAGGAAGGAGCATACGCTTCTCCAGAGTGGCTGTTGGCATTTTGCGTCCCTCCCGGCAACTGAACAAGGCTCCCTTATCTCCTTGGCCTGTCCTGCCTTTCTGGTTTTTAGACATTTTCCGGATGGCTCTTTTGCCCGGGGGGGGAGTGAGATTTCTTTGTAGTGCCGATTTGCTCTCCCCGGGTGCTTGGTTGGCCAAAAAGGGCGTATGCGTTTTTTCCTGAATATATTCAGGAAACAACGCATACGCCCTTTTTGGCCAACTGCATCATTGTCCACGTTCTGCCGCTTTTCCTGTGCTGGGAAGGCCATTCCCATCTACCTCCTGAACTCCGTTTCGTGCAATTCTGCCTTGCGTTCAAATCCCCTTCGTGGCCTTACCTCAGTATGTTTTTGGACGAGTGTTATCATTTAGAGCTCGGCAGGTTTGTGAAGTGCAGTGCCCCAGAGCTCCGTTTGGCAGCTCGCTTTGGTGTGAGCTGGCCGCAATAGCGCCAGATTGCTTCAGGCCCTGTTGTGCTTGCGGCGAGGCAGGCCGAGCCTTTGGTGAATTCCTCTTCGTGATGGGAAATTAGAGTGACGTGGGCCTGTCCGAACACCGCCAGCTGGTCTCTCATTGGTTCCCCGTCTTCCAGGTCATCCTTCGGACCACTTGCAGAGCCTACGAAAGAGGAGTGTCAAGACGCTGATCCTGCAAGTGGGGGAATTGTTAGTCAAGCGGCTGGAATGGCGGACGCTAGCACCCGGAGGTGAAAAATGAGGTGCGCTTTCGAAAGCTTTCCCGATCACACGGTGTACCATCCCCTGGGATTCCCATGAGTGGTTTGGCTGTAGGAAAGTTGCCTTGAACCTGGAGAGGTGGGACCCATGGAATGGGTAGCACGCAGGATAACTCTAGAGGCTCTGCCTTTGCTCCTCCAACCTCAGCAATCCTCTCAGCCTGAGGAGTATCCAGCCTTATGTCTTCTGCCGCTGTGGGTGTAGATGTGGTCAATCCTGGTTGCATCACAGCCCCTGCACGCTTTTTGGCAGAATTTCCCTCCCTCTCGCCGTGCTTCTTTCTTCTGTGTTTTGGAAATGTATTTTTAGAATGGGCTTTAGCTGATTTTCAGTGCTGTGTTGATGCCGCTTGACACACACTTGATTCACTTACAGAGAGATATCAATACTTAGGTTTTCAGATGCTGACGAGTCTGATATATTCTTCTGTGATGAATAGGAGCTGTTGAGTCCTGTTCACTGAGCAAGGAGTAGGTGGTGTCTATTATATATTTGCTTTTCCGACCGGTATCTGTGCTCATTTCCAAGTCGTGTTTTATGCATCACGCCACCTCACCTTTCCGCTTAAGCAGGCCTAAGTGTGTTTTCGAAAAGCGTGAGTCTGTTCTCTTTTGTCATTCGGGTCGTGGGTAGCGATTTGTACATTCCCTCTCTAAGTGATATCCCAAGTTTCTTTTTCTGTGGGACAGATTTCACTTAGCATCATCGTACCTCAATCCACTCATTATGCTGGAACCAGCCTTATGACATGGATTCCATGGCTGAGGGATATTCCCTCGTACCTAAGTAGCACAAATTCTTGGTCCATTTCTCTCTTCCCCGGCATTTGAAGGGTGTCCCGAAGTCGAGGTTGTTGTAAAGAGAGAAGCCCTAAACTTTGGGGTGCCTGCGTCTGGTTGATTTTTAGTTTTCCCAAGATATAGGCCCACGTGTGGAGGTGCCCTATGCTCTGTGGTTCTGTTCTGTACGTGTTTTAGGAACGAGCATACGCTTCTCCAGAGTGGCTGTTGGCATTTTGCGTCCCTCCCGGCAACTGAACAAGGCTCCCTTATCTCCTTGGCCTGTCCTGCCTTTCTGGTTTTTAGACATTTTCCGGATGGCTCTTTTGCCCGGGGGGGGAGTGAGATTTCTTTGTAGTGCCGATTTGCTCTCCCCGGGTGCTTGGTTGGCCAAAAAGGGCGTATGCGTTTTTTCCTGAATATATTCAGGAAAAAAACGCATACGCCCTTTTTGGCCAACTGCATCATTGTCCACGTTCTGCCGCTTTTCCTGTGCTGGGAAGGCCATTCCCATCTACCTCCTGAACTCCGTTTCGTGCAATTCTGCCTTGCGTTCAAATCCCCTTCGTGGCCTTACCTCAGTATGTTTTTGGACGAGTGTTATCATTTAGAGCTCGGCAGGTTTGTGAAGTGCAGTGCCCCAGAGCTCCGTTTGGCAGCTCGCTTTGGTGTGAGCTGGCCGCAATAGCGCCAGATTGCTTCAGGCCCTGTTGTGCTTGCGGCGAGGCAGGCCGAGCCTTTGGTGAATTCCTCTTCGTGATGGGAAATTAGAGTGACGTGGGCCTGTCCGAACACCGCCAGCTGGTCTCTCATTGGTTCCCCGTCTTCCAGGTCATCCTTCGGACCACTTGCAGAGCCTACGAAAGAGGAGTGTCAAGACGCTGATCCTGCAAGTGGGGGAATTGTTAGTCAAGCGGCTGGAATGGCGGACGCTAGCACCCGGAGGTGAAAAATGAGGTGCGCTTTCGAAAGCTTTCCCGATCACACGGTGTACCATCCCCTGGGATTCCCATGAGTGGTTTGGCTGTAGGAAAGTTGCCTTGAACCTGGAGAGGTGGGACCCATGGAATGGGTAGCACGCAGGATAACTCTAGAGGCTCTGCCTTTGCTCCTCCAACCTCAGCAATCCTCTCAGCCTGAGGAGTATCCAGCCTTATGTCTTCTGCCGCTGTGGGTGTCGATGTGGTCAATCCTGGTTGCATCACAGCCCCTGCACGCTTTTTGGCAGAATTTCCCTCCCTCTCGCCGTGCTTCTTTCTTCTGTGTTTTGGAAATGTATTTTTAGAATGGGCTTTAGCTGATTTTCAGTGCTGTGTTGATGCCGCTTGACACACACTTGATTCACTTACAGAGAGATATCAATACTTAGGTTTTCAGATGCTGACGAGTCTGATATATTCTTCTGTGATGAATAGGAGCTGTTGAGTCCTGTTCACTGAGCAAGGAGTAGGTGGTGTCTATTATATATTTGCTTTTCCGACCGGTATCTGTGCTCATTTCCAAGTCGTGTTTTATGCATCACGCCACCTCACCTTTCCGCTTAAGCAGGCCTAAGTGTGTTTTCGAAAAGCGTGAGTCTGTTCTCTTTTGTCATTCGGGTCGTGGGTAGCGATTTGTACATTCCCTCTCTAAGTGATATCCCAAGTTTCTTTTTCTGTGGGACAGATTTCACTTAGCATCATCGTACCTCAATCCACTCATTATGCTGGAACCAGCCTTATGACATGGATTCCATGGCTGAGGGATATTCCCTCGTACCTAAGTAGCACAAATTCTTGGTCCATTTCTCTCTTCCCCGGCAGATGAAGGGTGTCCCGAAGTCGAGGTTGTTGTAAAGAGAGAAGCCCTAAACTTTGGGGTGCCTGCGTCTGGTTGATTTTTAGTTTTCCCAAGATATAGGCCCACGTGTGGAGGTGCCCTATGCTCTGTGGTTCTGTTCTGTACGTGTTTTAGGAACGAGCATACGCTTCTCCAGAGTGGCTGTTGGCATTTTGCGTCCCTCCCGGCAACTGAACAAGGCTCCCTTATCTCCTTGGCCTGTCCTGCCTTTCTGGTTTTTAGACATTTTCCGGATGGCTCTTTTGCCCGGGGGGGGGAGTGAGATTTCTTTGTAGTGCCGATTTGCTCTCCCCGGGTGCTTGGTTGGCCAAAAAGGGCGTATGCGTTTTTTCCTGAATATATTCAGGAAAAAACGCATACGCCCTTTTTGGCCAACTGCATCATTGTCCACGTTCTGCCGCTTTTCCTGTGCTGGGAAGGCCATTCCCATCTACCTCCTGAACTCCGTTTCGTGCAATTCTGCCTTGCGTTCAAATCCCCTTCGTGGCCTTACCTCAGTATGTTTTTGGACGAGTGTTATCATTTAGAGCTCGGCAGGTTTGTGAAGTGCAGTGCCCCAGAGCTCCGTTTGGCAGCTCGCTTTGGTGTGAGCTGGCCGCAATAGCGCCAGATTGCTTCAGGCCCTGTTGTGCTTGCGGCGAGGCAGGCCGAGCCTTTGGTGAATTCCTCTTCGTGATGGGAAATTAGAGTGACGTGGGCCTGTCCGAACACCGCCAGCTGGTCTCTCATTGGTTCCCCGTCTTCCAGGTCATCCTTCGGACCACTTGCAGAGCCTACGAAAGAGGAGTGTCAAGACGCTGATCCTGCAAGTGGGGGAATTGTTAGTCAAGCGGCTGGAATGGCGGACGCTAGCACCCGGAGGTGAAAAATGAGGTGCGCTTTCGAAAGCTTTCCCGATCACACGGTGTACCATCCCCTGGGATTCCCATGAGTGGTTTGGCTGTAGGAAAGTTGCCTTGAACCTGGAGAGGTGGGACCCATGGAATGGGTAGCACGCAGGATAACTCTAGAGGCTCTGCCTTTGCTCCTCCAACCTCAGCAATCCTCTCAGCCTGAGGAGTATCCAGCCTTATGTCTTCTGCCGCTGTGGGTGTAGATGTGGTCAATCCTGGTTGCATCACAGCCCCTGCACGCTTTTTGGCAGAATTTCCCTCCCTCTCGCCGTGCTTCTTTCTTCTGTGTTTTGGAAATGTATTTTTAGAATGGGCTTTAGCTGATTTTCAGTGCTGTGTTGATGCCGCTTGACACACACTTGATTCACTTACAGAGAGATATCAATACTTAGGTTTTCAGATGCTGACGAGTCTGATATATTCTTCTGTGATGAATAGGAGCTGTTGAGTCCTGTTCACTGAGCAAGGAGTAGGTGGTGTCTATTATATATTTGCTTTTCCGACCGGTATCTGTGCTCATTTCCAAGTCGTGTTTTATGCATCACGCCACCTCACCTTTCCGCTTAAGCAGGCCTAAGTGTGTTTTCGAAAAGCGTGAGTCTGTTCTCTTTTGTCATTCGGGTCGTGGGTAGCGATTTGTACATTCCCTCTCTAAGTGATATCCCAAGTTTCTTTTTCTGTGGGACAGATTTCACTTAGCATCATCGTACCTCAATCCACTCATTATGCTGGAACCAGCCTTATGACATGGATTCCATGGCTGAGGGATATTCCCTCGTACCTAAGTAGCACAAATTCTTGGTCCATTTCTCTCTTCCCCGGCAGATGAAGGGTGTCCCGAAGTCGAGGTTGTTGTAAAGAGAGAAGCCCTAAACTTTGGGGTGCCTGCGTCTGGTTGATTTTTAGTTTTCCCAAGATATAGGCCCACGTGTGGAGGTGCCCTATGCTCTGTGGTTCTGTTCTGTACGTGTTTTAGGAACGAGCATACGCTTCTCCAGAGTGGCTGTTGGCATTTTGCGTCCCTCCCGGCAACTGAACAAGGCTCCCTTATCTCCTTGGCCTGTCCTGCCTTTCTGGTTTTTAGACATTTTCCGGATGGCTCTTTTGCCCGGGGGGGGAGTGAGATTTCTTTGTAGTGCCGATTTGCTCTCCCCGGGTGCTTGGTTGGCCAAAAAGGGCGTATGCGTTTTTTCCTGAATATATTCAGGAAAAAACGCATACGCCCTTTTTGGCCAACTGCATCATTGTCCACGTTCTGCCGCTTTTCCTGTGCTGGGAAGGCCATTCCCATCTACCTCCTGAACTCCGTTTCGTGCAATTCTGCCTTGCGTTCAAATCCCCTTCGTGGCCTTACCTCAGTATGTTTTTGGACGAGTGTTATCATTTAGAGCTCGGCAGGTTTGTGAAGTGCAGTGCCCCAGAGCTCCGTTTGGCAGCTCGCTTTGGTGTGAGCTGGCCGCAATAGCGCCAGATTGCTTCAGGCCCTGTTGTGCTTGCGGCGAGGCAGGCCGAGCCTTTGGTGAATTCCTCTTCGTGATGGGAAATTAGAGTGACGTGGGCCTGTCCGAACACCGCCAGCTGGTCTCTCATTGGTTCCCCGTCTTCCAGGTCATCCTTCGGACCACTTGCAGAGCCTACGAAAGAGGAGTGTCAAGACGCTGATCCTGCAAGTGGGGGAATTGTTAGTCAAGCGGCTGGAATGGCGGACGCTAGCACCCGGAGGTGAAAAATGAGGTGCGCTTTCGAAAGCTTTCCCGATCACACGGTGTACCATCCCCTGGGATTCCCATGAGTGGTTTGGCTGTAGGAAAGTTGCCTTGAACCTGGAGAGGTGGGACCCATGGAATGGGTAGCACGCAGGATAACTCTAGAGGCTCTGCCTTTGCTCCTCCAACCTCAGCAATCCTCTCAGCCTGAGGAGTATCCAGCCTTATGTCTTCTGCCGCTGTGGGTGTCGATGTGGTCAATCCTGGTTGCATCACAGCCCCTGCACGCTTTTTGGCAGAATTTCCCTCCCTCTCGCCGTGCTTCTTTCTTCTGTGTTTTGGAAATGTATTTTTAGAATGGGCTTTAGCTGATTTTCAGTGCTGTGTTGATGCCGCTTGACACACACTTGATTCACTTACAGAGAGATATCAATACTTAGGTTTTCAGATGCTGACGAGTCTGATATATTCTTCTGTGATGAATAGGAGCTGTTGAGTCCTGTTCACTGAGCAAGGAGTAGGTGGTGTCTATTATATATTTGCTTTTCCGACCGGTATCTGTGCTCATTTCCAAGTCGTGTTTTATGCATCACGCCACCTCACCTTTCCGCTTAAGCAGGCCTAAGTGTGTTTTCGAAAAGCGTGAGTCTGTTCTCTTTTGTCATTCGGGTCGTGGGTAGCGATTTGTACATTCCCTCTCTAAGTGATATCCCAAGTTTCTTTTTCTGTGGGACAGATTTCACTTAGCATCATCGTACCTCAATCCACTCATTATGCTGGAACCAGCCTTATGACATGGATTCCATGGCTGAGGGATATTCCCTCGTACCTAAGTAGCACAAATTCTTGGTCCATTTCTCTCTTCCCCGGCAGATGAAGGGTGTCCCGAAGTCGAGGTTGTTGTAAAGAGAGAAGCCCTAAACTTTGGGGTGCCTGCGTCTGGTTGATTTTTAGTTTTCCCAAGATATAGGCCCACGTGTGGAGGTGCCCTATGCTCTGTGGTTCTGTTCTGTACGTGTTTTAGGAACGAGCATACGCTTCTCCAGAGTGGCTGTTGGCATTTTGCGTCCCTCCCGGCAACTGAACAAGGCTCCCTTATCTCCTTGGCCTGTCCTGCCTTTCTGGTTTTTAGACATTTTCCGGATGGCTCTTTTGCCCGGGGGGGGAGTGAGATTTCTTTGTAGTGCCGATTTGCTCTCCCCGGGTGCTTGGTTGGCCAAAAAGGGCGTATGCGTTTTTTCCTGAATATATTCAGGAAAAAACGCATACGCCCTTTTTGGCCAACTGCATCATTGTCCACGTTCTGCCGCTTTTCCTGTGCTGGGAAGGCCATTCCCATCTACCTCCTGAACTCCGTTTCGTGCAATTCTGCCTTGCGTTCAAATCCCCTTCGTGGCCTTACCTCAGTATGTTTTTGGACGAGTGTTATCATTTAGAGCTCGGCAGGTTTGTGAAGTGCAGTGCCCCAGAGCTCCGTTTGGCAGCTCGCTTTGGTGTGAGCTGGCCGCAATAGCGCCAGATTGCTTCAGGCCCTGTTGTGCTTGCGGCGAGGCAGGCCGAGCCTTTGGTGAATTCCTCTTCGTGATGGGAAATTAGAGTGACGTGGGCCTGTCCGAACACCGCCAGCTGGTCTCTCATTGGTTCCCCGTCTTCCAGGTCATCCTTCGGACCACTTGCAGAGCCTACGAAAGAGGAGTGTCAAGACGCTGATCCTGCAAGTGGGGGAATTGTTAGTCAAGCGGCTGGAATGGCGGACGCTAGCACCCGGAGGTGAAAAATGAGGTGCGCTTTCGAAAGCTTTCCCGATCACACGGTGTACCATCCCCTGGGATTCCCATGAGTGGTTTGGCTGTAGGAAAGTTGCCTTGAACCTGGAGAGGTGGGACCCATGGAATGGGTAGCACGCAGGATAACTCTAGAGGCTCTGCCTTTGCTCCTCCAACCTCAGCAATCCTCTCAGCCTGAGGAGTATCCAGCCTTATGTCTTCTGCCGCTGTGGGTGTCGATGTGGTCAATCCTGGTTGCATCACAGCCCCTGCACGCTTTTTGGCAGAATTTCCCTCCCTCTCGCCGTGCTTCTTTCTTCTGTGTTTTGGAAATGTATTTTTAGAATGGGCTTTAGCTGATTTTCAGTGCTGTGTTGATGCCGCTTGACACACACTTGATTCACTTACAGAGAGATATCAATACTTAGGTTTTCAGATGCTGACGAGTCTGATATATTCTTCTGTGATGAATAGGAGCTGTTGAGTCCTGTTCACTGAGCAAGGAGTAGGTGGTGTCTATTATATATTTGCTTTTCCGACCGGTATCTGTGCTCATTTCCAAGTCGTGTTTTATGCATCACGCCACCTCACCTTTCCGCTTAAGCAGGCCTAAGTGTGTTTTCGAAAAGCGTGAGTCTGTTCTCTTTTGTCATTCGGGTCGTGGGTAGCGATTTGTACATTCCCTCTCTAAGTGATATCCCAAGTTTCTTTTTCTGTGGGACAGATTTCACTTAGCATCATCGTACCTCAATCCACTCATTATGCTGGAACCAGCCTTATGACATGGATTCCATGGCTGAGGGATATTCCCTCGTACCTAAGTAGCACAAATTCTTGGTCCATTTCTCTCTTCCCCGGCAGATGAAGGGTGTCCCGAAGTCGAGGTTGTTGTAGAGAGAGAAGCCCTAAACTTTGGGGTGCCTGCGTCTGGTTGATTTTTAGTTTTCCCAAGATATAGGCCCACGTGTGGAGGTGCCCTATGCTCTGTGGTTCTGTTCTGTACGTGTTTTAGGAACGAGCATACGCTTCTCCAGAGTGGCTGTTGGCATTTTGCGTCCCTCCCGGCAACTGAACAAGGCTCCCTTATCTCCTTGGCCTGTCCTGCCTTTCTGGTTTTTAGACATTTTCCGGATGGCTCTTTTGCCCGGGGGGGGAGTGAGATTTCTTTGTAGTGCCGATTTGCTCTCCCCGGGTGCTTGGTTGGCCAAAAAGGGCGTATGCGTTTTTTCCTGAATATATTCAGGAAAAAACGCATACGCCCTTTTTGGCCAACTGCATCATTGTCCACGTTCTGCCGCTTTTCCTGTGCTGGGAAGGCCATTCCCATCTACCTCCTGAACTCCGTTTCGTGCAATTCTGCCTTGCGTTCAAATCCCCTTCGTGGCCTTACCTCAGTATGTTTTTGGACGAGTGTTATCATTTAGAGCTCGGCAGGTTTGTGAAGTGCAGTGCCCCAGAGCTCCGTTTGGCAGCTCGCTTTGGTGTGAGCTGGCCGCAATAGCGCCAGATTGCTTCAGGCCCTGTTGTGCTTGCGGCGAGGCAGGCCGAGCCTTTGGTGAATTCCTCTTCGTGATGGGAAATTAGAGTGACGTGGGCCTGTCCGAACACCGCCAGCTGGTCTCTCATTGGTTCCCCGTCTTCCAGGTCATCCTTCGGACCACTTGCAGAGACTACGAAAGAGGAGTGTCAAGACGCTGATCCTGCAAGTGGGGGAATTGTTAGTCAAGCGGCTGGAATGGCGGACGCTAGCACCCGGAGGTGAAAAATGAGGTGCGCTTTCGAAAGCTTTCCCGATCACACGGTGTACCATCCCCTGGGATTCCCATGAGTGGTTTGGCTGTAGGAAAGTTGCCTTGAACCTGGAGAGGTGGGACCCATGGAATGGGTAGCACGCAGGATAACTCTAGAGGCTCTGCCTTTGCTCCTCCAACCTCAGCAATCCTCTCAGCCTGAGGAGTATCCAGCCTTATGTCTTCTGCCGCTGTGGGTGTCGATGTGGTCAATCCTGGTTGCATCACAGCCCCTGCACGCTTTTTGGCAGAATTTCCCTCCCTCTCGCCGTGCTTCTTTCTTCTGTGTTTTGGAAATGTATTTTTAGAATGGGCTTTAGCTGATTTTCAGTGCTGTGTTGATGCCGCTTGACACACACTTGATTCACTTACAGAGAGATATCAATACTTAGGTTTTCAGATGCTTACGAGTCTGATATATTCTTCTGTGATGAATAGGAGCTGTTGAGTCCTGTTCACTGAGCAAGGAGTAGGTGGTGTCTATTATATATTTGCTTTTCCGACCGGTATCTGTGCTCATTTCCAAGTCGTGTTGTATGCATCACGCCACCTCACCTTTCCGCTTAAGCAGGCCTAAGTGTGTTTTCGAAAAGCGTGAGTCTGTTCTCTTTTGTCATTCGGGTCGTGGGTAGCGATTTGTACATTCCCTCTCTAAGTGATATCCCAAGTTTCTTTTTCTGTGGGACAGATTTCACTTAGCATCATCGTACCTCAATCCAGTCATTATGCTGGAACCAGCCTTATGACATGGATTCCATGGCTGAGGGATATTCCCTCGTACCTAAGTAGCACAAATTCTTGGTCCATTTCTCTCTTCCCCGGCAGATGAAGGGTGTCCCGAAGTCGAGGTTGTTGTAAAGAGAGAAGCCCTAAACTTTGGGGTGCCTGCGTCTGGTTGATTTTTAGTTTTCCCAAGATATAGGCCCACGTGTGGAGGTGCCCTATGCTCTGTGGTTCTGTTCTGTACGTGTTTTAGGAAGGAGCATACGCTTCTCCAGAGTGGCTGTTGGCATTTTGCGTCCCTCCCGGCAACTGAACAAGGCTCCCTTATCTCCTTGGCCTGTCCTGCCTTTCTGGTTTTTAGACATTTTCCGGATGGCTCTTTTGCCCGGGGGGGGGAGTGAGATTTCTTTGTAGTGCCGATTTGCTCTCCCCGGGTGCTTGGTTGGCCAAAAAGGGCGTATGCGTTTTTTCCTGAATATATTCAGGAAAAAACGCATACGCCCTTTTTGGCCAACTGCATCATTGTCCACGTTCTGCCGCTTTTCCTGTGCTGGGAAGGCCATTCCCATCTACCTCCTGAACTCCGTTTCGTGCAATTCTGCCTTGCGTTCAAATCCCCTTCGTGGCCTTACCTCAGTATGTTTTTGGACGAGTGTTATCATTTAGAGCTCGGCAGGTTTGTGAAGTGCAGTGCCCCAGAGCTCCGTTTGGCAGCTCGCTTTGGTGTGAGCTGGCCGCAATAGCGCCAGATTGCTTCAGGCCCTGTTGTGCTTGCGGCGAGGCAGGCCGAGCCTTTGGTGAATTCCTCTTCGTGATGGGAAATTAGAGTGACGTGGGCCTGTCCGAACACCGCCAGCTGGTCTCTCATTGGTTCCCCGTCTTCCAGGTCATCCTTCGGACCACTTGCAGAGCCTACGAAAGAGGAGTGTCAAGACGCTGATCCTGCAAGTGGGGGAATTGTTAGTCAAGCGGCTGGAATGGCGGACGCTAGCACCCGGAGGTGAAAAATGAGGTGCGCTTTCGAAAGCTTTCCCGATCACACGGTGTACCATCCCCTGGGATTCCCATGAGTGGTTTGGCTGTAGGAAAGTTGCCTTGAACCTGGAGAGGTGGGACCCATGGAATGGGTAGCACGCAGGATAACTCTAGAGGCTCTGCCTTTGCTCCTCCAACCTCAGCAATCCTCTCAGCCTGAGGAGTATCCAGCCTTATGTCTTCTGCCGCTGTGGGTGTAGATGTGGTCAATCCTGGTTGCATCACAGCCCCTGCACGCTTTTTGGCAGAATTTCCCTCCCTCTCGCCGTGCTTCTTTCTTCTGTGTTTTGGAAATGTATTTTTAGAATGGGCTTTAGCTGATTTTCAGTGCTGTGTTGATGCCGCTTGACACACACTTGATTCACTTACAGAGAGATATCAATACTTAGGTTTTCAGATGCTGACGAGTCTGATATATTCTTCTGTGATGAATAGGAGCTGTTGAGTCCTGTTCACTGAGCAAGGAGTAGGTGGTGTCTATTATATATTTGCTTTTCCGACCGGTATCTGTGCTCATTTCCAAGTCGTGTTTTATGCATCACGCCACCTCACCTTTCCGCTTAAGCAGGCCTAAGTGTGTTTTCGAAAAGCGTGAGTCTGTTCTCTTTTGTCATTCGGGTCGTGGGTAGCGATTTGTACATTCCCTCTCTAAGTGATATCCCAAGTTTCTTTTTCTGTGGGACAGATTTCACTTAGCATCATCGTACCTCAATCCACTCATTATGCTGGAACCAGCCTTATGACATGGATTCCATGGCTGAGGGATATTCCCTCGTACCTAAGTAGCACAAATTCTTGGTCCATTTCTCTCTTCCCCGGCATTTGAAGGGTGTCCCGAAGTCGAGGTTGTTGTAAAGAGAGAAGCCCTAAACTTTGGGGTGCCTGCGTCTGGTTGATTTTTAGTTTTCCCAAGATATAGGCCCACGTGTGGAGGTGCCCTATGCTCTGTAGTTCTGTTCTGTACGTGTTTTAGGAACGAGCATACGCTTCTCCAGAGTGGCTGTTGGCATTTTGCGTCCCTCCCGGCAACTGAACAAGGCTCCCTTATCTCCTTGGCCTGTCCTGCCTTTCTGGTTTTTAGACATTTTCCGGATGGCTCTTTTGCCCGGGGGGGGGGAGTGAGATTTCTTTGTAGTGCCGATTTGCTCTCCCCGGGTGCTTGGTTGGCCAAAAAGGGCGTATGCGTTTTTTCCTGAATATATTCAGGAAAAAACGCATACGCCCTTTTTGGCCAACTGCATCATTGTCCACGTTCTGCCGCTTTTCCTGTGCTGGGAAGGCCATTCCCATCTACCTCCTGAACTCCGTTTCGTGCAATTCTGCCTTGCGTTCAAATCCCCTTCGTGGCCTTACCTCAGTATGTTTTTGGACGAGTGTTATCATTTAGAGCTCGGCAGGTTTGTGAAGTGCAGTGCCCCAGAGCTCCGTTTGGCAGCTCGCTTTGGTGTGAGCTGGCCGCAATAGTGCCAGATTGCTACAGGCCCTGTTGTGCTTGCGGCGAGGCAGGCCGAGCCTTTGGTGAATTCCTCTTCGTGATGGGAAATTAGAGTGACGTGGGCCTGTCCGAACACCGCCAGCTGGTCTCTCATTGGTTCCCCGTCTTCCAGGTCATCCTTCGGACCACTTGCAGAGCCTACGAAAGAGGAGTGTCAAGACGCTGATCCTGCAAGTGGGGGAATTGTTAGTCAAGCGGCTGGAATGGCGGACGCTAGCACCCGGAGGTGAAAAATGAGGTGCGCTTTCGAAAGCTTTCCCGATCACACGGTGTACCATCCCCTGGGATTCCCATGAGTGGTTTGGCTGTAGGAAAGTTGCCTTGAACCTGGAGAGGTGGGACCCATGGAATGGGTAGCACGCAGGATAACTCTAGAGGCTCTGCCTTTGCTCCTCCAACCTCAGCAATCCTCTCAGCCTGAGGAGTATCCAGCCTTATGTCTTCTGCCGCTGTGGGTGTCGATGTGGTCAATCCTGGTTGCATCACAGCCCCTGCACGCTTTTTGGCAGAATTTCCCTCCCTCTCGCCGTGCTTCTTTCTTCTGTGTTTTGGAAATGTATTTTTAGAATGGGCTTTAGCTGATTTTCAGTGCTGTGTTGATGCCGCTTGACACACACTTGATTCACTTACAGAGAGATATCAATACTTAGGTTTTCAGATGCTGACGAGTCTGATATATTCTTCTGTGATGAATAGGAGCTGTTGAGTCCTGTTCACTGAGCAAGGTGTAGGTGGTGTCTATTATATATTTGCTTTTCCGACCGGTATCTGTGCTCATTTCCAAGTCGTGTTTTATGCATCACGCCACCTCACCTTTCCGCTTAAGCAGGCCTAAGTGTGTTTTCGAAAAGCGTGAGTCTGTTCTCTTTTGTCATTCGGGTCGTGGGTAGCGATTTGTACATTCCCTCTCTAAGTGATATCCCAAGTTTCTTTTTCTGTGGGACAGATTTCACTTAGCATCATCGTACCTCAATCCACTCATTATGCTGGAACCAGCCTTATGACATGGATTCCATGGCTGAGGGATATTCCCTCGTACCTAAGTAGCACAAATTCTTGGTCCATTTCTCTCTTCCCCGGCAGATGAAGGGTGTCCCGAAGTCGAGGTTGTTGTAAAGAGAGAAGCCCTAAACTTTGGGGTGCCTGCGTCTGGTTGATTTTTAGTTTTCCCAAGATATAGGCCCACGTGTGGAGGTGCCCTATGCTCTGTGGTTCTGTTCTGTACGTGTTTTAGGAAGGAGCATACGCTTCTCCAGAGTGGCTGTTGGCATTTTGCGTCCCTCCCGGCAACTGAACAAGGCTCCCTTATCTCCTTGGCCTGTCCTGCCTTTCTGGTTTTTAGACATTTTCCGGATGGCTCTTTTGCCCGGGGGGGGAGTGAGATTTCTTTGTAGTGCCGATTTGCTCTCCCCGGGTGCTTGGTTGGCCAAAAAGGGCGTATGCGTTTTTTCCTGAATATATTCAGGAAAAAACGCATACGCCCTTTTTGGCCAACTGCATCATTGTCCACGTTCTGCCGCTTTTCCTGTGCTGGGAAGGCCATTCCCATCTACCTCCTGAACTCCGTTTCGTGCAATTCTGCCTTGCGTTCAAATCCCCTTCGTGGCCTTACCTCAGTATGTTTTTGGACGAGTGTTATCATTTAGAGCTCGGCAGGTTTGTGAAGTGCAGTGCCCCAGAGCTCCGTTTGGCAGCTCGCTTTGGTGTGAGCTGGCCGCAATAGCGCCAGATTGCTTCAGGCCCTGTTGTGCTTGCGGCGAGGCAGGCCGAGCCTTTGGTGAATTCCTCTTCGTGATGGGAAATTAGAGTGACGTGGGCCTGTCCGAACACCGCCAGCTGGTCTCTCATTGGTTCCCCGTCTTCCAGGTCATCCTTCGGACCACTTGCAGAGACTACGAAAGAGGAGTGTCAAGACGCTGATCCTGCAAGTGGGGGAATTGTTAGTCAAGCGGCTGGAATGGCGGACGCTAGCACCCGGAGGTGAAAAATGAGGTGCGCTTTCGAAAGCTTTCCCGATCACACGGTGTACCATCCCCTGGGATTCCCATGAGTGGTTTGGCTGTAGGAAAGTTGCCTTGAACCTGGAGAGGTGGGACCCATGGAATGGGTAGCACGCAGGATAACTCTAGAGGCTCTGCCTTTGCTCCTCCAACCTCAGCAATCCTCTCAGCCTGAGGAGTATCCAGCCTTATGTCTTCTGCCGCTGTGGGTGTAGATGTGGTCAATCCTGGTTGCATCACAGCCCCTGCACGCTTTTTGGCAGAATTTCCCTCCCTCTCGCCGTGCTTCTTTCTTCTGTGTTTTGGAAATGTATTTTTAGAATGGGCTTTAGCTGATTTTCAGTGCTGTGTTGATGCCGCTTGACACACACTTGATTCACTTACAGAGAGATATCAATACTTAGGTTTTCAGATGCTGACGAGTCTGATATATTCTTCTGTGATGAATAGGAGCTGTTGAGTCCTGTTCACTGAGCAAGGAGTAGGTGGTGTCTATTATATATTTGCTTTTCCGACCGGTATCTGTGCTCATTTCCAAGTCGTGTTTTATGCATCACGCCACCTCACCTTTCCGCTTAAGCAGGCCTAAGTGTGTTTTCGAAAAGCGTGAGTCTGTTCTCTTTTGTCATTCGGGTCGTGGGTAGCGATTTGTACATTCCCTCTCTAAGTGATATCCCAAGTTTCTTTTTCTGTGGGACAGATTTCACTTAGCATCATCGTACCTCAATCCAGTCATTATGCTGGAACCAGCCTTATGACATGGATTCCATGGCTGAGGGATATTCCCTCGTACCTAAGTAGCACAAATTCTTGGTCCATTTCTCTCTTCCCCGGCAGATGAAGGGTGTCCCGAAGTCGAGGTTGTTGTAAAGAGAGAAGCCCTAAACTTTGGGGTGCCTGCGTCTGGTTGATTTTTAGTTTTCCCAAGATATAGGCCCACGTGTGGAGGTGCCCTATGCTCTGTAGTTCTGTTCTGTACGTGTTTTAGGAACGAGCATACGCTTCTCCAGAGTGGCTGTTGGCATTTTGCGTCCCTCCCGGCAACTGAACAAGGCTCCCTTATCTCCTTGGCCTGTCCTGCCTTTCTGGTTTTTAGACATTTTCCGGATGGCTCTTTTGCCCGGGGGGGGGTGTGAGATTTCTTTGTAGTGCCGATTTGCTCTCCCCGGGTGCTTGGTTGGCCAAAAAGGGCGTATGCGTTTTTTCCTGAATATATTCAGGAAAAAACGCATACGCCCTTTTTGGCCAACTGCATCATTGTCCACGTTCTGCCGCTTTTCCTGTGCTGGGAAGGCCATTCCCATCTACCTCCTGAACTCCGTTTCGTGCAATTCTGCCTTGCGTTCAAATCCCCTTCGTGGCCTTACCTCAGTATGTTTTTGGACGAGTGTTATCATTTAGAGCTCGGCAGGTTTGTGAAGTGCAGTGCCCCAGAGCTCCGTTTGGCAGCTCGCTTTGGTGTGAGCTGGCCGCAATAGCGCCAGATTGCTTCAGGCCCTGTTGTGCTTGCGGCGAGGCAGGCCGAGCCTTTGGTGAATTCCTCTTCGTGATGGGAAATTAGAGTGACGTGGGCCTGTCCGAACACCGCCAGCTGGTCTCTCATTGGTTCCCCGTCTTCCAGGTCATCCTTCGGACCACTTGCAGAGACTACGAAAGAGGAGTGTCAAGACGCTGATCCTGCAAGTGGGGGAATTGTTAGTCAAGCGGCTGGAATGGCGGACGCTAGCACCCGGAGGTGAAAAATGAGGTGCGCTTTCGAAAGCTTTCCCGATCACACGGTGTACCATCCCCTGGGATTCCCATGAGTGGTTTGGCTGTAGGAAAGTTGCCTTGAACCTGGAGAGGTGGGACCCATGGAATGGGTAGCACGCAGGATAACTCTAGAGGCTCTGCCTTTGCTCCTCCAACCTCAGCAATCCTCTCAGCCTGAGGAGTATCCAGCCTTATGTCTTCTGCCGCTGTGGGTGTAGATGTGGTCAATCCTGGTTGCATCACAGCCCCTGCACGCTTTTTGGCAGAATTTCCCTCCCTCTCGCCGTGCTTCTTTCTTCTGTGTTTTGGAAATGTATTTTTAGAATGGGCTTTAGCTGATTTTCAGTGCTGTGTTGATGCCGCTTGACACACACTTGATTCACTTACAGAGAGATATCAATACTTAGGTTTTCAGATGCTGACGAGTCTGATATATTCTTCTGTGATGAATAGGAGCTGTTGAGTCCTGTTCACTGAGCAAGGAGTAGGTGGTGTCTATTATATATTTGCTTTTCCGACCGGTATCTGTGCTCATTTCCAAGTCGTGTTTTATGCATCACGCCACCTCACCTTTCCGCTTAAGCAGGCCTAAGTGTGTTTTCGAAAAGCGTGAGTCTGTTCTCTTTTGTCATTCGGGTCGTGGGTAGCGATTTGTACATTCCCTCTCTAAGTGATATCCCAAGTTTCTTTTTCTGTGGGACAGATTTCACTTAGCATCATCGTACCTCAATCCACTCATTATGCTGGAACCAGCCTTATGACATGGATTCCATGGCTGAGGGATATTCCCTCGTACCTAAGTAGCACAAATTCTTGGTCCATTTCTCTCTTCCCCGGCAGATGAAGGGTGTCCCGAAGTCGAGGTTGTTGTAAAGAGAGAAGCCCTAAACTTTGGGGTGCCTGCGTCTGGTTGATTTTTAGTTTTCCCAAGATATAGGCCCACGTGTGGAGGTGCCCTATGCTCTGTAGTTCTGTTCTGTACGTGTTTTAGGAACGAGCATACGCTTCTCCAGAGTGGCTGTTGGCATTTTGCGTCCCTCCCGGCAACTGAACAAGGCTCCCTTATCTCCTTGGCCTGTCCTGCCTTTCTGGTTTTTAGACATTTTCCGGATGGCTCTTTTGCCCGGGGGGGGGTGTGAGATTTCTTTGTAGTGCCGATTTGCTCTCCCCGGGTGCTTGGTTGGCCAAAAAGGGCGTATGCGTTTTTTCCTGAATATATTCAGGAAAAAACGCATACGCCCTTTTTGGCCAACTGCATCATTGTCCACGTTCTGCCGCTTTTCCTGTGCTGGGAAGGCCATTCCCATCTACCTCCTGAACTCCGTTTCGTGCAATTCTGCCTTGCGTTCAAATCCCCTTCGTGGCCTTACCTCAGTATGTTTTTGGACGAGTGTTATCATTTAGAGCTCGGCAGGTTTGTGAAGTGCAGTGCCCCAGAGCTCCGTTTGGCAGCTCGCTTTGGTGTGAGCTGGCCGCAATAGTGCCAGATTGCTACAGGCCCTGTTGTGCTTGCGGCGAGGCAGGCCGAGCCTTTGGTGAATTCCTCTTCGTGATGGGAAATTAGAGTGACGTGGGCCTGTCCGAACACCGCCAGCTGGTCTCTCATTGGTTCCCCGTCTTCCAGGTCATCCTTCGGACCACTTGCAGAGACTACGAAAGAGGAGTGTCAAGACGCTGATCCTGCAAGTGGGGGAATTGTTAGTCAAGCGGCTGGAATGGCGGACGCTAGCACCCGGAGGTGAAAAATGAGGTGCGCTTTCGAAAGCTTTCCCGATCACACGGTGTACCATCCCCTGGGATTCCCATGAGTGGTTTGGCTGTAGGAAAGTTGCCTTGAACCTGGAGAGGTGGGACCCATGGAATGGGTAGCACGCAGGATAACTCTAGAGGCTCTGCCTTTGCTCCTCCAACCTCAGCAATCCTCTCAGCCTGAGGAGTATCCAGCCTTATGTCTTCTGCCGCTGTGGGTGTAGATGTGGTCAATCCTGGTTGCATCACAGCCCCTGCACGCTTTTTGGCAGAATTTCCCTCCCTCTCGCCGTGCTTCTTTCTTCTGTGTTTTGGAAATGTATTTTTAGAATGGGCTTTAGCTGATTTTCAGTGCTGTGTTGATGCCGCTTGACACACACTTGATTCACTTACAGAGAGATATCAATACTTAGGTTTTCAGATGCTGACGAGTCTGATATATTCTTCTGTGATGAATAGGAGCTGTTGAGTCCTGTTCACTGAGCAAGGTGTAGGTGGTGTCTATTATATATTTGCTTTTCCGACCGGTATCTGTGCTCATTTCCAAGTCGTGTTTTATGCATCACGCCACCTCACCTTTCCGCTTAAGCAGGCCTAAGTGTGTTTTCGAAAAGCGTGAGTCTGTTCTCTTTTGTCATTCGGGTCGTGGGTAGCGATTTGTACATTCCCTCTCTAAGTGATATCCCAAGTTTCTTTTTCTGTGGGACAGATTTCACTTAGCATCATCGTACCTCAATCCACTCATTATGCTGGAACCAGCCTTATGACATGGATTCCATGGCTGAGGGATATTCCCTCGTACCTAAGTAGCACAAATTCTTGGTCCATTTCTCTCTTCCCCGGCAGATGAAGGGTGTCCCGAAGTCGAGGTTGTTGTAAAGAGAGAAGCCCTAAACTTTGGGGTGCCTGCGTCTGGTTGATTTTTAGTTTTCCCAAGATATAGGCCCACGTGTGGAGGTGCCCTATGCTCTGTGGTTCTGTTCTGTACGTGTTTTAGGAAGGAGCATACGCTTCTCCAGAGTGGCTGTTGGCATTTTGCGTCCCTCCCGGCAACTGAACAAGGCTCCCTTATCTCCTTGGCCTGTCCTGCCTTTCTGGTTTTTAGACATTTTCCGGATGGCTCTTTTGCCCGGGGGGGGAGTGAGATTTCTTTGTAGTGCCGATTTGCTCTCCCCGGGTGCTTGGTTGGCCAAAAAGGGCGTATGCGTTTTTTCCTGAATATATTCAGGAAAAAACGCATACGCCCTTTTTGGCCAACTGCATCATTGTCCACGTTCTGCCGCTTTTCCTGTGCTGGGAAGGCCATTCCCATCTACCTCCTGAACTCCGTTTCGTGCAATTCTGCCTTGCGTTCAAATCCCCTTCGTGGCCTTACCTCAGTATGTTTTTGGACGAGTGTTATCATTTAGAGCTCGGCAGGTTTGTGAAGTGCAGTGCCCCACAGCTCCGTTTGGCAGCTCGCTTTGGTGTGAGCTGGCCGCAATAGCGCCAGATTGCTTCAGGCCCTGTTGTGCTTGCGGCGAGGCAGGCCGAGCCTTTGGTGAATTCCTCTTCGTGATGGGAAATTAGAGTGACGTGGGCCTGTCCGAACACCGCCAGCTGGTCTCTCATTGGTTCCCCGTCTTCCAGGTCATCCTTCGGACCACTTGCAGAGCCTACGAAAGAGGAGTGTCAAGACGCTGATCCTGCAAGTGGGGGAATTGTTAGTCAAGCGGCTGGAATGGCGGACGCTAGCACCCGGAGGTGAAAAATGAGGTGCGCTTTCGAAAGCTTTCCCGATCACACGGTGTACCATCCCCTGGGATTCCCATGAGTGGTTTGGCTGTAGGAAAGTTGCCTTGAACCTGGAGAGGTGGGACCCATGGAATGGGTAGCACGCAGGATAACTCTAGAGGCTCTGCCTTTGCTCCTCCAACCTCAGCAATCCTCTCAGCCTGAGGAGTATCCAGCCTTATGTCTTCTGCCGCTGTGGGTGTAGATGTGGTCAATCCTGGTTGCATCACAGCCCCTGCACGCTTTTTGGCAGAATTTCCCTCCCTCTCGCCGTGCTTCTTTCTTCTGTGTTTTGGAAATGTATTTTTAGAATGGGCTTTAGCTGATTTTCAGTGCTGTGTTGATGCCGCTTGACACACACTTGATTCACTTACAGAGAGATATCAATACTTAGGTTTTCAGATGCTTACGAGTCTGATATATTCTTCTGTGATGAATAGGAGCTGTTGAGTCCTGTTCACTGAGCAAGGAGTAGGTGGTGTCTATTATATATTTGCTTTTCCGACCGGTATCTGTGCTCATTTCCAAGTCGTGTTGTATGCATCACGCCACCTCACCTTTCCGCTTAAGCAGGCCTAAGTGTGTTTTCGAAAAGCGTGAGTCTGTTCTCTTTTGTCATTCGGGTCGTGGGTAGCGATTTGTACATTCCCTCTCTAAGTGATATCCCAAGTTTCTTTTTCTGTGGGACAGATTTCACTTAGCATCATCGTACCTCAATCCACTCATTATGCTGGAACCAGCCTTATGACATGGATTCCATGGCTGAGGGATATTCCCTCGTACCTAAGTAGCACAAATTCTTGGTCCATTTCTCTCTTCCCCGGCAGATGAAGGGTGTCCCGAAGTCGAGGTTGTTGTAAAGAGAGAAGCCCTAAACTTTGGGGTGCCTGCGTCTGGTTGATTTTTAGTTTTCCCAAGATATAGGCCCACGTGTGGAGGTGCCCTATGCTCTGTGGTTCTGTTCTGTACGTGTTTTAGGAACGAGCATACGCTTCTCCAGAGTGGCTGTTGGCATTTTCCGTCCATCCCGGCAACTGAACAAGGATCCCTTATCTCCTTGGCCTGTCCTGCCTTTCTGGTTTTTAGACATTTTCCGGATGGCTCTTTTGCCCGGGGGGGGAGTGAGATTTCTTTGTAGTGCGGATTTGCTCTCCCCGGGTGCTTGGTTGGCCAAAAAGGGCGTATGCGTTTTTTCCTGAATATATTCAGGAAAAAACGCATACGCCCTTTTTGGCCAACTGCATCATTGTCCACGTTCTGCCGCTTTTCCTGTGCTGGGAAGGCCATTCCCATCTACCTCCTGAACTCCGTTTCGTGCAATTCTGCCTTGCGTTCAAATCCCCTTCGTGGCCTTACCTCAGTATGTTTTTGGACGAGTGTTATCATTTAGAGCTCGGCAGGTTTGTGAAGTGCAGTGCCCCAGAGCTCCGTTTGGCAGCTCGCTTTGGTGTGAGCTGGCCGCAATAGCGCCAGATTGCTTCAGGCCCTGTTGTGCTTGCGGCGAGGCAGGCCGAGCCTTTGGTGAATTCCTCTTCGTGATGGGAAATTAGAGTGACGTGGGCCTGTCCGAACACCGCCAGCTGGTCTCTCATTGGTTCCCCGTCTTCCAGGTCATCCTTCGGACCACTTGCAGAGCCTACGAAAGAGGAGTGTCAAGACGCTGATCCTGCAAGTGGGGGAATTGTTAGTCAAGCGGCTGGAATGGCGGACGCTAGCACCCGGAGGTGAAAAATGAGGTGCGCTTTCGAAAGCTTTCCCGATCACACGGTGTACCATCCCCTGGGATTCCCATGAGTGGTTTGGCTGTAGGAAAGTTGCCTTGAACCTGGAGAGGTGGGACCCATGGAATGGGTAGCACGCAGGATAACTCTAGAGGCTCTGCCTTTGCTCCTCCAACCTCAGCAATCCTCTCAGCCTGAGGAGTATCCAGCCTTATGTCTTCTGCCGCTGTGGGTGTAGATGTGGTCAATCCTGGTTGCATCACAGCCCCTGCACGCTTTTTGGCAGAATTTCCCTCCCTCTCGCCGTGCTTCTTTCTTCTGTGTTTTGGAAATGTATTTTTAGAATGGGCTTTAGCTGATTTTCAGTGCTGTGTTGATGCCGCTTGACACACACTTGATTCACTTACAGAGAGATATCAATACTTAGGTTTTCAGATGCTTACGAGTCTGATATATTCTTCTGTGATGAATAGGAGCTGTTGAGTCCTGTTCACTGAGCAAGGAGTAGGTGGTGTCTATTATATATTTGCTTTTCCGACCGGTATCTGTGCTCATTTCCAAGTCGTGTTGTATGCATCACGCCACCTCACCTTTCCGCTTAAGCAGGCCTAAGTGTGTTTTCGAAAAGCGTGAGTCTGTTCTCTTTTGTCATTCGGGTCGTGGGTAGCGATTTGTACATTCCCTCTCTAAGTGATATCCCAAGTTTCTTTTTCTGTGGGACAGATTTCACTTAGCATCATCGTACCTCAATCCACTCATTATGCTGGAACCAGCCTTATGACATGGATTCCATGGCTGAGGGATATTCCCTCGTACCTAAGTAGCACAAATTCTTGGTCCATTTCTCTCTTCCCCGGCAGATGAAGGGTGTCCCGAAGTCGAGGTTGTTGTAAAGAGAGAAGCCCTAAACTTTGGGGTGCCTGCGTCTGGTTGATTTTTAGTTTTCCCAAGATATAGGCCCACGTGTGGAGGTGCCCTATGCTCTGTGGTTCTGTTCTGTACGTGTTTTAGGAAGGAGCATACGCTTCTCCAGAGTGGCTGTTGGCATTTTGCGTCCCTCCCGGCAACTGAACAAGGCTCCCTTATCTCCTTGGCCTGTCCTGCCTTTCTGGTTTTTAGACATTTTCCGGATGGCTCTTTTGCCCGGGGGGGGAGTGAGATTTCTTTGTAGTGCCGATTTGCTCTCCCCGGGTGCTTGGTTGGCCAAAAAGGGCGTATGCGTTTTTTCCTGAATATATTCAGGAAAAAACGCATACGCCCTTTTTGGCCAACTGCATCATTGTCCACGTTCTGCCGCTTTTCCTGTGCTGGGAAGGCCATTCCCATCTACCTCCTGAACTCCGTTTCGTGCCATTCTGCCTTGCGTTCAAATCCCCTTCGTGGCCTTACCTCAGTATGTTTTTGGACGAGTGTTATCATTTAGAGCTCGGCAGGTTTGTGAAGTGCAGTGCCCCAGAGCTCCGTTTGGCAGCTCGCTTTGGTGTGAGCTGGCCGCAATAGCGCCAGATTGCTTCAGGCCCTGTTGTGCTTGCGGCGAGGCAGGCCGAGCCTTTGGTGAATTCCTCTTCGTGATGGGAAATTAGAGTGACGTGGGCCTGTCCGAACACCGCCAGCTGGTCTCTCATTGGTTCCCCGTCTTCCAGGTCATCCTTCGGACCACTTGCAGAGCCTACGAAAGAGGAGTGTCAAGACGCTGATCCTGCAAGTGGGGGAATTGTTAGTCAAGCGGCTGGAATGGCGGACGCTAGCACCCGGAGGTGAAAAATGAGGTGCGCTTTCGAAAGCTTTCCCGATCACACGGTGTACCATCCCCTGGGATTCCCATGAGTGGTTTGGCTGTAGGAAAGTTGCCTTGAACCTGGAGAGGTGGGACCCATGGAATGGGTAGCACGCAGGATAACTCTAGAGGCTCTGCCTTTGCTCCTCCAACCTCAGCAATCCTCTCAGCCTGAGGAGTATCCAGCCTTATGTCTTCTGCCGCTGTGGGTGTCGATGTGGTCAATCCTGGTTGCATCACAGCCCCTGCACGCTTTTTGGCAGAATTTCCCTCCCTCTCGCCGTGCTTCTTTCTTCTGTGTTTTGGAAATGTATTTTTAGAATGGGCTTTAGCTGATTTTCAGTGCTGTGTTGATGCCGCTTGACACACACTTGATTCACTTACAGAGAGATATCAATACTTAGGTTTTCAGATGCTGACGAGTCTGATATATTCTTCTGTGATGAATAGGAGCTGTTGAGTCCTGTTCACTGAGCAAGGAGTAGGTGGTGTCTATTATATATTTGCTTTTCCGACCGGTATCTGTGCTCATTTCCAAGTCGTGTTTTATGCATCACGCCACCTCACCTTTCCGCTTAAGCAGGCCTAAGTGTGTTTTCGAAAAGCGTGAGTCTGTTCTCTTTTGTCATTCGGGTCGTGGGTAGCGATTTGTACATTCCCTCTCTAAGTGATATCCCAAGTTTCTTTTTCTGTGGGACAGATTTCACTTAGCATCATCGTACCTCAATCCAGTCATTATGCTGGAACCAGCCTTATGACATGGATTCCATGGCTGAGGGATATTCCCTCGTACCTAAGTAGCACAAATTCTTGGTCCATTTCTCTCTTCCCCGGCAGATGAAGGGTGTCCCGAAGTCGAGGTTGTTGTAAAGAGAGAAGCCCTAAACTTTGGGGTGCCTGCGTCTGGTTGATTTTTAGTTTTCCCAAGATATAGGCCCACGTGTGGAGGTGCCCTATGCTCTGTGGTTCTGTTCTGTACGTGTTTTAGGAAGGAGCATACGCTTCTCCAGAGTGGCTGTTGGCATTTTGCGTCCCTCCCGGCAACTGAACAAGGCTCCCTTATCTCCTTGGCCTGTCCTGCCTTTCTGGTTTTTAGACATTTTCCGGATGGCTCTTTTGCCCGGGGGGGGAGTGAGATTTCTTTGTAGTGCCGATTTGCTCTCCCCGGGTGCTTGGTTGGCCAAAAAGGGCGTATGCGTTTTTTCCTGAATATATTCAGGAAAAAACGCATACGCCCTTTTTGGCCAACTGCATCATTGTCCACGTTCTGCCGCTTTTCCTGTGCTGGGAAGGCCATTCCCATCTACCTCCTGAACTCCGTTTCGTGCAATTCTGCCTTGCGTTCAAATCCCCTTCGTGGCCTTACCTCAGTATGTTTTTGGACGAGTGTTATCATTTAGAGCTCGGCAGGTTTGTGAAGTGCAGTGCCCCACAGCTCCGTTTGGCAGCTCGCTTTGGTGTGAGCTGGCCGCAATAGCGCCAGATTGCTTCAGGCCCTGTTGTGCTTGCGGCGAGGCAGGCCGAGCCTTTGGTGAATTCCTCTTCGTGATGGGAAATTAGAGTGACGTGGGCCTGTCCGAACACCGCCAGCTGGTCTCTCATTGGTTCCCCGTCTTCCAGGTCATCCTTCGGACCACTTGCAGAGCCTACGAAAGAGGAGTGTCAAGACGCTGATCCTGCAAGTGGGGGAATTGTTAGTCAAGCGGCTGGAATGGCGGACGCTAGCACCCGGAGGTGAAAAATGAGGTGCGCTTTCGAAAGCTTTCCCGATCACACGGTGTACCATCCCCTGGGATTCCCATGAGTGGTTTGGCTGTAGGAAAGTTGCCTTGAACCTGGAGAGGTGGGACCCATGGAATGGGTAGCACGCAGGATAACTCTAGAGGCTCTGCCTTTGCTCCTCCAACCTCAGCAATCCTCTCAGCCTGAGGAGTATCCAGCCTTATGTCTTCTGCCGCTGTGGGTGTAGATGTGGTCAATCCTGGTTGCATCACAGCCCCTGCACGCTTTTTGGCAGAATTTCCCTCCCTCTCGCCGTGCTTCTTTCTTCTGTGTTTTGGAAATGTATTTTTAGAATGGGCTTTAGCTGATTTTCAGTGCTGTGTTGATGCCGCTTGACACACACTTGATTCACTTACAGAGAGATATCAATACTTAGGTTTTCAGATGCTTACGAGTCTGATATATTCTTCTGTGATGAATAGGAGCTGTTGAGTCCTGTTCACTGAGCAAGGAGTAGGTGGTGTCTATTATATATTTGCTTTTCCGACCGGTATCTGTGCTCATTTCCAAGTCGTGTTGTATGCATCACGCCACCTCACCTTTCCGCTTAAGCAGGCCTAAGTGTGTTTTCGAAAAGCGTGAGTCTGTTCTCTTTTGTCATTCGGGTCGTGGGTAGCGATTTGTACATTCCCTCTCTAAGTGATATCCCAAGTTTCTTTTTCTGTGGGACAGATTTCACTTAGCATCATCGTACCTCAATCCACTCATTATGCTGGAACCAGCCTTATGACATGGATTCCATGGCTGAGGGATATTCCCTCGTACCTAAGTAGCACAAATTCTTGGTCCATTTCTCTCTTCCCCGGCAGATGAAGGGTGTCCCGAAGTCGAGGTTGTTGTAAAGAGAGAAGCCCTAAACTTTGGGGTGCCTGCGTCTGGTTGATTTTTAGTTTTCCCAAGATATAGGCCCACGTGTGGAGGTGCCCTATGCTCTGTGGTTCTGTTCTGTACGTGTTTTAGGAACGAGCATACGCTTCTCCAGAGTGGCTGTTGGCATTTTCCGTCCATCCCGGCAACTGAACAAGGATCCCTTATCTCCTTGGCCTGTCCTGCCTTTCTGGTTTTTAGACATTTTCCGGATGGCTCTTTTGCCCGGGGGGGGAGTGAGATTTCTTTGTAGTGCGGATTTGCTCTCCCCGGGTGCTTGGTTGGCCAAAAAGGGCGTATGCGTTTTTTCCTGAATATATTCAGGAAAAAACGCATACGCCCTTTTTGGCCAACTGCATCATTGTCCACGTTCTGCCGCTTTTCCTGTGCTGGGAAGGCCATTCCCATCTACCTCCTGAACTCCGTTTCGTGCAATTCTGCCTTGCGTTCAAATCCCCTTCGTGGCCTTACCTCAGTATGTTTTTGGACGAGTGTTATCATTTAGAGCTCGGCAGGTTTGTGAAGTGCAGTGCCCCAGAGCTCCGTTTGGCAGCTCGCTTTGGTGTGAGCTGGCCGCAATAGCGCCAGATTGCTTCAGGCCCTGTTGTGCTTGCGGCGAGGCAGGCCGAGCCTTTGGTGAATTCCTCTTCGTGATGGGAAATTAGAGTGACGTGGGCCTGTCCGAACACCGCCAGCTGGTCTCTCATTGGTTCCCCGTCTTCCAGGTCATCCTTCGGACCACTTGCAGAGCCTACGAAAGAGGAGTGTCAAGACGCTGATCCTGCAAGTGGGGGAATTGTTAGTCAAGCGGCTGGAATGGCGGACGCTAGCACCCGGAGGTGAAAAATGAGGTGCGCTTTCGAAAGCTTTCCCGATCACACGGTGTACCATCCCCTGGGATTCCCATGAGTGGTTTGGCTGTAGGAAAGTTGCCTTGAACCTGGAGAGGTGGGACCCATGGAATGGGTAGCACGCAGGATAACTCTAGAGGCTCTGCCTTTGCTCCTCCAACCTCAGCAATCCTCTCAGCCTGAGGAGTATCCAGCCTTATGTCTTCTGCCGCTGTGGGTGTAGATGTGGTCAATCCTGGTTGCATCACAGCCCCTGCACGCTTTTTGGCAGAATTTCCCTCCCTCTCGCCGTGCTTCTTTCTTCTGTGTTTTGGAAATGTATTTTTAGAATGGGCTTTAGCTGATTTTCAGTGCTGTGTTGATGCCGCTTGACACACACTTGATTCACTTACAGAGAGATATCAATACTTAGGTTTTCAGATGCTTACGAGTCTGATATATTCTTCTGTGATGAATAGGAGCTGTTGAGTCCTGTTCACTGAGCAAGGAGTAGGTGGTGTCTATTATATATTTGCTTTTCCGACCGGTATCTGTGCTCATTTCCAAGTCGTGTTGTATGCATCACGCCACCTCACCTTTCCGCTTAAGCAGGCCTAAGTGTGTTTTCGAAAAGCGTGAGTCTGTTCTCTTTTGTCATTCGGGTCGTGGGTAGCGATTTGTACATTCCCTCTCTAAGTGATATCCCAAGTTTCTTTTTCTGTGGGACAGATTTCACTTAGCATCATCGTACCTCAATCCAGTCATTATGCTGGAACCAGCCTTATGACATGGATTCCATGGCTGAGGGATATTCCCTCGTACCTAAGTAGCACAAATTCTTGGTCCATTTCTCTCTTCCCCGGCAGATGAAGGGTGTCCCGAAGTCGAGGTTGTTGTAAAGAGAGAAGCCCTAAACTTTGGGGTGCCTGCGTCTGGTTGATTTTTAGTTTTCCCAAGATATAGGCCCACGTGTGGAGGTGCCCTATGCTCTGTGGTTCTGTTCTGTACGTGTTTTAGGAACGAGCATACGCTTCTCCAGAGTGGCTGTTGGCATTTTCCGTCCATCCCGGCAACTGAACAAGGATCCCTTATCTCCTTGGCCTGTCCTGCCTTTCTGGTTTTTAGACATTTTCCGGATGGCTCTTTTGCCCGGGGGGGGAGTGAGATTTCTTTGTAGTGCCGATTTGCTCTCCCCGGGTGCTTGGTTGGCCAAAAAGGGCGTATGCGTTTTTTCCTGAATATATTCAGGAAAAAACGCATACGCCCTTTTTGGCCAACTGCATCATTGTCCACGTTCTGCCGCTTTTCCTGTGCTGGGAAGGCCATTCCCATCTACCTCCTGAACTCCGTTTCGTGCCATTCTGCCTTGCGTTCAAATCCCCTTCGTGGCCTTACCTCAGTATGTTTTTGGACGAGTGTTATCATTTAGAGCTCGGCAGGTTTGTGAAGTGCAGTGCCCCAGAGCTCCGTTTGGCAGCTCGCTTTGGTGTGAGCTGGCCGCAATAGCGCCAGATTGCTTCAGGCCCTGTTGTGCTTGCGGCGAGGCAGGCCGAGCCTTTGGTGAATTCCTCTTCGTGATGGGAAATTAGAGTGACGTGGGCCTGTCCGAACACCGCCAGCTGGTCTCTCATTGGTTCCCCGTCTTCCAGGTCATCCTTCGGACCACTTGCAGAGCCTACGAAAGAGGAGTGTCAAGACGCTGATCCTGCAAGTGGGGGAATTGTTAGTCAAGCGGCTGGAATGGCGGACGCTAGCACCCGGAGGTGAAAAATGAGGTGCGCTTTCGAAAGCTTTCCCGATCACACGGTGTACCATCCCCTGGGATTCCCATGAGTGGTTTGGCTGTAGGAAAGTTGCCTTGAACCTGGAGAGGTGGGACCCATGGAATGGGTAGCACGCAGGATAACTCTAGAGGCTCTGCCTTTGCTCCTCCAACCTCAGCAATCCTCTCAGCCTGAGGAGTATCCAGCCTTATGTCTTCTGCCGCTGTGGGTGTCGATGTGGTCAATCCTGGTTGCATCACAGCCCCTGCACGCTTTTTGGCAGAATTTCCCTCCCTCTCGCCGTGCTTCTTTCTTCTGTGTTTTGGAAATGTATTTTTAGAATGGGCTTTAGCTGATTTTCAGTGCTGTGTTGATGCCGCTTGACACACACTTGATTCACTTACAGAGAGATATCAATACTTAGGTTTTCAGATGCTGACGAGTCTGATATATTCTTCTGTGATGAATAGGAGCTGTTGAGTCCTGTTCACTGAGCAAGGAGTAGGTGGTGTCTATTATATATTTGCTTTTCCGACCGGTATCTGTGCTCATTTCCAAGTCGTGTTTTATGCATCACGCCACCTCACCTTTCCGCTTAAGCAGGCCTAAGTGTGTTTTCGAAAAGCGTGAGTCTGTTCTCTTTTGTCATTCGGGTCGTGGGTAGCGATTTGTACATTCCCTCTCTAAGTGATATCCCAAGTTTCTTTTTCTGTGGGACAGATTTCACTTAGCATCATCGTACCTCAATCCACTCATTATGCTGGAACCAGCCTTATGACATGGATTCCATGGCTGAGGGATATTCCCTCGTACCTAAGTAGCACAAATTCATGGTCCATTTCTCTCTTCCCCGGCAGATGAAGGGTGTCCCGAAGTCGAGGTTGTTGTAAAGAGAGAAGCCCTAAACTTTGGGGTGCCTGCGTCTGGTTGATTTTTAGTTTTCCCAAGATATAGGCCCACGTGTGGAGGTGCCCTATGCTCTGTGGTTCTGTTCTGTACGTGTTTTAGGAAGGAGCATACGCTTCTCCAGAGTGGCTGTTGGCATTTTGCGTCCCTCCCGGCAACTGAACAAGGCTCCCTTATCTCCTTGGCCTGTCCTGCCTTTCTGGTTTTTAGACATTTTCCGGATGGCTCTTTTGCCCGGGGGGGGGAGTGAGATTTCTTTGTAGTGCCGATTTGCTCTCCCCGGGTGCTTGGTTGGCCAAAAAGGGCGTATGCGTTTTTTCCTGAATATATTCAGGAAAAAACGCATACGCCCTTTTTGGCCAACTGCATCATTGTCCACGTTCTGCCGCTTTTCCTGTGCTGGGAAGGCCATTCCCATCTACCTCCTGAAATCCGTTTCGTGCAATTCTGCCTTGCGTTCAAATCCCCTTCGTGGCCTTACCTCAGTATGTTTTTGGACGAGTGTTATCATTTAGAGCTCGGCAGGTTTGTGAAGTGCAGTGCCCCAGAGCTCCGTTTGGCAGCTCGCTTTGGTGTGAGCTGGCCGCAATAGCGCCAGATTGCTTCAGGCCCTGTTGTGCTTGCGGCGAGGCAGGCCGAGCCTTTGGTGAATTCCTCTTCGTGATGGGAAATTAGAGTGACGTGGGCCTGTCCGAACACCGCCAGCTGGTCTCTCATTGGTTCCCCGTCTTCCAGGTCATCCTTCGGACCACTTGCAGAGCCTACGAAAGAGGAGTGTCAAGACGCTGATCCTGCAAGTGGGGGAATTGTTAGTCAAGCGGCTGGAATGGCGGACGCTAGCACCCGGAGGTGAAAAATGAGGTGCGCTTTCGAAAGCTTTCCCGATCACACGGTGTACCATCCCCTGGGATTCCCATGAGTGGTTTGGCTGTAGGAAAGTTGCCTTGAACCTGGAGAGGTGGGACCCATGGAATGGGTAGCACGCAGGATAACTCTAGAGGCTCTGCCTTTGCTCCTCCAACCTCAGCAATCCTCTCAGCCTGAGGAGTATCCAGCCTTATGTCTTCTGCCGCTGTGGGTGTCGATGTGGTCAATCCTGGTTGCATCACAGCCCCTGCACGCTTTTTGGCAGAATTTCCCTCCCTCTCGCCGTGCTTCTTTCTTCTGTGTTTTGGAAATGTATTTTTAGAATGGGCTTTAGCTGATTTTCAGTGCTGTGTTGATGCCGCTTGACACACACTTGATTCACTTACAGAGAGATATCAATACTTAGGTTTTCAGATGCTGACGAGTCTGATATATTCTTCTGTGATGAATAGGAGCTGTTGAGTCCTGTTCACTGAGCAAGGAGTAGGTGGTGTCTATTATATATTTGCTTTTCCGACCGGTATCTGTGCTCATTTCCAAGTCGTGTTTTATGCATCACGCCACCTCACCTTTCCGCTTAAGCAGGCCTAAGTGTGTTTTCGAAAAGCGTGAGTCTGTTCTCTTTTGTCATTCGGGTCGTGGGTAGCGATTTGTACATTCCCTCTCTAAGTGATATCCCAAGTTTCTTTTTCTGTGGGACAGATTTCACTTAGCATCATCGTACCTCAATCCACTCATTATGCTGGAACCAGCCTTATGACATGGATTCCATGGCTGAGGGATATTCCCTCGTACCTAAGTAGCACAAATTCTTGGTCCATTTCTCTCTTCCCCGGCAGATGAAGGGTGTCCCGAAGTCGAGGTTGTTGTAAAGAGAGAAGCCCTAAACTTTGGGGTGCCTGCGTCTGGTTGATTTTTAGTTTTCCCAAGATATAGGCCCACGTGTGGAGGTGCCCTATGCTCTGTGGTTCTGTTCTGTACGTGTTTTAGGAAGGAGCATACGCTTCTCCAGAGTGGCTGTTGGCATTTTGCGTCCCTCCCGGCAACTGAACAAGGCTCCCTTATCTCCTTGGCCTGTCCTGCCTTTCTGGTTTTTAGACATTTTCCGGATGGCTCTTTTGCCCGGGGGGGGAGTGAGATTTCTTTGTAGTGCCGATTTGCTCTCCCCGGGTGCTTGGTTGGCCAAAAAGGGCGTATGCGTTTTTTCCTGAATATATTCAGGAAAAAACGCATACGCCCTTTTTGGCCAACTGCATCATTGTCCACGTTCTGCCGCTTTTCCTGTGCTGGGAAGGCCATTCCCATCTACCTCCTGAACTCCGTTTCGTGCAATTCTGCCTTGCGTTCAAATCCCCTTCGTGGCCTTACCTCAGTATGTTTTTGGACGAGTGTTATCATTTAGAGCTCGGCAGGTTTGTGAAGTGCAGTGCCCCAGAGCTCCGTTTGGCAGCTCGCTTTGGTGTGAGCTGGCCGCAATAGCGCCAGATTGCTTCAGGCCCTGTTGTGCTTGCGGCGAGGCAGGCCGAGCCTTTGGTGAATTCCTCTTCGTGATGGGAAATTAGAGTGACGTGGGCCTGTCCGAACACCGCCAGCTGGTCTCTCATTGGTTCCCCGTCTTCCAGGTCATCCTTCGGACCACTTGCAGAGCCTACGAAAGAGGAGTGTCAAGACGCTGATCCTGCAAGTGGGGGAATTGTTAGTCAAGCGGCTGGAATGGCGGACGCTAGCACCCGGAGGTGAAAAATGAGGTGCGCTTTCGAAAGCTTTCCCGATCACACGGTGTACCATCCCCTGGGATTCCCATGAGTGGTTTGGCTGTAGGAAAGTTGCCTTGAACCTGGAGAGGTGGGACCCATGGAATGGGTAGCACGCAGGATAACTCTAGAGGCTCTGCCTTTGCTCCTCCAACCTCAGCAATCCTCTCAGCCTGAGGAGTATCCAGCCTTATGTCTTCTGCCGCTGTGGGTGTAGATGTGGTCAATCCTGGTTGCATCACAGCCCCTGCACGCTTTTTGGCAGAATTTCCCTCCCTCTCGCCGTGCTTCTTTCTTCTGTGTTTTGGAAATGTATTTTTAGAATGGGCTTTAGCTGATTTTCAGTGCTGTGTTGATGCCGCTTGACACACACTTGATTCACTTACAGAGAGATATCAATACTTAGGTTTTCAGATGCTGACGAGTCTGATATATTCTTCTGTGATGAATAGGAGCTGTTGAGTCCTGTTCACTGAGCAAGGAGTAGGTGGTGTCTATTATATATTTGCTTTTCCGACCGGTATCTGTGCTCATTTCCAAGTCGTGTTGTATGCATCACGCCACCTCACCTTTCCGCTTAAGCAGGCCTAAGTGTGTTTTCGAAAAGCGTGAGTCTGTTCTCTTTTGTCATTCGGGTCGTGGGTAGCGATTTGTACATTCCCTCTCTAAGTGATATCCCAAGTTTCTTTTTCTGTGGGACAGATTTCACTTAGCATCATCGTACCTCAATCCAGTCATTATGCTGGAACCAGCCTTATGACATGGATTCCATGGCTGAGGGATATTCCCTCGTACCTAAGTAGCACAAATTCTTGGTCCATTTCTCTCTTCCCCGGCAGATGAAGGGTGTCCCGAAGTCGAGGTTGTTGTAAAGAGAGAAGCCCTAAACTTTGGGGTGCCTGCGTCTGGTTGATTTTTAGTTTTCCCAAGATATAGGCCCACGTGTGGAGGTGCCCTATGCTCTGTGGTTCTGTTCTGTACGTGTTTTAGGAAGGAGCATACGCTTCTCCAGAGTGGCTGTTGGCATTTTGCGTCCCTCCCGGCAACTGAACAAGGCTCCCTTATCTCCTTGGCCTGTCCTGCCTTTCTGGTTTTTAGACATTTTCCGGATGGCTCTTTTGCCCGGGGGGGGAGTGAGATTTCTTTGTAGTGCCGATTTGCTCTCCCCGGGTGCTTGGTTGGCCAAAAAGGGCGTATGCGTTTTTTCCTGAATATATTCAGGAAAAAACGCATACGCCCTTTTTGGCCAACTGCATCATTGTCCACGTTCTGCCGCTTTTCCTGTGCTGGGAAGGCCATTCCCATCTACCTCCTGAACTCCGTTTCGTGCCATTCTGCCTTGCGTTCAAATCCCCTTCGTGGCCTTACCTCAGTATGTTTTTGGACGAGTGTTATCATTTAGAGCTCGGCAGGTTTGTGAAGTGCAGTGCCCCAGAGCTCCGTTTGGCAGCTCGCTTTGGTGTGAGCTGGCCGCAATAGCGCCAGATTGCTTCAGGCCCTGTTGTGCTTGCGGCGAGGCAGGCCGAGCCTTTGGTGAATTCCTCTTCGTGATGGGAAATTAGAGTGACGTGGGCCTGTCCGAACACCGCCAGCTGGTCTCTCATTGGTTCCCCGTCTTCCAGGTCATCCTTCGGACCACTTGCAGAGCCTACGAAAGAGGAGTGTCAAGACGCTGATCCTGCAAGTGGGGGAATTGTTAGTCAAGCGGCTGGAATGGCGGACGCTAGCACCCGGAGGTGAAAAATGAGGTGCGCTTTCGAAAGCTTTCCCGATCACACGGTGTACCATCCCCTGGGATTCCCATGAGTGGTTTGGCTGTAGGAAAGTTGCCTTGAACCTGGAGAGGTGGGACCCATGGAATGGGTAGCACGCAGGATAACTCTAGAGGCTCTGCCTTTGCTCCTCCAACCTCAGCAATCCTCTCAGCCTGAGGAGTATCCAGCCTTATGTCTTCTGCCGCTGTGGGTGTCGATGTGGTCAATCCTGGTTGCATCACAGCCCCTGCACGCTTTTTGGCAGAATTTCCCTCCCTCTCGCCGTGCTTCTTTCTTCTGTGTTTTGGAAATGTATTTTTAGAATGGGCTTTAGCTGATTTTCAGTGCTGTGTTGATGCCGCTTGACACACACTTGATTCACTTACAGAGAGATATCAATACTTAGGTTTTCAGATGCTGACGAGTCTGATATATTCTTCTGTGATGAATAGGAGCTGTTGAGTCCTGTTCACTGAGCAAGGAGTAGGTGGTGTCTATTATATATTTGCTTTTCCGACCGGTATCTGTGCTCATTTCCAAGTCGTGTTTTATGCATCACGCCACCTCACCTTTCCGCTTAAGCAGGCCTAAGTGTGTTTTCGAAAAGCGTGAGTCTGTTCTCTTTTGTCATTCGGGTCGTGGGTAGCGATTTGTACATTCCCTCTCTAAGTGATATCCCAAGTTTCTTTTTCTGTGGGACAGATTTCACTTAGCATCATCGTACCTCAATCCAGTCATTATGCTGGAACCAGCCTTATGACATGGATTCCATGGCTGAGGGATATTCCCTCGTACCTAAGTAGCACAAATTCTTGGTCCATTTCTCTCTTCCCCGGCAGATGAAGGGTGTCCCGAAGTCGGGGTTGTTGTAAAGAGAGAAGCCCTAAACTTTGGGGTGCCTGCGTCTGGTTGATTTTTAGTTTTCCCAAGATATAGGCCCACGTGTGGAGGTGCCCTATGCTCTGTGGTTCTGTTCTGTACGTGTTTTAGGAAGGAGCATACGCTTCTCCAGAGTGGCTGTTGGCATTTTGCGTCCCTCCCGGCAACTGAACAAGGCTCCCTTATCTCCTTGGCCTGTCCTGCCTTTCTGGTTTTTAGACATTTTCCGGATGGCTCTTTTGCCCGGGGGGGGAGTGAGATTTCTTTGTAGTGCCGATTTGCTCTCCCCGGGTGCTTGGTTGGCCAAAAAGGGCGTATGCGTTTTTTCCTGAATATATTCAGGAAAAAACGCATACGCCCTTTTTGGCCAACTGCATCATTGTCCACGTTCTGCCGCTTTTCCTGTGCTGGGAAGGCCATTCCCATCTACCTCCTGAACTCCGTTTCGTGCAATTCTGCCTTGCGTTCAAATCCCCTTCGTGGCCTTACCTCAGTATGTTTTTGGACGAGTGTTATCATTTAGAGCTCGGCAGGTTTGTGAAGTGCAGTGCCCCAGAGCTCCGTTTGGCAGCTCGCTTTGGTGTGAGCTGGCCGCAATAGCGCCAGATTGCTTCAGGCCCTGTTGTGCTTGCGGCGAGGCAGGCCGAGCCTTTGGTGAATTCCTCTTCGTGATGGGAAATTAGAGTGACGTGGGCCTGTCCGAACACCGCCAGCTGGTCTCTCATTGGTTCCCCGTCTTCCAGGTCATCCTTCGGACCACTTGCAGAGCCTACGAAAGAGGAGTGTCAAGACGCTGATCCTGCAAGTGGGGGAATTGTTAGTCAAGCGGCTGGAATGGCGGACGCTAGCACCCGGAGGTGAAAAATGAGGTGCGCTTTCGAAAGCTTTCCCGATCACACGGTGTACCATCCCCTGGGATTCCCATGAGTGGTTTGGCTGTAGGAAAGTTGCCTTGAACCTGGAGAGGTGGGACCCATGGAATGGGTAGCACGCAGGATAACTCTAGAGGCTCTGCCTTTGCTCCTCCAACCTCAGCAATCCTCTCAGCCTGAGGAGTATCCAGCCTTATGTCTTCTGCCGCTGTGGGTGTCGATGTGGTCAATCCTGGTTGCATCACAGCCCCTGCACGCTTTTTGGCAGAATTTCCCTCCCTCTCGCCGTGCTTCTTTCTTCTGTGTTTTGGAAATGTATTTTTAGAATGGGCTTTAGCTGATTTTCAGTGCTGTGTTGATGCCGCTTGACACACACTTGATTCACTTACAGAGAGATATCAATACTTAGGTTTTCAGATGCTGACGAGTCTGATATATTCTTCTGTGATGAATAGGAGCTGTTGAGTCCTGTTCACTGAGCAAGGAGTAGGTGGTGTCTATTATATATTTGCTTTTCCGACCGGTATCTGTGCTCATTTCCAAGTCGTGTTTTATGCATCACGCCACCTCACCTTTCCGCTTAAGCAGGCCTAAGTGTGTTTTCGAAAAGCGTGAGTCTGTTCTCTTTTGTCATTCGGGTCGTGGGTAGCGATTTGTACATTCCCTCTCTAAGTGATATCCCAAGTTTCTTTTTCTGTGGGACAGATTTCACTTAGCATCATCGTACCTCAATCCACTCATTATGCTGGAACCAGCCTTATGACATGGATTCCATGGCTGAGGGATATTCCCTCGTACCTAAGTAGCACAAATTCTTGGTCCATTTCTCTCTTCCCCGGCAGATGAAGGGTGTCCCGAAGTCGAGGTTGTTGTAAAGAGAGAAGCCCTAAACTTTGGGGTGCCTGCGTCTGGTTGATTTTTAGTTTTCCCAAGATATAGGCCCACGTGTGGAGGTGCCCTATGCTCTGTGGTTCTGTTCTGTACGTGTTTTAGGAAGGAGCATACGCTTCTCCAGAGTGGCTGTTGGCATTTTGCGTCCCTCCCGGCAACTGAACAAGGCTCCCTTATCTCCTTGGCCTGTCCTGCCTTTCTGGTTTTTAGACATTTTCCGGATGGCTCTTTTGCCCGGGGGGGGAGTGAGATTTCTTTGTAGTGCGGATTTGCTCTCCCCGGGTGCTTGGTTGGCCAAAAAGGGCGTATGCGTTTTTTCCTGAATATATTCAGGAAAAAACGCATACGCCCTTTTTGGCCAACTGCATCATTGTCCACGTTCTGCCGCTTTTCCTGTGCTGGGAAGGCCATTCCCATCTACCTCCTGAACTCCGTTTCGTGCAATTCTGCCTTGCGTTCAAATCCCCTTCGTGGCCTTACCTCAGTATGTTTTTGGACGAGTGTTATCATTTAGAGCTCGGCAGGTTTGTGAAGTGCAGTGCCCCAGAGCTCCGTTTGGCAGCTCGCTTTGGTGTGAGCTGGCCGCAATAGCGCCAGATTGCTTCAGGCCCTGTTGTGCTTGCGGCGAGGCAGGCCGAGCCTTTGGTGAATTCCTCTTCGTGATGGGAAATTAGAGTGACGTGGGCCTGTCCGAACACCGCCAGCTGGTCTCTCATTGGTTCCCCGTCTTCCAGGTCATCCTTCGGACCACTTGCAGAGCCTACGAAAGAGGAGTGTCAAGACGCTGATCCTGCAAGTGGGGGAATTGTTAGTCAAGCGGCTGGAATGGCGGACGCTAGCACCCGGAGGTGAAAAATGAGGTGCGCTTTCGAAAGCTTTCCCGATCACACGGTGTACCATCCCCTGGGATTCCCATGAGTGGTTTGGCTGTAGGAAAGTTGCCTTGAACCTGGAGAGGTGGGACCCATGGAATGGGTAGCACGCAGGATAACTCTAGAGGCTCTGCCTTTGCTCCTCCAACCTCAGCAATCCTCTCAGCCTGAGGAGTATCCAGCCTTATGTCTTCTGCCGCTGTGGGTGTAGATGTGGTCAATCCTGGTTGCATCACAGCCCCTGCACGCTTTTTGGCAGAATTTCCCTCCCTCTCGCCGTGCTTCTTTCTTCTGTGTTTTGGAAATGTATTTTTAGAATGGGCTTTAGCTGATTTTCAGTGCTGTGTTGATGCCGCTTGACACACACTTGATTCACTTACAGAGAGATATCAATACTTAGGTTTTCAGATGCTGACGAGTCTGATATATTCTTCTGTGATGAATAGGAGCTGTTGAGTCCTGTTCACTGAGCAAGGAGTAGGTGGTGTCTATTATATATTTGCTTTTCCGACCGGTATCTGTGCTCATTTCCAAGTCGTGTTTTATGCATCACGCCACCTCACCTTTCCGCTTAAGCAGGCCTAAGTGTGTTTTCGAAAAGCGTGAGTCTGTTCTCTTTTGTCATTCGGGTCGTGGGTAGCGATTTGTACATTCCCTCTCTAAGTGATATCCCAAGTTTCTTTTTCTGTGGGACAGATTTCACTTAGCATCATCGTACCTCAATCCAGTCATTATGCTGGAACCAGCCTTATGACATGGATTCCATGGCTGAGGGATATTCCCTCGTACCTAAGTAGCACAAATTCTTGGTCCATTTCTCTCTTCCCCGGCAGATGAAGGGTGTCCCGAAGTCGAGGTTGTTGTAAAGAGAGAAGCCCTAAACTTTGGGGTGCCTGCGTCTGGTTGATTTTTAGTTTTCCCAAGATATAGGCCCACGTGTGGAGGTGCCCTATGCTCTGTGGTTCTGTTCTGTACGTGTTTTAGGAAGGAGCATACGCTTCTCCAGAGTGGCTGTTGGCATTTTGCGTCCCTCCCGGCAACTGAACAAGGCTCCCTTATCTCCTTGGCCTGTCCTGCCTTTCTGGTTTTTAGACATTTTCCGGATGGCTCTTTTGCCCGGGGGGGGAGTGAGATTTCTTTGTAGTGCCGATTTGCTCTCCCCGGGTGCTTGGTTGGCCAAAAAGGGCGTATGCGTTTTTTCCTGAATATATTCAGGAAAAAACGCATACGCCCTTTTTGGCCAACTGCATCATTGTCCACGTTCTGCCGCTTTTCCTGTGCTGGGAAGGCCATTCCCATCTACCTCCTGAACTCCGTTTCGTGCCATTCTGCCTTGCGTTCAAATCCCCTTCGTGGCCTTACCTCAGTATGTTTTTGGACGAGTGTTATCATTTAGAGCTCGGCAGGTTTGTGAAGTGCAGTGCCCCAGAGCTCCGTTTGGCAGCTCGCTTTGGTGTGAGCTGGCCGCAATAGCGCCAGATTGCTTCAGGCCCTGTTGTGCTTGCGGCGAGGCAGGCCGAGCCTTTGGTGAATTCCTCTTCGTGATGGGAAATTAGAGTGACGTGGGCCTGTCCGAACACCGCCAGCTGGTCTCTCATTGGTTCCCCGTCTTCCAGGTCATCCTTCGGACCACTTGCAGAGCCTACGAAAGAGGAGTGTCAAGACGCTGATCCTGCAAGTGGGGGAATTGTTAGTCAAGCGGCTGGAATGGCGGACGCTAGCACCCGGAGGTGAAAAATGAGGTGCGCTTTCGAAAGCTTTCCCGATCACACGGTGTACCATCCCCTGGGATTCCCATGAGTGGTTTGGCTGTAGGAAAGTTGCCTTGAACCTGGAGAGGTGGGACCCATGGAATGGGTAGCACGCAGGATAACTCTAGAGGCTCTGCCTTTGCTCCTCCAACCTCAGCAATCCTCTCAGCCTGAGGAGTATCCAGCCTTATGTCTTCTGCCGCTGTGGGTGTCGATGTGGTCAATCCTGGTTGCATCACAGCCCCTGCACGCTTTTTGGCAGAATTTCCCTCCCTCTCGCCGTGCTTCTTTCTTCTGTGTTTTGGAAATGTATTTTTAGAATGGGCTTTAGCTGATTTTCAGTGCTGTGTTGATGCCGCTTGACACACACTTGATTCACTTACAGAGAGATATCAATACTTAGGTTTTCAGATGCTGACGAGTCTGATATATTCTTCTGTGATGAATAGGAGCTGTTGAGTCCTGTTCACTGAGCAAGGAGTAGGTGGTGTCTATTATATATTTGCTTTTCCGACCGGTATCTGTGCTCATTTCCAAGTCGTGTTTTATGCATCACGCCACCTCACCTTTCCGCTTAAGCAGGCCTAAGTGTGTTTTCGAAAAGCGTGAGTCTGTTCTCTTTTGTCATTCGGGTCGTGGGTAGCGATTTGTACATTCCCTCTCTAAGTGATATCCCAAGTTTCTTTTTCTGTGGGACAGATTTCACTTAGCATCATCGTACCTCAATCCAGTCATTATGCTGGAACCAGCCTTATGACATGGATTCCATGGCTGAGGGATATTCCCTCGTACCTAAGTAGCACAAATTCTTGGTCCATTTCTCTCTTCCCCGGCAGATGAAGGGTGTCCCGAAGTCGGGGTTGTTGTAAAGAGAGAAGCCCTAAACTTTGGGGTGCCTGCGTCTGGTTGATTTTTAGTTTTCCCAAGATATAGGCCCACGTGTGGAGGTGCCCTATGCTCTGTGGTTCTGTTCTGTACGTGTTTTAGGAAGGAGCATACGCTTCTCCAGAGTGGCTGTTGGCATTTTGCGTCCCTCCCGGCAACTGAACAAGGCTCCCTTATCTCCTTGGCCTGTCCTGCCTTTCTGGTTTTTAGACATTTTCCGGATGGCTCTTTTGCCCGGGGGGGGAGTGAGATTTCTTTGTAGTGCCGATTTGCTCTCCCCGGGTGCTTGGTTGGCCAAAAAGGGCGTATGCGTTTTTTCCTGAATATATTCAGGAAAAAACGCATACGCCCTTTTTGGCCAACTGCATCATTGTCCACGTTCTGCCGCTTTTCCTGTGCTGGGAAGGCCATTCCCATCTACCTCCTGAACTCCGTTTCGTGCAATTCTGCCTTGCGTTCAAATCCCCTTCGTGGCCTTACCTCAGTATGTTTTTGGACGAGTGTTATCATTTAGAGCTCGGCAGGTTTGTGAAGTGCAGTGCCCCAGAGCTCCGTTTGGCAGCTCGCTTTGGTGTGAGCTGGCCGCAATAGCGCCAGATTGCTTCAGGCCCTGTTGTGCTTGCGGCGAGGCAGGCCGAGCCTTTGGTGAATTCCTCTTCGTGATGGGAAATTAGAGTGACGTGGGCCTGTCCGAACACCGCCAGCTGGTCTCTCATTGGTTCCCCGTCTTCCAGGTCATCCTTCGGACCACTTGCAGAGCCTACGAAAGAGGAGTGTCAAGACGCTGATCCTGCAAGTGGGGGAATTGTTAGTCAAGCGGCTGGAATGGCGGACGCTAGCACCCGGAGGTGAAAAATGAGGTGCGCTTTCGAAAGCTTTCCCGATCACACGGTGTACCATCCCCTGGGATTCCCATGAGTGGTTTGGCTGTAGGAAAGTTGCCTTGAACCTGGAGAGGTGGGACCCATGGAATGGGTAGCACGCAGGATAACTCTAGAGGCTCTGCCTTTGCTCCTCCAACCTCAGCAATCCTCTCAGCCTGAGGAGTATCCAGCCTTATGTCTTCTGCCGCTGTGGGTGTCGATGTGGTCAATCCTGGTTGCATCACAGCCCCTGCACGCTTTTTGGCAGAATTTCCCTCCCTCTCGCCGTGCTTCTTTCTTCTGTGTTTTGGAAATGTATTTTTAGAATGGGCTTTAGCTGATTTTCAGTGCTGTGTTGATGCCGCTTGACACACACTTGATTCACTTACAGAGAGATATCAATACTTAGGTTTTCAGATGCTGACGAGTCTGATATATTCTTCTGTGATGAATAGGAGCTGTTGAGTCCTGTTCACTGAGCAAGGAGTAGGTGGTGTCTATTATATATTTGCTTTTCCGACCGGTATCTGTGCTCATTTCCAAGTCGTGTTTTATGCATCACGCCACCTCACCTTTCCGCTTAAGCAGGCCTAAGTGTGTTTTCGAAAAGCGTGAGTCTGTTCTCTTTTGTCATTCGGGTCGTGGGTAGCGATTTGTACATTCCCTCTCTAAGTGATATCCCAAGTTTCTTTTTCTGTGGGACAGATTTCACTTAGCATCATCGTACCTCAATCCAGTCATTATGCTGGAACCAGCCTTATGACATGGATTCCATGGCTGAGGGATATTCCCTCGTACCTAAGTAGCACAAATTCTTGGTCCAATTCTCTCTTCCCCGGCAGATGAAGGGTGTCCCGAAGTCGAGGTTGTTGTAAAGAGAGAAGCCCTAAACTTTGGGGTGCCTGCGTCTGGTTGATTTTTAGTTTTCCCAAGATATAGGCCCACGTGTGGAGGTGCCCTATGCTCTGTGGTTCTGTTCTGTACGTGTTTTAGGAAGGAGCATACGCTTCTCCAGAGTGGCTGTTGGCATTTTGCGTCCCTCCCGGCAACTGAACAAGGCTCCCTTATCTCCTTGGCCTGTCCTGCCTTTCTGGTTTTTAGACATTTTCCGGATGGCTCTTTTGCCCGGGGGGGGAGTGAGATTTCTTTGTAGTGCCGATTTGCTCTCCCCGGGTGCTTGGTTGGCCAAAAAGGGCGTATGCGTTTTTTCCTGAATATATTCAGGAAAAAACGCATACGCCCTTTTTGGCCAACTGCATCATTGTCCACGTTCTGCCGCTTTTCCTGTGCTGGGAAGGCCATTCCCATCTACCTCCTGAACTCCGTTTCGTGCAATTCTGCCTTGCGTTCAAATCCCCTTCGTGGCCTTACCTCAGTATGTTTTTGGACGAGTGTTATCATTTAGAGCTCGGCAGGTTTGTGAAGTGCAGTGCCCCAGAGCTCCGTTTGGCAGCTCGCTTTGGTGTGAGCTGGCCGCAATAGCGCCAGATTGCTTCAGGCCCTGTTGTGCTTGCGGCGAGGCAGGCCGAGCCTTTGGTGAATTCCTCTTCGTGATGGGAAATTAGAGTGACGTGGGCCTGTCCGAACACCGCCAGCTGGTCTCTCATTGGTTCCCCGTCTTCCAGGTCATCCTTCGGACCACTTGCAGAGCCTACGAAAGAGGAGTGTCAAGACGCTGATCCTGCAAGTGGGGGAATTGTTAGTCAAGCGGCTGGAATGGCGGACGCTAGCACCCGGAGGTGAAAAATGAGGTGCGCTTTCGAAAGCTTTCCCGATCACACGGTGTACCATCCCCTGGGATTCCCATGAGTGGTTTGGCTGTAGGAAAGTTGCCTTGAACCTGGAGAGGTGGGACCCATGGAATGGGTAGCACGCAGGATAACTCTAGAGGCTCTGCCTTTGCTCCTCCAACCTCAGCAATCCTCTCAGCCTGAGGAGTATCCAGCCTTATGTCTTCTGCCGCTGTGGGTGTAGATGTGGTCAATCCTGGTTGCATCACAGCCCCTGCACGCTTTTTGGCAGAATTTCCCTCCCTCTCGCCGTGCTTCTTTCTTCTGTGTTTTGGAAATGTATTTTTAGAATGGGCTTTAGCTGATTTTCAGTGCTGTGTTGATGCCGCTTGACACACACTTGATTCACTTACAGAGAGATATCAATACTTAGGTTTTCAGATGCTGACGAGTCTGATATATTCTTCTGTGATGAATAGGAGCTGTTGAGTCCTGTTCACTGAGCAAGGAGTAGGTGGTGTCTATTATATATTTGCTTTTCCGACCGGTATCTGTGCTCATTTCCAAGTCGTGTTTTATGCATCACGCCACCTCACCTTTCCGCTTAAGCAGGCCTAAGTGTGTTTTCGAAAAGCGTGAGTCTGTTCTCTTTTGTCATTCGGGTCGTGGGTAGCGATTTGTACATTCCCTCTCTAAGTGATATCCCAAGTTTCTTTTTCTGTGGGACAGATTTCACTTAGCATCATCGTACCTCAATCCACTCATTATGCTGGAACCAGCCTTATGACATGGATTCCATGGCTGAGGGATATTCCCTCGTACCTAAGTAGCACAAATTCTTGGTCCAATTCTCTCTTCCCCGGCAGATGAAGGGTGTCCCGAAGTCGGGGTTGTTGTAAAGAGAGAAGCCCTAAACTTTGGGGTGCCTGCGTCTGGTTGATTTTTAGTTTTCCCAAGATATAGGCCCACGTGTGGAGGTGCCCTATGCTCTGTGGTTCTGTTCTGTACGTGTTTTAGGAAGGAGCATACGCTTCTCCAGAGTGGCTGTTGGCATTTTGCGTCCCTCCCGGCAACTGAACAAGGCTCCCTTATCTCCTTGGCCTGTCCTGCCTTTCTGGTTTTTAGACATTTTCCGGATGGCTCTTTTGCCCGGGGGGGGAGTGAGATTTCTTTGTAGTGCCGATTTGCTCTCCCCGGGTGCTTGGTTGGCCAAAAAGGGCGTATGCGTTTTTTCCTGAATATATTCAGGAAAAAACGCATACGCCCTTTTTGGCCAACTGCATCATTGTCCACGTTCTGCCGCTTTTCCTGTGCTGGGAAGGCCATTCCCATCTACCTCCTGAACTCCGTTTCGTGCAATTCTGCCTTGCGTTCAAATCCCCTTCGTGGCCTTACCTCAGTATGTTTTTGGACGAGTGTTATCATTTAGAGCTCGGCAGGTTTGTGAAGTGCAGTGCCCCAGAGCTCCGTTTGGCAGCTCGCTTTGGTGTGAGCTGGCCGCAATAGCGCCAGATTGCTTCAGGCCCTGTTGTGCTTGCGGCGAGGCAGGCCGAGCCTTTGGTGAATTCCTCTTCGTGATGGGAAATTAGAGTGACGTGGGCCTGTCCGAACACCGCCAGCTGGTCTCTCATTGGTTCCCCGTCTTCCAGGTCATCCTTCGGACCACTTGCAGAGCCTACGAAAGAGGAGTGTCAAGACGCTGATCCTGCAAGTGGGGGAATTGTTAGTCAAGCGGCTGGAATGGCGGACGCTAGCACCCGGAGGTGAAAAATGAGGTGCGCTTTCGAAAGCTTTCCCGATCACACGGTGTACCATCCCCTGGGATTCCCATGAGTGGTTTGGCTGTAGGAAAGTTGCCTTGAACCTGGAGAGGTGGGACCCATGGAATGGGTAGCACGCAGGATAACTCTAGAGGCTCTGCCTTTGCTCCTCCAACCTCAGCAATCCTCTCAGCCTGAGGAGTATCCAGCCTTATGTCTTCTGCCGCTGTGGGTGTCGATGTGGTCAATCCTGGTTGCATCACAGCCCCTGCACGCTTTTTGGCAGAATTTCCCTCCCTCTCGCCGTGCTTCTTTCTTCTGTGTTTTGGAAATGTATTTTTAGAATGGGCTTTAGCTGATTTTCAGTGCTGTGTTGATGCCGCTTGACACACACTTGATTCACTTACAGAGAGATATCAATACTTAGGTTTTCAGATGCTGACGAGTCTGATATATTCTTCTGTGATGAATAGGAGCTGTTGAGTCCTGTTCACTGAGCAAGGAGTAGGTGGTGTCTATTATATATTTGCTTTTCCGACCGGTATCTGTGCTCATTTCCAAGTCGTGTTTTATGCATCACGCCACCTCACCTTTCCGCTTAAGCAGGCCTAAGTGTGTTTTCGAAAAGCGTGAGTCTGTTCTCTTTTGTCATTCGGGTCGTGGGTAGCGATTTGTACATTCCCTCTCTAAGTGATATCCCAAGTTTCTTTTTCTGTGGGACAGATTTCACTTAGCATCATCGTACCTCAATCCAGTCATTATGCTGGAACCAGCCTTATGACATGGATTCCATGGCTGAGGGATATTCCCTCGTACCTAAGTAGCACAAATTCTTGGTCCATTTCTCTCTTCCCCGGCAGATGAAGGGTGTCCCGAAGTCGAGGTTGTTGTAAAGAGAGAAGCCCTAAACTTTGGGGTGCCTGCGTCTGGTTGATTTTTAGTTTTCCCAAGATATAGGCCCACGTGTGGAGGTGCCCTATGCTCTGTGGTTCTGTTCTGTACGTGTTTTAGGAAGGAGCATACGCTTCTCCAGAGTGGCTGTTGGCATTTTGCGTCCCTCCCGGCAACTGAACAAGGCTCCCTTATCTCCTTGGCCTGTCCTGCCTTTCTGGTTTTTAGACATTTTCCGGATGGCTCTTTTGCCCGGGGGGGGAGTGAGATTTCTTTGTAGTGCCGATTTGCTCTCCCCGGGTGCTTGGTTGGCCAAAAAGGGCGTATGCGTTTTTTCCTGAATATATTCAGGAAAAAACGCATACGCCCTTTTTGGCCAACTGCATCATTGTCCACGTTCTGCCGCTTTTCCTGTGCTGGGAAGGCCATTCCCATCTACCTCCTGAACTCCGTTTCGTGCAATTCTGCCTTGCGTTCAAATCCCCTTCGTGGCCTTACCTCAGTATGTTTTTGGACGAGTGTTATCATTTAGAGCTCGGCAGGTTTGTGAAGTGCAGTGCCCCAGAGCTCCGTTTGGCAGCTCGCTTTGGTGTGAGCTGGCCGCAATAGCGCCAGATTGCTTCAGGCCCTGTTGTGCTTGCGGCGAGGCAGGCCGAGCCTTTGGTGAATTCCTCTTCGTGATGGGAAATTAGAGTGACGTGGGCCTGTCGGAACACCGCCAGCTGGTCTCTCATTGGTTCCCCGTCTTCCAGGTCATCCTTCGGACCACTTGCAGAGCCTACGAAAGAGGAGTGTCAAGACGCTGATCCTGCAAGTGGGGGAATTGTTAGTCAAGCGGCTGGAATGGCGGACGCTAGCACCCGGAGGTGAAAAATGAGGTGCGCTTTCGAAAGCTTTCCCGATCACACGGTGTACCATCCCCTGGGATTCCCATGAGTGGTTTGGCTGTAGGAAAGTTGCCTTGAACCTGGAGAGGTGGGACCCATGGAATGGGTAGCACGCAGGATAACTCTAGAGGCTCTGCCTTTGCTCCTCCAACCTCAGCAATCCTCTCAGCCTGAGGAGTATCCAGCCTTATGTCTTCTGCCGCTGTGGGTGTAGATGTGGTCAATCCTGGTTGCATCACAGCCCCTGCACGCTTTTTGGCAGAATTTCCCTCCCTCTCGCCGTGCTTCTTTCTTCTGTGTTTTGGAAATGTATTTTTAGAATGGGCTTTAGCTGATTTTCAGTGCTGTGTTGATGCCGCTTGACACACACTTGATTCACTTACAGAGAGATATCAATACTTAGGTTTTCAGATGCTGACGAGTCTGATATATTCTTCTGTGATGAATAGGAGCTGTTGAGTCCTGTTCACTGAGCAAGGAGTAGGTGGTGTCTATTATATATTTGCTTTTCCGACCGGTATCTGTGCTCATTTCCAAGTCGTGTTTTATGCATCACGCCACCTCACCTTTCCGCTTAAGCAGGCCTAAGTGTGTTTTCGAAAAGCGTGAGTCTGTTCTCTTTTGTCATTCGGGTCGTGGGTAGCGATTTGTACATTCCCTCTCTAAGTGATATCCCAAGTTTCTTTTTCTGTGGGACAGATTTCACTTAGCATCATCGTACCTCAATCCAGTCATTATGCTGGAACCAGCCTTATGACATGGATTCCATGGCTGAGGGATATTCCCTCGTACCTAAGTAGCACAAATTCTTGGTCCAATTCTCTCTTCCCCGGCAGATGAAGGGTGTCCCGAAGTCGAGGTTGTTGTAAAGAGAGAAGCCCTAAACTTTGGGGTGCCTGCGTCTGGTTGATTTTTAGTTTTCCCAAGATATAGGCCCACGTGTGGAGGTGCCCTATGCTCTGTGGTTCTGTTCTGTACGTGTTTTAGGAAGGAGCATACGCTTCTCCAGAGTGGCTGTTGGCATTTTGCGTCCCTCCCGGCAACTGAACAAGGCTCCCTTATCTCCTTGGCCTGTCCTGCCTTTCTGGTTTTTAGACATTTTCCGGATGGCTCTTTTGCCCGGGGGGGGAGTGAGATTTCTTTGTAGTGCCGATTTGCTCTCCCCGGGTGCTTGGTTGGCCAAAAAGGGCGTATGCGTTTTTTCCTGAATATATTCAGGAAAAAACGCATACGCCCTTTTTGGCCAACTGCATCATTGTCCACGTTCTGCCGCTTTTCCTGTGCTGGGAAGGCCATTCCCATCTACCTCCTGAACTCCGTTTCGTGCAATTCTGCCTTGCGTTCAAATCCCCTTCGTGGCCTTACCTCAGTATGTTTTTGGACGAGTGTTATCATTTAGAGCTCGGCAGGTTTGTGAAGTGCAGTGCCCCAGAGCTCCGTTTGGCAGCTCGCTTTGGTGTGAGCTGGCCGCAATAGCGCCAGATTGCTTCAGGCCCTGTTGTGCTTGCGGCGAGGCAGGCCGAGCCTTTGGTGAATTCCTCTTCGTGATGGGAAATTAGAGTGACGTGGGCCTGTCCGAACACCGCCAGCTGGTCTCTCATTGGTTCCCCGTCTTCCAGGTCATCCTTCGGACCACTTGCAGAGCCTACGAAAGAGGAGTGTCAAGACGCTGATCCTGCAAGTGGGGGAATTGTTAGTCAAGCGGCTGGAATGGCGGACGCTAGCACCCGGAGGTGAAAAATGAGGTGCGCTTTCGAAAGCTTTCCCGATCACACGGTGTACCATCCCCTGGGATTCCCATGAGTGGTTTGGCTGTAGGAAAGTTGCCTTGAACCTGGAGAGGTGGGACCCATGGAATGGGTAGCACGCAGGATAACTCTAGAGGCTCTGCCTTTGCTCCTCCAACCTCAGCAATCCTCTCAGCCTGAGGAGTATCCAGCCTTATGTCTTCTGCCGCTGTGGGTGTAGATGTGGTCAATCCTGGTTGCATCACAGCCCCTGCACGCTTTTTGGCAGAATTTCCCTCCCTCTCGCCGTGCTTCTTTCTTCTGTGTTTTGGAAATGTATTTTTAGAATGGGCTTTAGCTGATTTTCAGTGCTGTGTTGATGCCGCTTGACACACACTTGATTCACTTACAGAGAGATATCAATACTTAGGTTTTCAGATGCTGACGAGTCTGATATATTCTTCTGTGATGAATAGGAGCTGTTGAGTCCTGTTCACTGAGCAAGGAGTAGGTGGTGTCTATTATATATTTGCTTTTCCGACCGGTATCTGTGCTCATTTCCAAGTCGTGTTTTATGCATCACGCCACCTCACCTTTCCGCTTAAGCAGGCCTAAGTGTGTTTTCGAAAAGCGTGAGTCTGTTCTCTTTTGTCATTCGGGTCGTGGGTAGCGATTTGTACATTCCCTCTCTAAGTGATATCCCAAGTTTCTTTTTCTGTGGGACAGATTTCACTTAGCATCATCGTACCTCAATCCAGTCATTATGCTGGAACCAGCCTTATGACATGGATTCCATGGCTGAGGGATATTCCCTCGTACCTAAGTAGCACAAATTCTTGGTCCAATTCTCTCTTCCCCGGCAGATGAAGGGTGTCCCGAAGTCGAGGTTGTTGTAAAGAGAGAAGCCCTAAACTTTGGGGTGCCTGCGTCTGGTTGATTTTTAGTTTTCCCAAGATATAGGCCCACGTGTGGAGGTGCCCTATGCTCTGTGGTTCTGTTCTGTACGTGTTTTAGGAAGGAGCATACGCTTCTCCAGAGTGGCTGTTGGCATTTTGCGTCCCTCCCGGCAACTGAACAAGGCTCCCTTATCTCCTTGGCCTGTCCTGCCTTTCTGGTTTTTAGACATTTTCCGGATGGCTCTTTTGCCCGGGGGGGGAGTGAGATTTCTTTGTAGTGCCGATTTGCTCTCCCCGGGTGCTTGGTTGGCCAAAAAGGGCGTATGCGTTTTTTCCTGAATATATTCAGGAAAAAACGCATACGCCCTTTTTGGCCAACTGCATCATTGTCCACGTTCTGCCGCTTTTCCTGTGCTGGGAAGGCCATTCCCATCTACCTCCTGAACTCCGTTTCGTGCAATTCTGCCTTGCGTTCAAATCCCCTTCGTGGCCTTACCTCAGTATGTTTTTGGACGAGTGTTATCATTTAGAGCTCGGCAGGTTTGTGAAGTGCAGTGCCCCAGAGCTCCGTTTGGCAGCTCGCTTTGGTGTGAGCTGGCCGCAATAGCGCCAGATTGCTTCAGGCCCTGTTGTGCTTGCGGCGAGGCAGGCCGAGCCTTTGGTGAATTCCTCTTCGTGATGGGAAATTAGAGTGACGTGGGCCTGTCCGAACACCGCCAGCTGGTCTCTCATTGGTTCCCCGTCTTCCAGGTCATCCTTCGGACCACTTGCAGAGCCTACGAAAGAGGAGTGTCAAGACGCTGATCCTGCAAGTGGGGGAATTGTTAGTCAAGCGGCTGGAATGGCGGACGCTAGCACCCGGAGGTGAAAAATGAGGTGCGCTTTCGAAAGCTTTCCCGATCACACGGTGTACCATCCCCTGGGATTCCCATGAGTGGTTTGGCTGTAGGAAAGTTGCCTTGAACCTGGAGAGGTGGGACCCATGGAATGGGTAGCACGCAGGATAACTCTAGAGGCTCTGCCTTTGCTCCTCCAACCTCAGCAATCCTCTCAGCCTGAGGAGTATCCAGCCTTATGTCTTCTGCCGCTGTGGGTGTAGATGTGGTCAATCCTGGTTGCATCACAGCCCCTGCACGCTTTTTGGCAGAATTTCCCTCCCTCTCGCCGTGCTTCTTTCTTCTGTGTTTTGGAAATGTATTTTTAGAATGGGCTTTAGCTGATTTTCAGTGCTGTGTTGATGCCGCTTGACACACACTTGATTCACTTACAGAGAGATATCAATACTTAGGTTTTCAGATGCTGACGAGTCTGATATATTCTTCTGTGATGAATAGGAGCTGTTGAGTCCTGTTCACTGAGCAAGGAGTAGGTGGTGTCTATTATATATTTGCTTTTCCGACCGGTATCTGTGCTCATTTCCAAGTCGTGTTTTATGCATCACGCCACCTCACCTTTCCGCTTAAGCAGGCCTAAGTGTGTTTTCGAAAAGCGTGAGTCTGTTCTCTTTTGTCATTCGGGTCGTGGGTAGCGATTTGTACATTCCCTCTCTAAGTGATATCCCAAGTTTCTTTTTCTGTGGGACAGATTTCACTTAGCATCATCGTACCTCAATCCACTCATTATGCTGGAACCAGCCTTATGACATGGATTCCATGGCTGAGGGATATTCCCTCGTACCTAAGTAGCACAAATTCTTGGTCCATTTCTCTCTTCCCCGGCAGATGAAGGGTGTCCCGAAGTCGAGGTTGTTGTAAAGAGAGAAGCCCTAAACTTTGGGGTGCCTGCGTCTGGTTGATTTTTAGTTTTCCCAAGATATAGGCCCACGTGTGGAGGTGCCCTATGCTCTGTGGTTCTGTTCTGTACGTGTTTTAGGAACGAGCATACGCTTCTCCAGAGTGGCTGTTGGCATTTTGCGTCCCTCCCGGCAACTGAACAAGGCTCCCTTATCTCCTTGGCCTGTCCTGCCTTTCTGGTTTTTAGACATTTTCCGGATGGCTCTTTTGCCCGGGGGGGGAGTGAGATTTCTTTGTAGTGCCGATTTGCTCTCCCCGGGTGCTTGGTTGGCCAAAAAGGGCGTATGCGTTTTTTCCTGAATATATTCAGGAAAAAACGCATACGCCCTTTTTGGCCAACTGCATCATTGTCCACGTTCTGCCGCTTTTCCTGTGCTGGGAAGGCCATTCCCATCTACCTCCTGAACTCCGTTTCGTGCAATTCTGCCTTGCGTTCAAATCCCCTTCGTGGCCTTACCTCAGTATGTTTTTGGACGAGTGTTATCATTTAGAGCTCGGCAGGTTTGTGAAGTGCAGTGCCCCAGAGCTCCGTTTGGCAGCTCGCTTTGGTGTGAGCTGGCCGCAATAGCGCCAGATTGCTTCAGGCCCTGTTGTGCTTGCGGCGAGGCAGGCCGAGCCTTTGGTGAATTCCTCTTCGTGATGGGAAATTAGAGTGACGTGGGCCTGTCCGAACACCGCCAGCTGGTCTCTCATTGGTTCCCCGTCTTCCAGGTCATCCTTCGGACCACTTGCAGAGCCTACGAAAGAGGAGTGTCAAGACGCTGATCCTGCAAGTGGGGGAATTGTTAGTCAAGCGGCTGGAATGGCGGACGCTAGCACCCGGAGGTGAAAAATGAGGTGCGCTTTCGAAAGCTTTCCCGATCACACGGTGTACCATCCCCTGGGATTCCCATGAGTGGTTTGGCTGTAGGAAAGTTGCCTTGAACCTGGAGAGGTGGGACCCATGGAATGGGTAGCACGCAGGATAACTCTAGAGGCTCTGCCTTTGCTCCTCCAACCTCAGCAATCCTCTCAGCCTGAGGAGTATCCAGCCTTATGTCTTCTGCCGCTGTGGGTGTAGATGTGGTCAATCCTGGTTGCATCACAGCCCCTGCACGCTTTTTGGCAGAATTTCCCTCCCTCTCGCCGTGCTTCTTTCTTCTGTGTTTTGGAAATGTATTTTTAGAATGGGCTTTAGCTGATTTTCAGTGCTGTGTTGATGCCGCTTGACACACACTTGATTCACTTACAGAGAGATATCAATACTTAGGTTTTCAGATGCTGACGAGTCTGATATATTCTTCTGTGATGAATAGGAGCTGTTGAGTCCTGTTCACTGAGCAAGGAGTAGGTGGTGTCTATTATATATTTGCTTTTCCGACCGGTATCTGTGCTCATTTCCAAGTCGTGTTTTATGCATCACGCCACCTCACCTTTCCGCTTAAGCAGGCCTAAGTGTGTTTTCGAAAAGCGTGAGTCTGTTCTCTTTTGTCATTCGGGTCGTGGGTAGCGATTTGTACATTCCCTCTCTAAGTGATATCCCAAGTTTCTTTTTCTGTGGGACAGATTTCACTTAGCATCATCGTACCTCAATCCAGTCATTATGCTGGAACCAGCCTTATGACATGGATTCCATGGCTGAGGGATATTCCCTCGTACCTAAGTAGCACAAATTCTTGGTCCAATTCTCTCTTCCCCGGCAGATGAAGGGTGTCCCGAAGTCGAGGTTGTTGTAAAGAGAGAAGCCCTAAACTTTGGGGTGCCTGCGTCTGGTTGATTTTTAGTTTTCCCAAGATATAGGCCCACGTGTGGAGGTGCCCTATGCTCTGTGGTTCTGTTCTGTACGTGTTTTAGGAAGGAGCATACGCTTCTCCAGAGTGGCTGTTGGCATTTTGCGTCCCTCCCGGCAACTGAACAAGGCTCCCTTATCTCCTTGGCCTGTCCTGCCTTTCTGGTTTTTAGACATTTTCCGGATGGCTCTTTTGCCCGGGGGGGGAGTGAGATTTCTTTGTAGTGCCGATTTGCTCTCCCCGGGTGCTTGGTTGGCCAAAAAGGGCGTATGCGTTTTTTCCTGAATATATTCAGGAAAAAACGCATACGCCCTTTTTGGCCAACTGCATCATTGTCCACGTTCTGCCGCTTTTCCTGTGCTGGGAAGGCCATTCCCATCTACCTCCTGAACTCCGTTTCGTGCAATTCTGCCTTGCGTTCAAATCCCCTTCGTGGCCTTACCTCAGTATGTTTTTGGACGAGTGTTATCATTAGAGCTCGGCAGGTTTGTGAAGTGCAGTGCCCCAGAGCTCCGTTTGGCAGCTCGCTTTGGTGTGAGCTGGCCGCAATAGCGCCAGATTGCTTCAGGCCCTGTTGTGCTTGCGGCGAGGCAGGCCGAGCCTTTGGTGAATTCCTCTTCGTGATGGGAAATTAGAGTGACGTGGGCCTGTCCGAACACCGCCAGCTGGTCTCTCATTGGTTCCCCGTCTTCCAGGTCATCCTTCGGACCACTTGCAGAGCCTACGAAAGAGGAGTGTCAAGACGCTGATCCTGCAAGTGGGGGAATTGTTAGTCAAGCGGCTGGAATGGCGGACGCTAGCACCCGAGGTGAAAAATGAGGTGCGCTTTCGAAAGCTTTCCCGATCACACGGTGTACCATCCCCTGGGATTCCCATGAGTGGTTTGGCTGTAGGAAAGTTGCCTTGAACCTGGAGAGGTGGGACCCATGGAATGGGTAGCACGCAGGATAACTCTAGAGGCTCTGCCTTTGCTCCTCCAACCTCAGCAATCCTCTCAGCCTGAGGAGTATCCAGCCTTATGTCTTCTGCCGCTGTGGGTGTAGATGTGGTCAATCTGGTTGCATCACAGCCCCTGCACGCTTTTTGGCAGAATTTCCCTCCCTCTCGCCGTGCTTCTTTCTTCTGTGTTTTGGAAATGTATTTTTAGAATGGGCTTTAGCTGATTTTCAGTGCTGTGTTGATGCCGCTTGACACACACTTGATTCACTTACAGAGAGATATCAATACTTAGGTTTTCAGATGCTGACGAGTCTGATATATTCTTCTGTGATGAATAGGAGCTGTTGAGTCCTGTTCACTGAGCAAGGAGTAGGTGGTGTCTATTATATATTTGCTTTCCGACCGGTATCTGTGCTCATTTCCAAGTCGTGTTTTATGCATCACGCCACCTCACCTTTCCGCTTAAGCAGGCCTAAGTGTGTTTTCGAAAAGCGTGAGTCTGTTCTCTTTTGTCATTCGGGTCGTGGGTAGCGATTTGTACATTCCCTCTCTAAGTGATATCCCAAGTTTCTTTTTCTGTGGGACAGATTTCACTTAGCATCATCGTACCTCAATCCACTCATTATGCTGGAACCAGCCTTATGACATGATTCCATGGCTGAGGGATATTCCCTCGTACCTAAGTAGCACAAATTCTTGGTCCATTTCTCTCTTCCCCGGCAGATGAAGGGTGTCCCGAAGTCGAGGTTGTTGTAAAGAGAGAAGCCTAAACTTTGGGGTGCCTGCGTCTGGTTGATTTTTAGTTTTCCCAAGATATAGGCCCACGTGTGGAGGTGCCCTATGCTCTGTGGTTCTGTTCTGTACGTGTTTTAGGAAGGAGCATACGCTTCTCCAGAGTGGCTGTTGGCATTTTGCGTCCCTCCCGGCAACTGAACAAGGCTCCCTTATCTCCTTGGCCTGTCCTGCCTTTCTGGTTTTTAGACATTTTCCGGATGGCTCTTTTGCCCGGGGGGGGAGTGAGATTTCTTTGTAGTGCCGATTTGCTCTCCCCGGGTGCTTGGTTGGCCAAAAAGGGCGTATGCGTTTTTTCCTGAATATATTCAGGAAAAAACGCATACGCCCTTTTTGGCCAACTGCATCATTGTCCACGTTCTGCCGCTTTTCCTGTGCTGGGAAGGCCATTCCCATCTACCTCCTGAACTCCGTTTCGTGCAATTCTGCCTTGCGTTCAAATCCCCTTCGTGGCCTTACCTCAGTATGTTTTTGGACGAGTGTTATCATTTAGAGCTCGGCAGGTTTGTGAAGTGCAGTGCCCCAGAGCTCCGTTTGGCAGCTCGCTTTGGTGTGAGCTGGCCGCAATAGCGCCAGATTGCTTCAGGCCCTGTTGTGCTTGCGGCGAGGCAGGCCGAGCCTTTGGTGAATTCCTCTTCGTGATGGGAAATTAGAGTGACGTGGGCCTGTCCGAACACCGCCAGCTGGTCTCTCATTGGTTCCCCGTCTTCCAGGTCATCCTTCGGACCACTTGCAGAGCCTACGAAAGAGGAGTGTCAAGACGCTGATCCTGCAAGTGGGGGAATTGTTAGTCAAGCGGCTGGAATGGCGGACGCTAGCACCCGGAGGTGAAAAATGAGGTGCGCTTTCGAAAGCTTTCCCGCATCACACGGTGTACCATCCCCTGGGATTCCCATGAGTGGTTTGGCTGTAGGAAAGTTGCCTTGAACCTGGAGAGGTGGGACCCATGGAATGGGTAGCACGCAGGATAACTCTAGAGGCTCTGCCTTTGCTCCTCCAACCTCAGCAATCCTCTCAGCCTGAGGAGTATCCAGCCTTATGTCTTCTGCCGCTGTGGGTGTAGATGTGGTCAATCCTGGTTGCATCACAGCCCCTGCACGCTTTTTGGCAGAATTTCCCTCCCTCTCGCCGTGCTTCTTTCTTCTGTGTTTTGGAAATGTATTTTTAGAATGGGCTTTAGCTGATTTTCAGTGCTGTGTTGATGCCGCTTGACACACACTTGATTCACTTACAGAGAGATATCAATACTTAGGTTTTCAGATGCTGACGAGTCTGATATATTCTTCTGTGATGAATAGGAGCTGTTGAGTCCTGTTCACTGAGCAAGGAGTAGGTGGTGTCTATTATATATTTGCTTTTCCGACCGGTATCTGTGCTCATTTCCAAGTCGTGTTGTTATGCATCACGCCACCTCACCTTTCCGCTTAAGCAGGCCTAAGTGTGTTTTCGAAAAAGCGTGAGTCTGTTCTCTTTTGTCATTCGGGTCGTGGGTAGCGATTTGTACATTCCCTCTCTAAGTGATATCCCAAGTTTCTTTTTCTGTGGGACAGATTTCACTTAGCATCATCGTACCTCAATCCACTCATTATGCTGGAACCAGCCTTATGACATGGATTCCATGGCTGAGGGATATTCCCTCGTACCTAAGTAGCACAAATTCTTGGTCCATTTCTCTCTTCCCCGGCAGATGAAGGGTGTCCCGAAGTCGAGGTTGTTGTAAAGAGAGAAGCCCTAAACTTTGGGGTGCCTGCGTCTGGTTGATTTTTAGTTTTCCCAAGATATAGGCCCACGTGTGGAGGTGCCCTATGCTCTGTGGTTCTGTTCTGTACGTGTTTTAGGAAGGAGCATACGCTTCTCCAGAGTGGCTGTTGGCATTTTGCGTCCCTCCCGGCAACTGAACAAGGCTCCCTTATCTCCTTGGCCTGTCCTGCCTTTCTGGTTTTTAGACATTTTCCGGATGGCTCTTTTGCCCGGGGGGGAGTGAGATTTCTTTGTAGTGCCGATTTGCTCTCCCGGGGTGCTTGGTTGGCCAAAAAGGGCGTATGCGTTTTTTCCTGAATATATTCAGGAAAAAACGCATACGCCCTTTTTGGCCAACTGCATCATTGTCCACGTTCTGCCGCTTTTCCTGTGCTGGGAAGGCCATTCCCATCTACCTCCTGAACTCCGTTTCGTGCAATTCTGCCTTGCGTTCAAATCCCCTTCGTGGCCTTACCTCAGTATGTTTTTGGACGAGTGTTATCATTTAGAGCTCGGCAGGTTTGTGAAGTGCAGTGCCCAGAGCTCCGTTTGGCAGCTCGCTTTGGTGTGAGCTGGCCGCAATAGCGCCAGATTGCTTCAGGCCCTGTTGTGCTTGCGGCGAGGCAGGCCGAGCCTTTGGTGAATTCCTCTTCGTGATGGGAAATTAGAGTGACGTGGGCCTGTCCGAACACCGCCAGCTGGTCTCTCATTGGTTCCCGTCTTCCAGGTCATCCTTCGGACCACTTGCAGAGCCTACGAAAGAGGAGTGTCAAGACGCTGATCCTGCAAGTGGGGGAATTGTTAGTCAAGCGGCTGGAATGGCGGACGCTAGCACCCGGAGGTGAAAAATGAGGTGCGCTTCGAAAGCTTTCCCGATCACACGGTGTACCATCCCCTGGGATTCCCATGAGTGGTTTGGCTGTAGGAAAGTTGCCTTGAACCTGGAGAGGTGGGACCCATGAATGGGTTAGCACGCAGGATAACTCTAGAGGCTCTGCCTTTGCTCCTCCAACCTCAGCAATCCTCTCAGCCTGAGAGTATCCAGCCTTATGTCTTCTGCGCTGTGGGTGTAGATGTGGTCAATCCTGGTTGCATCACAGCCCCTGCACGCTTTTTGGCAGAATTTCCCTCCTCTCGCCGTGCTTCTTTCTTCTGTGTTTTGGAAATGTATTTTTAGAATGGGCTTTAGCTGATTTTCAGTGCTGTGTTGATGCCGCTTGACACACACTTGATTCACTTACAGAGAGATATCAATACTTAGGTTTTCAGATGCTGACGAGTCTGATATATTCTTCTGTGATGAATAGGAGCTGTTGAGTCCTGTTCACTGAGCAAGGAGTAGGTGGTGTCTATTATATATTTGCTTTCCGACCGGTATCTGTGCTCATTTCCAAGTCGTGTTTTATGCATCACGCCACCTCACCTTTCCGCTTAAGCAGGCCTAAGTGTGTTTTCGAAAAGCGTGAGTCTGTTCTCTTTTGTCATTCGGGTCGTGGGTAGCGATTTGTACATTCCCTCTCTAAGTGATATCCCAAGTTTCTTTTTCTGTGGACAGATTTCACTTAGCATCATCGTACCTCAATCCACTCATTATGCTGGAACCAGCCTTATGACATGGATTCCATGGCTGAGGGATATTCCCTCGTACCTAAGTAGCACAAATTCTTGGTCCATTTCTCTCTTCCCCGGCAGATGAAGGGTGTCCCGAAGTCGAGGTTGTTGTAAAGAGAGAAGCCCTAAACTTTGGGGTGCCTGCGTCTGGTTGATTTTTAGTTTTCCCAAGATATAGGCCCACGTGTGGAGGTGCCCTATGCTCTGTGGTTCTGTTCTGTACGTGTTTTAGGAAGGAGCATACGCTTCTCCAGAGTGGCTGTTGGCATTTTGCGTCCCTCCCGGCAACTGAACAAGGCTCCCTTATCTCCTTGGCCTGTCCTGCCTTTCTGGTTTTTAGACATTTTCCGGATGGCTCTTTTGCCCGGGGGGGGAGTGAGATTTCTTTGTAGTGCCGATTTGCTCTCCCCGGGTGCTTGGTTGGCCAAAAAGGGCGTATGCGTTTTTTCCTGAATATATTCAGGAAAAAACGCATACGCCCTTTTTGGCCAACTGCATCATTGTCCACGTTCTGCCGCTTTTCCTGTGCTGGGAAGGCCATTCCCATCTACCTCCTGAACTCCGTTTCGTGCAATTCTGCCTTGCGTTCAAATCCCCTTCGTGGCCTTACCTCAGTATGTTTTTGGACGAGTGTTATCATTTAGAGCTCGGCAGGTTTGTGAAGTGCAGTGCCCCAGAGCTCCGTTTGGCAGCTCGCTTTGGTGTGAGCTGGCCGCAATAGCGCCAGATTGCTTCAGGCCCTGTTGTGCTTGCGGCGAGGCAGGCGAGCCTTTGGTGAATTCCTCTTCGTGATGGGAAATTAGAGTGACGTGGGCCTGTCCGAACACCGCCAGCTGGTCTCTCATTGGTTCCCCGTCTTCCAGGTCATCCTTCGGACCACTTGCAGAGCCTACGAAAGAGGAGTGTCAAGACGCTGATCCTGCAAGTGGGGGAATTGTTAGTCAAGCGGCTGGAATGGCGGGACGCTAGCACCCGGAGGTGAAAAATGAGGTGCGCTTTCGAAAGCTTTCCCGATCACACGGTGTACCATCCCCTGGGATTCCCATGAGTGGTTTGGCTGTAGGAAAGTTGCCTTGAACCTGGAGAGGTGGGACCCATGGAATGGGTAGCACGCAGGATAACTCTAGAGGCTCTGCCTTTGCTCCTCCAACCTCAGCAATCCTCTCAGCCTGAGGAGTATCCAGCCTTATGTCTTCTGCCGCTGTGGGTGTAGATGTGGTCAATCCTGGTTGCATCACAGCCCCTGCACGCTTTTTGGCAGAATTTCCCTCCCTCTCGCCGTGCTTCTTTCTTCTGTGTTTTGGAAATGTATTTTTAGAATGGGCTTTAGCTGATTTTCAGTGCTGTGTTGATGCCGCTTGACACACACTTGATTCACTTACAGAGAGATATCAATACTTAGGTTTTCAGATGCTTACGAGTCTGATATATTCTTCTGTGATGAATAGGAGCTGTTGAGTCCTGTTCACTGAGCAAGGAGTAGGTGGTGTCTATTATATATTTGCTTTTTCCGACCGGTATCTGTGCTCATTTCCAAGTCGTGTTGTATGCATCACGCCACCTCACCTTTCCGCTTAAGCAGGCCTAAGTGTGTTTCGAAAAGCGTGAGTCTGTTCTCTTTTGTCATTCGGGTCGTGGGTAGCGATTTGTACATTCCCTCTCTAAGTGATATCCCAAGTTTCTTTTTCTGTGGGACAGATTTCACTTAGCATCATCGTACCTCAATCCACTCATTATGCTGGAACCAGCCTTATGACATGGATTCCATGGCTGAGGGATATTCCCTCGTACCTAAGTAGCACAAATTCTTGGTCCATTTCTCTCTTCCCGGCAGATGAAGGGTGTCCCGAAGTCGAGGTTGTTGTAAAGAGAGAAGCCCTAAACTTTGGGGTGCCTGCGTCTGGTTGATTTTAGTTTTCCCAAGATATAGGCCACGTGTGGAGGTGCC